>NC_140575.1:24862901-25357901 GCF_057381845.1 Rhamphochromis longiceps | reverse complement strand
AAACAGCTGAAATGTGTGCGAGGCAAAAAGCAAAACCCTGTTTAGCTGGGCGTCCTGGTTCTTGCTTAAAAAGTCAGAAGCTTCCCTATCAGTTTTGACTGGCATCATGTGTTCTCAGCCACCAGCAAAATAGCTCAGGATTCAACACTTAGGAGCGCCTCTAAATACTTACCAAAATACTCTTGCCGAGCAGCCTACCTACAAATCCGTGTAGCTGTCATTGTTGAAGCTTATTCAAATTTGATTCATAAATTATTCATGTTCAAACTAAACTGCTTCTTATCCCCATTTTCTAGCCCTCACTATTGACTGAAACTGTGACAAAACTTCAATCATTCTTTCAAATGCCGGCTATAATCTGACACAGATTTCTTTAATAAATGAAGTAGCCAATGCCCAAATGCATATTGCAATATTTATGTGGGTGCAATATGAGACCTAGTTACATTGCTTTTTGTCTGCCCAATTCTGCTCCCAAATATCCAGAGGAGAAAAGTCACTTGCGAAAAGCCAGATTTTAATTCAACTTTGTCTGCTTTTCACTCCAGAAATCTTGGCAGAGGATACAGAAGGCAATGGGCCTTGATGCTGATTGAGAGAGAGAGAGAGAGAGAGAGAGAGAGAGAGAGAGAGAGAGGGAGAAAGAGAGAGAGGAGCTAGTAAATTTTTTATTGGGGTCTGAGACTGGCTATGGAAAAAGTCTGTTCCTGTTGGCTTCAGGGAAACCTGGGAGGCAAAAAGAGGGAAGATGAGTATACACTTTCCCCATTCAATTGGCCACATACTGCTCTGTAATTTCTCCCCCAAACACAGGCGTGCGCATGCACACAAAAACACACGGTGATGTGGATGCTAGCTATATAAGTAAATATCAGTTTGCCATTCGTCTGGACACCAGGAGGGAGAACTTCTCCTGGTCTCAGAATCTTTGCAAAGTTTTTTGTTGTTGTAGTTGTTCTTTGTATCTTGTCTACAAAATGCCCTTCAATAGAAACAACAAGTGGGAATTCTACCTTTAATGGGAATCACCAAATGGGAATTTGGGGTTTTATTTTTCCCATAGCTGGTTACATTAAACAGTCACTAAATTCTGCATCAAAAAAATGAATATATATAATACCATAAGCATGTTTGGACCCATTATTTTGTGCAATCTAGTATATGAAAATGCTACACTCAGTATGCTCAAATAATTTAAATCAGGAAATAGATGATCACAGACTAAGTAAACAAGTATAAATATTTCACCACGGATGTCTTTAAGTCAACATCCCCCAAAGTAAAGAGGTTTGACCCAGTTTTACTGTGCTGCATTAAGACCTTAATTATGGAAATATGATTAATTAGTTAACAGTGTAACTACATTACAAAAAATCTTATAAGTAGATTCATGCAAAGTTTTGTTTTGCAAAGATTTACACAATTATAGACTAAAATTAGTCTATTAATTGTGTTTTTCATTATTCAATTGAATGAATCATAAACAATTTTAACAAAAAAGATATTGTTTAAGTGATTTATTGGGAAAAACATGTTTAGACTGCAAAATATGAATTTCTTGTTGGCGTTTTTTGTGAATTGTATATTAGTTAATTTGAATAGTAAAAGTTAGTTATAGAAAACAAACAAATGCACTAAGAATTGTGATATTGTTTAGATTACTCAATTAAAAATGTAACATTTTCCGTGTGTGTGTGTAGGCAGATGTGATAGACCTAAACTTGGACTTTCTTCGCCAAAATCAGCACTTATTTTCTCTTCAGAGTAGCTTCATGAGCTTATTATGTAACAGATGTTCATAAAGTCTAAAAACTGGAAACTGTGCACTTTAGGAAAGTGCAGCTTACTGTCCAAGTATCAGTGATAATGAATGAGCAAATGCTTGCAGTGTAACTTCAGGCATAGTGACAGTGATCCAAACCGTGCGCTCCTTTGCGGTACCCAGCAGAAGACTTTAACTTAAGCCAACAACATGTCACTCAGTATTCAGTGCACGGGCCAGAAAGAGGAGACCCAGTTTTCACTGAGCAATATGCTTCATGTCTTCTTTTGGCTGTGACCTTTCAGTGGCTCCTGGTGCTCAAGAAAGATGAATGTTGGAATGGCCAAAGCATTTCCAGACAGTTTATATCAAGCGAGCTTCTGATGAACCGATTAAATGCTTCAGTCCTGGGACATTTCAACAGCCCTTCACTTTTCCCACCTAGGTACAACACCTTGCCTCTATCAGGTGAATGACTTCCATCCAGGCTGGGTTCATTAAAAAGACTTGCGCTTTATTAATGATGAATTCCCCATAGAAAATCAATATACTTTTTTGTTCTGGACAGTTTTTGTCCTTATTAGCTCATCTCCACTGCTGAGTAATGATGATGATCTCCGGAGGGGTTGTGAGCGGGACAAGAACGATCATGCCACAATGATTTAATCTCAGTAACTGCTAAAGTGAAAGTCACACTACAGGATTATTGGAGCAGCCTCCAAGTGTCTCTGTGTATTTTTCAGGCACTGGTGTGAGCCTTTCACACCCGTGGAAAACAGGCTAGGAAAACAGACATAAAAATTATTTTATGGTTACACAATATATATCCTAAGAACGAACCCTGGCAGTGACAGAACCTGCAGAGAACAGCGGCTAACACTGAAATGTCATTTTCAAACTATAATATTTTGGAACACGGGCAAAGATGTCCACCTTAAGCTACAGTTACAGTGCTGGTCTACCTAGATGGACTTAACTTAGCTATGGTCAAAAACATATTAGGAATATATTTAAATGCTGGGGCAAAGGGATGCTTAAAGCAGACCACTGCCTACCAATTATTACATAACACCAAAACAAAGAGTCACACAGTGAAGGGTTATGGCTTGGGGTCGGGTGACAGCAGCATATGATTCATGGCTTGCTGTGCCCTTTTGTCTTGTCCTCCTTGTGGTGGGACCATCCACTGCTCTTAGCCAATGTTATTTTCCAGCCTTCAGAACTTGGGCTCTGTCTGTTTCAAGTATACTGGCAATGTCATTTCTTATGTCTTGTTCTTTCCTCAGTGCAGGAATAAAGAAAGAATATGGCACATGTCACAACAGAAGATTTCCCCTTTTCTTTATTGTTTTGATGTCGGAAACAGCAAATAGTATCAGCGTTACATCTGACTTATCTGCAAAGGTTTCCTACAAGGAAGAGTGAATTATCTCTGGCTGTTCTTACATCACAAGGTAATTATTAGAACAGTATTTGGTGTTTGAGGTAATACTATCTGTTCAGACAGAGAGAAAGAAACAAGTAGAAGTGCCTTCAGCATACCACAATGACCTTTGACATTATACTATGACCAAGTAATTGCCTCTATTTTTGACTGTGGGTTCATGCATGTATTTTATGCTCAATACACTCAATGCAAACACAACAGAAGGGGCTCAATCATGAACTAGAGTATATTCCAAAGGCAAACAAGCAGCATGCACTATGGCCACAACATTATTATTTTACAGAGAGACCATTACAATCATGGAAACTTAGATTTTATGGAAATATTTGAATGCATCTGTGAACATCTCTTTTCCTTTGCCTCGTGGCAAGTCGAGGATGTTAAACATATACATAGTCGCTGCACCAGAATGAGACTATTTCTTCAGGAAGATGCTTTGTTTAACACAAAACCAACACGAGAGGTTTGAAGCTTCTAAAAAGTCAAAGAGCTGCTCACACCAGGTTTGTGGCACAAGTGGTCTCTACACTTGGCACAGGCTGTGTCCTTTAAATCTACAAGCAAATATATTACAATAGCAAAAATGAAAAAAGAAAAAAAAAGCTGTGCATATATTGACCAATATTACACCTTTCAGTACTTATATGGACAGAATTGTGTAAACAATGATTATACAGGAAAGTGTAACCCATGTTTAAATGTAGGAATTTACTTAGTTTGGCTGGGTTCAAACAATTCTGTAAGATAGAAATGTGTGACTAGATTAGAACTTTTCCAGACACGGCGATGTTTCTAAATAATCCTACAGTGATTTATCGAGAGGGATCAAAAGAAAGCCTCTCATTGTCTCTTTGTCCGCATCCCTGTCGTCCATAAATGGGGAGCAGGCACAAATGGGGATATCCCTCTACTTGTCATGCCTTTCATGGAGAAGCTGTTGTCAATGGGGCAGTGGGCTACCAAATATGGAGAAGGGGTCGCACTGGTTGGCCCCTTCTCGTGGACACTGTCAGAGTATAAACTGGCGGGGCATGACATTTCAGCACCCCTGGTTTACACACTCAAGAGTCGGCCTCTGGTGCTGATCTGGTGAGTACTCACAGCTGATCAAACGGGAGTGAAAAAATGACAAACACTGGATTTATTACACTAGGATCGATCCAGGACTTTAATGCAAACGGCAATGACCTCCATCTTTTACTTACAAGAATCATTATCTAAATTAAACCGATCATTTCATCAAAAGCGACATGTGGATCATCAACTTCTTTTGTGGATTACAACTGATGCAAAGTCCTAACAACGCTTTTACGCTACACAGCGCTAGTGTTAGTGACTTAAATATCTGAATAAACAACTCTCAAATTCGTGAAATATGTAGTTTGTTATGTGATATATTACATAAAACTAATTTAGTATTATCCATAACCAGTTTCTGGCTTCAGGATCCACCAAAAACGATCTTATGTGTGCTGTTTGCGCTGAACCTATAAAGAGAAGGGAACCTCTTTAATCCCCCAATCAAAAAACAAACAAACAAACAAACAAACAAACAAACAAAACAACAACAACAAAAAACCCCACAACAAAACAAAAAGAACAGGACAACTGTTATCGGAACTAATTGTGCTCGTGCGCGCACCCGCCTGTCTGTTGCAGACCTGCCGCCATGTGTGACGACGAGGAGACTACAGCCCTGGTGTGTGATAACGGTTCTGGACTGGTGAAGGCGGGTTTCGCCGGAGATGACGCACCACGCGCGGTGTTCCCTTCCATTGTTGGTCGCCCACGTCACCAGGTAATTTAAACTGTTCATAAACACAACAGTGGCACTGTAGAGACGTGTATGCATGATTTATACTTAATCAAAAATAATCTCAGGCTTTGCAAGGATAAGCAGAGTTGTGCGTAATTACGCACGCATCTATTGTTTACACTGGAGGAAACCCACCAGCCATGTTTTGTTCTAATCATGAGTAAATCCTTCACTACATCACTTCACCGATTCCTGATGTTTTCAGGGCGTCATGGTTGGTATGGGCCAGAAGGACTCCTACGTCGGGGACGAGGCCCAGAGCAAAAGAGGAATCCTGACACTAAAGTATCCCATCGAACACGGCATCATCACCAACTGGGACGACATGGAGAAAATCTGGCACCACAGCTTTTACAACGAGCTGCGCGTGGCCCCAGAGGAGCACCCCACTCTATTGACAGAAGCCCCCCTCAACCCAAAGGCCAACAGAGAAAAGATGACACAGATCATGTTTGAGACTTTCAATGTCCCCGCAATGTATGTGGCCATCCAGGCAGTGCTGTCCTTGTACGCTTCTGGGCGTACCACAGGTATGACACAGACCTCCGACAGGTGCTGTGCAGCATTTGAGTAGATTAAAAAAAGGTACATTAAATGTTTACATATTCTCTGTTGGCTCTAGGTATTGTCCTTGACTCCGGTGATGGTGTGACCCACAATGTCCCCATCTATGAAGGGTACGCTCTTCCCCACGCCATCATGCGCTTAGACTTGGCCGGCCGTGACCTCACAGATTACCTCATGAAGATCCTGACGGAGCGTGGTTATTCTTTTGTCACAACCGGTGAGTGTAAAGCGTTAGTCACAAATTTCAAACACGGGCGACCTGTAAAGCACTAAAACATCACTCAAACATCATTTACTTTTACTTTACTTTTATTTTGTTTTATTTCAACAATCAACACGGGTATAAAGATACAAAGAATTATTATAACACGGTATCAGAGGAGATATTTATCTTGTGTCCAAAGTACATTTTTTCTGACTACAACGCGCCTGTCTATCTCCGTCAGCTGAACGCGAGATTGTTCGTGACATCAAGGAGAAGCTGTGCTACGTGGCTCTGGACTTTGAAAACGAGATGGCCACCGCCGCCTCATCCTCTTCTCTAGAAAAGAGCTACGAGTTGCCCGACGGCCAGGTCATCACCATCGGCAATGAGCGTTTCCGCTGCCCGGAAACCCTCTTCCAACCCTCATTCATTGGTGCGTAAAAACGAACACAACATCTAAGCACTAATTTAATTGCAGTGACACTGTTGAAATGTCGCGCTGAATTAACTGTAAGTCCCTGCAATAGTCATTCACGTATAGTCTGACCTTCACTGCAATGTACAGACTGTTAAACTCACTTTCTTCTGGTGTAAGGAACGTTTCGATCAGCTCAATTCCTTCCATTGCTGGAACTTGTTACAATATTAATGTGAACCAATCGTGAAGCAGGAGGGGTAGCTGTCAGTCAAAGAATCAGTCTAATATCTGGGTTTTAATATGGCTCTCAATATTTAATGCTTGCTTATAACTGTTAATTATTCCTTACGCCTATTCATAGAATACTACCCCACATTTGTACATGAATTGTTTTCTAAGCATATACACGTCTATTTCTCACATTTTTGACTAACTATGGCAACCAAGTGGAGCTTCAGATATATCCATCACCGATTTACCACCTTATTACCGTTAAATGCATATCAGTTGTCTAAAGCAGTGCCTTCCACTTCACATTGACCTTAGCTCCGCAAACATCAGCTGTTGGCGGAGCTGTCCCTTTCAGCACCTGTTGTGGCAGCTGACCGCGCTGTCAGATGTGTACTTTGCTGCACGAGGTAAAAACCCACTCACTTGTTCTGTGTGTTTGCCAAGGAATGGAATCCGCTGGCATTCACGAAACCACATACAACAGCATCATGAAGTGCGACATTGACATCCGTAAAGACCTGTACGCTAACAACGTTATGTCCGGCGGCACCACCATGTATCCGGGTATCGCTGACCGCATGCAGAAGGAAATCACAGCTCTCGCCCCCAGCACCATGAAGATTAAGGTAACTTAACACACTGTTGAATAACACATTTATTTGTAATTTTCCCAAGTTGACAAACGTGCTTGTGTTTAGATCATCGCCCCCCCTGAGAGGAAATACTCTGTGTGGATCGGCGGCTCCATCCTCGCCTCGCTGTCCACCTTCCAGCAGATGTGGATCAGCAAGCAGGAGTACGACGAGGCTGGACCCTCCATTGTCCACAGGAAGTGCTTCTAAGAGTCCACCTGCCCACCTCCGCATTGCACTCACCCTTTATTACCTCACCCTTTATTACAGCCGAAGTTACGACTAAAAGCAGCAATTCGCGCGTTGCTGTTAATGTTTTTTGTTTACACAAGTGCAATTTTATGTGAAGATGTACAAGTTTATTAATAAACAAACAGCCTGCCCAGCCCCTTTCTTTCCTTCTCTCTTAAGCGCCAAAGCTTTGCCCTTTCATCACGTGACGGATGAGTAAAGGTTATTAAAGATTTGAATTAGAAAAGATTACAGTGAGCGGAGAGGATAAGCCACCTCATGAGAAATTAACCTAGCAAAGTTTCATTTAGTGAAAACGCCACCGTCACGTGACCAGAAAACCACGTCTCCGAGGTTAAGAAATGCAGATATATGGGGACACAAAGTGTTTGAAACCAGCTATAATTTTAATATAAAGAGGTCTGTGTAATAAAGCTCCTATATATGTATATGTATATATACATATACATTTTTTTTTTTGGGGGGGGGGGGGGGGGGGGGGGGGCGCTTTGACTTAACATGTTCTATAAACCACACAATAGTCTAATATTAGCATGAGTACACAGTGCTGTGCCATAGGTTGAAGCCTCGGAGCGTTATACAGGGCGGGGTCACATATTTTGCTTCTATTTTTAAACTTCCACACAAACAGAGAGAGGCAGGCAGACAGGCAGGCTGCCTTGTAAAGCGATTAGCAGCTCGGATGGTACTTTCACTCTGTCACTGTATCCAGAGCATCATCTTTGCCCGAGGTGGAAACAACAGCTACCAACCGGGCAAAGATGACGGCGACATGGGGAGGAATCCTCCGGGTATGTAAAGCTGTCTGCTCCAAGAAAGAAATACTGCCTCCACTTAGCCCATAAAGCTGCATTCGCTTTGTGTTTCAGATATAACCTAGAACCGCAGATAAAACAATAGATTTTGTTAAAACTGATGCAATGTGAAACACTAGGTAGACGCAGCCTGCCTGTAAGTGTGTTTATCTATAAACTAAAACAAAAAAACAAAAAACAAAAACAAAAAAATCCCAGAAAAGTCCCCTTGACCTTGTTCTCAGAACACGGTGCCCCCACAAGCACTGTCCAGAAAATATAGATGTTGCTGTATGTGGCTGCACGTGCAGTTTTGTACCTCAATTTGTTAAGTAACAATACAGTGTACCGGTTTGATTCAAGCAAGCTATGCAAAAATGTATAAACCTTTGATTCTAGCACTCTGGACACCCTAGTCTACAGCAGAGTCCACTGGACGGTGCACGTTATGTCCCAAACTAAGTACCTGGAAATCAGAAACCCTGATACTTCTGGCTGCTCTCCACCGACCTGTCTGCACGTACGTGACGCGTGGGAGGGAGGGGGAAGACTACTTAAAGGCGGATTAACGCTGGCAAGACATTAAATCCAACCTCCCTCCATCCAGACGCAGCGCGCAGCCCATCAAACTGATCTGAAGATCGAAAATAGGAGGGCTTATAGTAATCAGCCCTTCAGACTCTCATGACAAGGAAAAGTGTGGCAACGTTGTGGGAGCGCTCGGCACACACAGCAGGACTGGCGCTGCGCGCTCAGCGCATAACCAACCAGATAGCGCGCAGAGAGAAAGAGAGAGACGAGGACGGTAGCAGCATCCCGTGACGGATGCATTTTTTTTAGCTAAAATTGAGCCTTGTGGAGACTGACAACAGCAATAGACAGAAAGAAGCCGGACGGGAAATAAAACCCTTTCTTTTTGGAGGGATTTGAACACAGTGCCGTTGCGCTCTCGTCTCCTCCGGATGCTCAGAAATGGGGGAATGGACTATACTAGAGAGGCTCCTGGAGGCTGCTGTCCAGCAGCACTCTACTATGATCGGAAGGTAAGATGACCAACAAAAACCAAGATCAACCGAAGAAACGCAGCAGCCTCCAGGATCGTCTTTAGCATGGTTCCCAGTCCCCCGTTTTTGTCTTTTACCTCCAGGATCTTCTGTAGCATGGTGCCCAGTCTTCGTGTCTGTGTTGTGGATTTTTCTGTCTTGTTCCACAGATATCCTTTTTTTGTCGTCGTCGTCGTCCTCCTCCTAAGCGAGACAGCTGAGTAGATCAGTTAACAGCTGTCTCTTCAGAACCTGGGATGGTGCTGCGAAGTTGAAAGCCTTAACTAAAATCCATGTGTCGTTTCATGTGTTCATTCATCCATTTATCCATTTGATGTTTGGTGGTGAGTTTGAGTGGTGGTTGTGCACTCATGGGTGGCAGACAAAGATTGAACGAGAGTCGGCGTTATCACCTCCTTCCATTAACAAAGCACACACAGGTACAGTAACGGCAACACCGATTCCTACATGTCATTCCCATTAAATCATAAAACACACGCTCTATATACAGACGTGACATTATTCATGAGAGAATAACGCTGTTAGAAGCACATAACACGTCAAAGAGCGTCCTGTTCCATCACTGGACAGCTCCCTACACCAACACGCCAGATTTCGACTCCAAGCGCATCAGCCACCGAGGCAGCGCACAACTGAACCACGCTTACAGTAACCGTACATATTTACACGTATTTTCACATTGTTGTTTGCTTGCTTTTTAGGATCCTACTAACAGTGGTGGTCATCTTCCGGATTCTAATCGTAGCGATAGTTGGAGAGACTGTCTATGATGACGAGCAGACCATGTTTGTTTGTAACACCTTGCAACCGGGTTGCAACCAGGCATGCTACGACAAGGCATTCCCCATTTCACACATTAGATATTGGGTTTTTCAAATCATCATGGTGTGCACTCCGAGCCTTTGCTTTATCACATACTCGGTGCATCAGTCGGCCAAGCAGAAGGAGCGGCGCTACTCAACAGTCTATCTGACACTAGATAAGGATCAAGATTCGCTGAAACGAGACGAGAGCAAAAAGATAAAGAACACCATTGTTAATGGAGTACTTCAGAACACAGAGAACTCCACCAAAGAAGCCGAGCCAGACTGTTTAGAAGTCAAAGAGATCCCCAATTCGGCCATGAGAACTACAAAGTCCAAAATGAGGAGGCAAGAGGGCATCTCCAGGTTTTACATCATCCAGGTGGTTTTCAGAAACGCGCTGGAAATAGGCTTTTTGGTGGGTCAGTATTTCTTGTATGGATTCAACGTCCCCTCGGTGTATGAATGTGATCGCTACCCCTGCATAAAAGATGTCGAGTGCTACGTCTCCAGACCCACGGAGAAGACGGTGTTCCTGGTCTTCATGTTCGCTGTCAGTGGGTTTTGTGTGGTGTTGAACCTGGCAGAACTCAATCACTTGGGCTGGCGGAAAATCAAAACGGCCGTGCGAGGCGTGCAGGCTCGGCGAAAGTCCATTTATGAAATCAGAAATAAGGACTTGCCAAGGATGAGTGTGCCTAATTTTGGCCGCACTCAATCCAGTGACTCAGCTTATGTGTAACACACGTGGAAAAAAACATGTAAAAAACAAAAAACAAAAACCATGATGGACATGATGGACAGCTGTGCACGCCGAATTCGTGTCATGACTTAAAGAGTGGGCAATTTTTTTTTTAATTTGTTGGTCTTTGACAGACTTCATGGCAAGCGTGGATTACACGTTTGTTTACTTATTTATTCTTGCACTGATGCAACTTTTTAGTAACGTTTATACTCTGTAGGATGGTAAACGGAGACCATGTTAACGTGTTCACATATTTACTCTGGGGCTGTTCTGCTGTACTTGAAGAGAGTAAATGCAAAAATAATTGCACTAAGAGGTGAACACTTGAGAGCCTGACCTTATCCAAATGTGCTACTGACCTGACGGTGTTTTTAAGACATTTTCTTTCAACCTGTTTTGTTTTTGGCACCAACCTAATTAAATGGCACCATACAAAGGAAAAAAAATCAACCACCCAGATTTATATATAAATATAGATATATAAATCCTTACTGACTATGGTTCAGCGTAGATAAAACACATAAAGCTTACTTCATGTTTTTTTTTGTTGCCTGTGTTGCACCACTGACCTTAACACATGTATCCATTCCACTGCTTAATAGCTAACTTGCAAAACAGTATCTGGTGAATTTGCTGCAAAACGCTAACGTCTGTGATTTCCTTAATTTATGACACACCAAAGCGCCCACTGCTTTTATTTGTGAAGTGTTTTCTTGCTTTTGTGTAATCAAGTGCCATACTTGTATATAGACATAATATATATATATATAGATATGTATACATATGAATATATAAATATATAATAATCATCATGAAAGCCGATTCCCTGCTTGGATTATGCTAAATACCGCCTAATTTCTTATTTGCTTTAAATGTATTTGTTGTGATTTAAACGAAAAAGAAAAGAGATATAAAATTTTATCTGTTTTATTTTGCAAATGACTGGAAGAAGAAATGAAGTGCTACTCTTTTTTTATATACAAGAAATGTCTCTCCCCAAACCGAGCTGATAAAAACTGAAAAATAGCACAAAATTGAAATTTTTATCAAAGAACGGGCAATAGAAATCTGCTCTGGTGCTACAGTTTTTCATAGAATGGTTTTAAAATGTAACCGAAACAGATCAGAAAAAAAACTAACATCTTTTTTTTTCTGTGGAAAATAAAAGTGGGATTAATGTACACCAGAAATGTGTGAGGTGCAGTACTTTGTGTCCGCTGCTGGAGCTTGTTTGGAGCTGACCTATCACACAGATATCCAGTGGAAGTTTTGCCTTGGTGCAGTGAAGAATTAAGCCACACCCACTTAGTTTAAAAAAAAAGGAGGAAAAAAAGGAAAAGAAAAACCTACCGCAGGACACACCTTGTGCAGGATCTCACCAATCTGCAATGTGTTGCAACACTGATGCTGCTTCCACGAGGCGCATCAATACTTATGCTACATAAAGAAGTGGCCTGGGGGAACTTTTAGTCTATATGACATGCATCAAATCAGACACTGGCCTCAGCTCTGACAGAGTGTTTGGGTGATATATTACTGAGCAAACTGTTGTGAGAATTTACTTGTAATATGCAGGGATGAGAAAAGCTGATCATTATTCTGAATGCTGAAAGAGCTGCCCTTTCTCTGCTCATCCCTTCTCCTCTTATTTAAGGAAAGCAAGCAGCCTGAGCTGAGGGGAGCCTTTGTGTGCATCTTCTGAAGGTCAGAGTGAAAACAAAGATGGGAAAGGGGGTGGGGGGTGGGCACATACAGTTACAGACGAATTTTTGCAGCTCACCGTTGCAGGTGATCTGGGAAAAGGCTGGTCCCTTCTCATCTAGGATGACTCTGCAAAGCTGGGTGTAATCAAAGAGGAAGGGCAGCCACACATCCATCTCCTTCTCAGCAGGGACTAAAGATTTCTTTCTAAATCCTGAAGTTAAAAAAATGAAAAAAGAGAAGAAATGAAAAGAAAGAAGAGCTGTTTGCCACTTTAACTCAGCAAAGTGCAGTTTACAGCTGTGTGCATTTGTATCGCTCTCTTTTTTTGCATTTAATTTTGCCACAAAAAAAATCAAATCAAATGAAAAGTTAAAGTATAAAAAAATATAAGTTAAAGTATCTCCAGAAACAAACAAAGGAATGGGATGCTATTGTTTTATTTAATTTCTTGCAATACTTTACCTGGTTTCAAAATCTAGCCATAGAGCAAAATTATTGGGGTATGTTGGAATGCAATTACGCATGCTGTTTTGCATTTACATCATATGAATGTTGCAGGTCTCAGCGGAGATTACGTTGCGCATGTGCTGTCTGCATTTTTGTGGTCATGGCAGCCAGGCTACCAATCACATAGAGAGTGTTTGCCCGGTGATCTGACAAATGCACATGACATATATCTTGTGGGAGATTAAACATCTGAGACAATATAGGTGCACTGCATATGGAGACCAAGTAATCTCAACGATATATGCATTTATCTGCTGGCCTCAGCCACCCCGACAACTGCAGTAGAACAAAATAAGGGCATATGCGAGCTATTTTTAAAACTCTAAGTCAAAACACTGTGGGAACACCTCTAATTTCATGTGATTGCAGATGCACAGGTTGAAGGCAGGGGTTTTTAGAGTCCCATTTCCCTCTTTAATGTGAGTCACAGACAAAGAATCACCCTTATATTAAAGGGAAGGTCTTCTCCCTAGGCTGTATACTGTGGGAGAGGAAGGCTCTCATCTCATAAACAAAGGGATTTATTATGAGCATTGTGGGCCTCTTCATCATAACTCTGCCACCTTGCTTCTTGATAAAAATAAACCATGTGCTGCACATGCACAGATATCAGAGATGTAAGATATTCTTTAATAACCTGCAGATTTTGATAAATGTGGTGAAAACATAAAAAAAAAAAATCAATAAAGACTATAAGAATCTCCACTTCAGAAACATCTGCTTTTTAATGTAGCTGGGAGAATTATTTTTGCATTTATATTTTACATTAATGTATCATACCACAGAAAAAAGAAAAAAATCATTCTTATAGTAAATGTTTATTTTTTTTAATATAAGGACTCTAAGATTTAAATCTTGGGACTCATATTGTGATTTGTTCAGAAAAGCAATATAACTAATTAATTCAAATGTTAATAATTATGTTGCACAAGGACAATATGAATCTTACCACAACACACAGTCTCATGAGACACAATTCACACAAAATATAATTATCTACTGTTTAAATAAAACCACACGCACAAAGAAAAAACTAAGCATAATGTAACAAACACCACACAGGGCATACATATTACAGTGATACTAAGAAATACATGCAGGTAATAAAAATACTAATGAGGTTTTATTTAATTATGAAGTTATTTTAATGTTAACAGGAGTTCTGCTCCAGTTAACAGACACGCATGCTTTTATTGTTATTCAGTGTACAACAAGTGCACAAGACATGAAATTTGGCACACTTGGCTCAACAGAAGATGAAATATACACACATAAAACTATTTTAAATGTATCAAAATACAAAGCAGCAAAAATACTGTAACAATGGTAAAAAGCGACCTGTGGAATTACAGAAAGAAAAATAGTATGAATGTAATATTTTAGAGTACAGCAGTCTGATGTGATTCTGTTGCTACTATACTGTACGTATGGCATCATAATAATGTATGTGTTTGTAATTCAGAAATATTTTATATTATACACAGCAACAGGTTTGCAGAAGCAAGTATAGTGCTTATATTTTAGCGACAGTGTGGCTCCAAGCCTAGGTCTGAAATTAGTTTGTGGTTCAGTGAGCTGATCTACTGATCTATGTTGTCCTGGTTTCGCTTTCTCTTGAGAAGAACCAAAATAGTAATTTTCCTGGTTAGGAATTGGGAATGTGTTATATTCTGACCAGAGTGTGTTTGCAAGCCCAGGCTTGCAGGCACAAGTGATGAAGCCAAAGCTAAAGCCGAGGCTTGATATATAAGAGCTTCATCTAAGATGCAATTAATAACAAATGCTGTTTATTTGAAATAACAAAAGACAACACTGTGTTTCTCTGGAACCTAAACACAGATTGTCCATACATAGAGAATATAAAATGCTAACATTTTCTGTGCTGGAAGAAGCATGTGAAATCTTTAGCTATGAAATAAAAAAGTCACTGAGGTTAGAGACACAATAACTGAAAAAAACCCCTCAAATAACTGAATTTGAAGTTCATAATACACATCTTCTAATGTCAAGAACCGTTGTTCTGAATAAAGCTGGAAACAGTAAAAAAGTCATTTTCATCAGCCCACATCTACACATAAAAGACGACATAGTTTCCTTTATATAGTATTTCTATTAGTACTAATTATATATTAGTACTTTAATACCTAGCATTAAATGCCAATAAATAAATAAAACAAGGCACAGCTACAGAAGGAACCATTTGTTTAGTTAACACTTGTTCATGAGTCTACTGTATTCAATTCAATTCAACTCAACTCAATTTATACAGCTCGAAATCATAACAACAGTCACCTCAAGGCTCTTTATGTTGTAAGATAGACCCTGCATTGATGCATAGAAAGAAAAACACAAAAATCATAAGATTGTTCCCACTGTTGCTCTTTGTCGACAACCGGTTGGGTTGAGTAAGTTACTGTCAGTAAGTTATTGAGAAGGAATGTAGCCAAATGAAAGACACCACAGTGGAAGGATTGCAAACAGCACCGTTACACTGCCATTACCTGCTGTGGAGTGATGAAAGTAAAGGAAATACCACTGCATCGGCTTGAATGGCTGTTATCAAGAGGGAATAGAATGACCAAATATATCAGGAGTAATGCAGGATATTTTCTGCAATAAACTGTCTAAAATTCACCCCGTGCTCTTTGTGTATAGCTGTTGGTTTGATGAAAATTGGTTCACATTTTATTGCCAAAAACAAAAACTTTAGAAACACTATATGGTGTCTATTTGTTTGTGGGTTTGTCTTTTGTAAAACTTAAAATGATCTTTTTTAAGATCCTAGAAATACATTTCTGAGAAGAGGAAGAACCCGCTCGTCTGTGTTTTTCCTGCAACGCGACTTAATCCGCGTGGCCTTTGAAATCCAGAACTTTCACCTGAGAGTAAATCCTGCAATCCTTTTGCCCCAAAACAAGCACATCCTCCCAATTTCCCCTCTTTTACCAATCTGAAAAGAGAAGGCTGGCTCCAGGGAAGTGCTGCTTTAATTCTGCCTTTTGCACAGATTACAGCATGAAAGGTGGAGAGCAAACAGAAGAAAAACAGTGAATGTGGGCCTTTTTGATCCACTCAGCCAGAAGCAATAAAATTAGCCCGGTTACGGTAGCACATATGCATGGTATAGCATGGTATGGGCAGATATGGCAGACGCTGACACAAAACACACTGGATGTTCACGTTCATGTGGAGGAGGACACCGGAAAGCATTTGCAGAGTGTGACCAACTTTGTAACTTTCTGTCTGCCGGAGGAGGGAAGGCATCCACTTTGTTCTGGCTGTAAAGTAGGTTTCTCTGTCTCTTCATCCTCACCAATTTATTTTAAAGCTGCTAAAAGAAGCAGAAAAACAAACTTTTCATTCACTAAGCCTATGGTCGCTTTATCTTTAAAAATCACCAATATAATGAAATCTTCACGGTACAAGGACTAAAGGACAGAGAACATCTGACAGAGTCTGGTTTGAGGGATTTGGCTGGCTGGTTTGGTTGTAGGTTAGGTCGTATTGACCCATACAGAAGGATTTGGTTGAAAACAAGCACTGGCACTGAAAAAATATACCTGACAGACCTGAGAACAGATTAATTTCTCATCCATTTTTTAATGTGACCCGAGGATTAGGAACATTAGCGGATTATACTCACATTTGTCAACCAGAGGTTCACAGTGGGACAGCCAGCAACTGGGTAAGGACACAATGCACCTGAACCCAAAATCTGATGGATTCCTATTGTTCAGGTAGGCCAGGGGAAGATGGAGTCAGCCAGGATAAGACTATTAGAACTTAAAAAAAAGACCAGGTAACTTTACTCATTACATTTTAATTCTTTTTTTTTTTATATCGTAACAATTTGCTGTGGTGAAGATCTAACAGGTCTAAGCCCTAATCTTTGTAATACCACCTTTTTTTTTTGCCATACTGCACCAAGTTCCCCTAGTAAAGTATATGTTATTAATGCAAATCAGATGGGACCAGGCCGCACTGCAACAATAAACAAAAGCTAAATAATTTCTTGCTTGTGACATTTCAAATTTCCCTCCTGAGGTGACAATTCATTCTCGCATCTACAGCCTGTTCCAACTTTCTACACCCACTTGCCTCCTCTGCATTCCCTAATAGCTTGTACTACACACAGCCCATCGACCCTGAGAAATGTTTAGGTTCTGCACCATTACACAGCCAATAAAAATCAGTGGCTGGCAAGCCTTAATCGGACACAGAGCTGTTCACCGGCCAATTGAACTTGTACTGATATAGGAGGTACAGAATAGCAGTGTGCAAGAGGGAGGAGACAGAGGCAAAGGTGTAGAGATATTAATTTACTACTACCCACACTGAAATGCAGTCACATAAAGAGAAGGCTATGAATCACTACAGAGGCACACAGGGACAGAAGATAACATCCATCTGGTAAGATTTGTGGGCGCAGAATAAAAGGACTACCTTCTAACTTGTCTGCTTAGGAGCCAGATGAGTGGGAAGCTGCTGCTATCAAAAATAAATAACTTTTTTTTAAAAGAGCATTTGTGTTGTGAGATGCAAATGCAGAATAAGAAAAACAAAGAAATTATACAAATGTACATTCATGATGAATTCAGTTGTTTATGGGTTCTAGAGGAAGTGTAAGATTACAAAGAGGCAATGGGTTGGGCTGACTGATGCTTGCCACTGCTATTTGATTCATAGGCTATGATGTAGCTCACTGTGGTTTACCTTTGGACTCTGTATGAACCACATACACTGCCATCTACTGTAAATATCCTATTTCTCCCTCAATTCTACCTTTTCTTTCCTATTTCCTTTCACTCTTGCTAAAGGATCTACTCCGCCTTTCTCCCACTTGCCTCTCTCTGCAATGCTCAACCTTTCACTACCTATAATCTCTTTCTCCCTCCCTCCCTCCCTCCCTCCTTAGTGTGTTCTTCCACATTGCTCATCCATTCTCTCACTCCTGTTCAGATGTGATGCCACTCTGCTGTGAATCACACGGCAGTCGTTTTAGAGGGCCTTAAAAAATAGTATGAGATCACACTTTTTTACTGTGTAGCTATCACAGTCATTTTTGGATGCAGCGCTGCTCAGAGAACACTTTGTTTAACTTAAAAATGGCACAGAGGGATACAACAGTTAAATGAGTCAAGAGAGAATAATAAAGACTACAATGTATCCAGTGGAGTATTGCACAGTGTTACAATATATGTATGACATATTACAGAATAATATATCAAATGGGCAAATATCCTCACTGGACTATATTCGGTACACCTTGCTAGTACAGCAAGGCGCTGCTGTTCTTGGCATTTACCGGTATGCAAGAATGTGCTAGAAATATTCCTCAGCTATACTGCTCCATATTGACATGAGAGTATCACACTGTTGCTGCAGTTTTGTTTGCTGTACACCCATGGTACAGTTTATGAAATACTCAGAGAAGTCCATCTGACACCAACAACCTTACCATATTCAGAGTCACTTAAATCACCTTTAAATCCCCCATGTATTTCTATTCTTTTTATTAACTAGGCATGAAAATAAAGCTGATTATAGGTAGCTAAATTACATTGTTTTCTCCTGTTAT
This sequence comes from Rhamphochromis longiceps, assembly GCF_057381845.1. Lineage (NCBI taxonomy): Eukaryota > Metazoa > Chordata > Actinopteri > Cichliformes > Cichlidae > Rhamphochromis > Rhamphochromis longiceps. The sequence continues at coordinate 25,339,376 of NC_140575.1, read as the reverse complement.
ACATTTTCATGCTGTGTTTTGAGTCGTTGCTGGAATGATTCAATTAAACAAAAAGGGTTTCATTATCATACATCATATCTGTTTCATATCTGTCTGTCTTTAAACATTTTGAAATCTTCTGATCTATGACATGGGCAGCACGGTGGTGATGGTAACACACAAGTTGGCTGTTGCCTTTGAACTACAAATACTCTATATAATTGCCAAAAATGAAACGTGAAATGACTATTCTACACCTTTAAGCACACATGCTGTGATGCTCCATTGACAATTCTCCAAACAAAATAAGGGCTGCTGGGAAATTTGTGTGGAAACGTATGCTGCTGTTGTGACTGAGGCGTTAATTAGACTGAGAAATTGTGCCTTCGACTCTCCTTCCAAGCAGTCCGGTTTCACAGAACACCTTCCCCCACACATGAGAAATCCGTGCCACGCCGTGCGCCAGCCTGCCAAAAGATGTCTTAGCTGTACGGCACTTGAAATGTGTCCATAAAATTCCTTATCATGAGAGATCAGCCCGTAATCTGAGTTATTCATTTCGCTGACAAATCTAGTGCAAATTTGTTAGCAGGATCATCGCAGCCAGGCTATGCCATGCTGCATGTGTTGATTGTGTTAATGATTCTCTGCCTTCTCTTGCCAACTTATCGTTACAGCCAAAGGCAACACTGCCATGATTTCATAACATAATTAACAACCTGTATTTGGATACTGTAACAGCAAGAAACTGGACTGAAGAGCTTCAAACTAGAAAAAAAAAAGAATATTATGTAAGAAATGTAAAATTATTAGTCAATTACACATGACTTGACTAAAGAAAGTTGCAAACCAACAATCTATAACGAGACTGGAGAACTAATGAGAACCTGCACAAGGACAGTGGGGGCAGAGTTCAGTACTGTACCTTCAGGCTGCTGATGCAGTGGAATACTTAAAGAAATGGCTTAATGGTATTCTAGGATCAATACACAGTCAACAAACAGAAGGGCTCTAGTTGCTGAGGGTCTGTTTTTTCTGACTTCAGCTGATTTATTCTATCACAATCCAAAAATGTGTACCTTTATAATGTTGAAATGTAATTTTTTTCTTGGCAGTTTTCTGTCCACTACAGTTTTAGTTGCTATGGAGAATGCTTACATTTTGAAAAATGGCAGCTTTACACAGGTTAGCTCAATATCGCAAAGAATCATGAATCCTTGAGACAGTTTTATCGTGCTGACTAGCACTGAATATGGCAGTGCTTCCCACCTTCATTGGGGAAAAACATCATTGTTCTGCCTTACATCTTCCAAAACACAAGTTAAAAAGGTATTCCCAGTGCTGGCCAACAAGCCTATAGACATTTGGCAAATATCCATCTGTGATAGTTGACTTGACAACAACAAAACATCTGCTGTAGCAATTACATTTTATTGATCAGTTGCTGTTGGTTTGATGCATTAGACCGCTGTCGTACATCAATTTTTTGAATGTGGGTTGTTTGTGGATTTTTCTACTTAGGTTGAGGTAGTCTTGTGCTGAAGAGCTCAGTTTGTGTCTTTCCATTAAAGCAAGTGTTTGAGTGTTCAAAAGGTTGCCTTGAGCAAACTAACGTGTAACTTCTTTTGCCAAAAAACACACAAAGACACACAAGATGTAAGACCCTGAACACATATGCCCACGCAAGTGCCTCTTTCTGGATGATGGTGATTTTTCACATTGCCTTGACATTCTTTCTTTTAAGTATTCACTTAGTCATTTTGTACTTCACTTTTTTAACCAAAAATTATTCTGTTATACTTAAGATTTTTTTGTCTTCCTATAACTGCCTTGTTTTTGTCCACAGACATGTAAAAGGCACTTGGTACAATGCCTCTCTAGTTAGAGCTGGTCAGGCTCAGGCTGGTCTGGGAGCTCTCCCATGGCCTTAGGAGGCACAACTGGAGACAAGCTGGTCTCTCTCCAAACAGAGATTTGGGTTCACATGACCTGATCAAGCAGCTGCCCCCCTCCCCCCCCACAGTCCTTCCCTGCAGCATCACACACTGCTGACTGGGAATGTCCTCTGTGCTGAAGCTCACGTCATTTTGTAGCATTATATTTATATAGTATAGCATAACATGATGTTTCTATGCACTTACATACTGATGTATGCATAATGTGTATAGGCCATGGTATGAAAAAAGCAAAGTGCAGAGTTACTCTCATTGTTTCATATAGGCAATAAATCTGTGCTTAGATAACATAACCAGGATGCTGTATGCACCCCATGTTGACATACAGGACTACAGAATATCCTCATGAATACTGAGGAAGTGGTGGTTTGTAGCTTGCCAAGTCTTTACAAATGTTGCAGTGGAAGGTTGAACACCCAGAAGGCATACAAGACCAAAACCATCCATATAAAACAATATTTTGTAGAGTCATTACGGATACAAAATGACTCTACAGAGCTTGGAAACAACAAGTTCAAATATACACACCTTACAAAATGTTATGACTAATGGAATTTTTTCACTGTTGCTTTAACTCTTTATCGCTTGAAAGCCTAGTGGGAGTAACACCTGAAGTTATTTTTTGAATTCAGTGGTTTCTGTCATGTTTTTTGACCTTCTAATAGAATAAGCAGCTACAGTCTTCTAACGATCATCAAACCACATCTTCATTGATGTACTGTATACTGAAGTGTCAAAACTGGTCATCAAGGATACAGAGGAGGCTGTCAAATGACTGAAACAGTGTAAAAATGGGAGTGGAGCAACTGAGAATCTTAAAAAACATGCTATGAGTGCAGCCAACTTGAAATATGCGAGGTGAGTGTCCTTCATCACTCCTATAGGCGACTGGCTGGTGGCTGCATTTTGCTTTAGCTTTACAAATAATTTATTTTCAGTGACAGAGTAGCTTTTTCCCTGTTTTTTCTAAACAATTTTTTCCAGACAAATTTTGTTTTTATGAAAACAAAATTTTAAATTGATTAACTAATCAGGCGAAAATAGAAAAAATTCTGCTGCAAACCAATTAAAATTAGCTGGTGCAATTAGCGTGAAAAATACCTATTATTCATTCACATAGAAGTAATCAAATGGATGGAAACGAATCGTTTTCTGTTGTAAAAAACAAAGCAAAACACTGACGATATATAAGATATATAAGAAGGATGAGGTTACTGTAATGCCACTTATTGCTTTGGTTTCATGCTCGTTGTCTGATAATTACATTTATGTCACTCAGACTCAAGAGGAACCTATCAGGCTTGTAAGTAGAAACTGTAACATTAGCCTTTTATTAATCATAAAGTAACCATTCTTTGTCATCTTTTTTGCTCCGAATGCGGACTTTTATTTACAAAATAAACACATGTTGCATTAAAAATAAACTTGAAACCAATGACTGAGACCATAAAGTCAATGAAAACATGATTAATGAGCTCTTAGATCAAGTGAGCAGTAAGGCTCTTCTCTCATACAAGTTTACAGAGTCAAATCAGACAGGTTGCCGCTTGCTGGCCAGAAGAAATAATGCTTTATGACTAAATCTCGGAAACCACTGATGTGGTATAAGGTTCATATTTTCTTTGTAACAGTATACAAATATGTTTTTGCATAAATAATTTAATTTGTGAATTATTTTTGTACATTGATTTGTAAACGCTCTACATGCATGAATGCATGAATTTTAAGTTGTCCATTCTTCTTCATGTGTGCTGTTGCTCCACAAAGTCACTGTCAGCTCTTTTGGGTTAATTGATTTATATGGATACCTTTAAATAAAATAATATCAAATGAGTCAGACATAGAGTTCAGATAATTTGGTTACTTGGAATTATTTTCCTGAACAATTAAAACAATACATAAAAAGCATAAAGGGAATTTTTATTAATATAAGACCTGCAAAGGAATGTGTTTGGACGGCTTAGAATAAAAGAGCCTATTTAAGATTTTCTATGAATACAGGAAGACATTTTTGGTTCATTATCAAGAGCTGATAGTGAAGGTGCTCAACAATTAAAACATAGTCAAATTTGTAAAGATATATTAGAATGATTTTATATCATATAAAAACTCTGTTGATGGAGATCAAGCCACAACACAAAAAATGCAAAAGACCTGCAGTTTATTTACATACCAACATTCTTTTGATGCCATGCAGACAAAATCATTACCACTGCATTCCTGATTCATGTGGTAATCAAAACTCCAACTGCCAGCCCATCTCATGGCCGGTATAATGTCACACAGGAAAAATTGATGCTGTTTGTGTTTGAGAGACAGAAGTTATCATTTCAGCTCGCTGTGCTTATGTACAGTATGTCATCTAAATGCAAAATGCATGTTGTGTTGTGTATTTGTGTGTGTATGTGGCTGGGGATGCAATTGGTTAGCATCAAAGCTGTCTCTCTACTCTCTCTCTCTCCCTTTCTCTATCTATTTGATTGCCTGGGCATGAGGGAAGGTTTTAATTATATTTTCTTTTATTCAAATGAATAATCCTGAAGCACTGTGCACCAGGGTTCCCTCCTGGGAGACGTCACACATCTGGCAAAGACTGCGCTGTTTTCGTAACTCTGTTTCTCTCTGGGTTACTGGAGCTCCCTTCTTTGTCTCTTTCAACATCCAGAGAGCTCCATAAACACATTTATTAATGAAATCAGATGCAAACGGTACAAATTTTATGTTGACTGTTTTAATTCAGTGCTTACATCAATTTACCAAAGATTCATTGTTCTTCCAACACAAATCATTAAGAAAACGCAAGATAATACCTTTCCCCACAATTGAGAAACTCTTAATAACTACTCATCACTGACCAGAATGATTGTTTATGTAAAAAAATAAATCAATAAAAACTGTAATTTCAGAGTACAAAGTGATACGTTTGAATACATGGTTTGGTTTAATATATTTCCTAGACCACTCCTGTAGTGCAGTTCTCTGCCAAGGCCAATTCCCTATCTTGCAAAGAAGAGAAGCAGATCTGGATGAGCACCAAAATTTAAAAGGTCCTTGTTCTGCCCAAACACTACCCCTTCACTAACTTTACAGAAAACCATTGCAGAAAACACATAAACCAGCAAGCAAACACCAGTGAAAATACACCGTAACTATGCCAAGCTGTTTTAAAAAGAAACCAATAGATCCACACATTTTAAAAATAAATGTTTGGAAGTTTTGTTGCTTTAACTTTAATAATGTTTGAAGTTCTAAGAGATTCACTGAATAACCACTTCAGCTCTGGAAATATAATCATAGTCAATTCATGCAAACTTATGTTAATGTATGCACAGCGGAGAACATGCATACTTAAACGAAACCCTTGATTCACAGTAAGCTCCATATGTTTAATAGCTTCTAAATACTGTAAATATAGAGGAGATATAAACAGTGAAAAATATAGCGAGCCTTTATATACCTGATTGTTGGGATTTCTCAGATGTACGGAATGTTTTTAAGGTTTTTTTCTTTCTTTCTCATTGTTACCAGATGGGAAGGACTGGAAAGAACCACTCACTTTATGAAAGTGCTCAGTCAATCTCCCGTTTTGGATTGGCTTCTCACATGACTGAAATAGAGTGTGAAATTTCTGCTCAAACATTCATGAGCGCAGACCTGCATTAGATCACCTATGTACATCCATCGTCATGGGTGCTATGAATCAGAACAAGGCCAGGACAAAATAAGTGTGAGGAAGGGTAAGTGGAAAAGAAAGAGACATAAAGGCTACAGGACGAGAAAAAGAACCAGGGAATGGAATCCAGGGAGCAGCGTGTGAGGCCAGTGTCTCTTCCAGGCAGCCAGACGTGACTTCACCGCAGCTTCCTTGTTTGTGGATATGATCTCACTCATGCAGACAGAGACTATGCCATCCAGCATTAGCAAGGAGCTGCCAAATACTTTTATGCAAGTTGCTAGCCTCTGTGGAAACCTGCAGCAGTCTACAAGCTGTTTCCAGCCTTTGATAAATCATGCAGTGTTTACTACTACACTGGGTACAGAGGAGAAACCCAAATCCCAAAAACATAATCTCAACTCACCTGCATAATTCATCAGAGCTGAGGTGTAACTGTGTTCTAACATAAAGATGTCTGGCTGAAGATATCTACCTTTGCACTGTCAGAACTGAGCCCTATATTCATTTACATTCTAATAGTGCAGACATTGTTTTACATAATTGATAAATGCTTTGTAAGCAAAATCTTTAACAATGCCATGACACACCCTTCTACAGTGGTAACCTAGTTTTTGAGATTTTTGGTTTTTTCACCTTCAAATTAGAAAGATAATTCCTATTTAATCAACAGTTTATCTGGAGGTGTTAAAACTCCTAATCCTCTAGACATTTTTTGCAGTGAACCTTTGTAAATCCACTGCACATCAAACCATTCATAAACTGGACCAATGACTTCCATGCAAGAGCTACGATATTTTCTTTTCTCACTATTTCAAATCGTTCACATACTTTTTAAATGAACTAAACACTTATGTGTATCTAAAGTTAAGGTTCAAAAGTGCAACAATAAACTCAAAAGTCTTTTTGCCCCTTCGTAGTTTTGATGGTGACACAGTTTGGATGACCTTGTTTGTTATCCCCATTCTGGCACGTCTTTTGCCATTCTGGCCCTCTCTCCTCACCCACCTCTGGGTGCTCATGTCTGCCAGCAATATAAACACTCACTGTCAGTCATTTTTTTCTCTGGAAGGGCTGAGAGCCTTCCCTCAGGACTCACCTCTCCAGTCAGCCAACCAGTTTTCCCCTCTCTCTCCTGCCAGATGTCCCAGTGTTCATGTTCCACTTTGGCCTCTCAAGTGGCAGGAGGCAACGAAAGGGAAGTTTGTGATAAAAAGTGAAGTTGCTGACAGACTTCTGGTGACGTAGGTTGTCCTGAGGTCCATCTCCAGAGAGACAGTTTCAGGTAGGACTGAATGATAAGAATAATATAATAGAAAAAAAATGCATGGTACAAAAACACAGACTTTAACTTGGCCCCCTAAGTAATGATTCATGGATGCTTTTGTGCTCATGGGAGCCACTTTTGATCCATTTCATTGCTCACTTGAGAGTCTGCACCTACACACTCAACTAGTGACATACTTTCTGTTCGTTTCTTTCCTGTTTTAAATTTGGGCCCCAGGCAAAGTGATTTAGAAAAAAAGGAAGTTTCAGTATTGGCAGTGCACAGGGGCATCGGTTTTAAAATTTAATTTGAGTGCTGCGAGATGGGTCAGGTCTTAATGCAGCAGCCTTAGATAAGGGCGACTTCCTGAGTCTGGTTCACAGGCTAAAGGCTATTGCAGGGATTAAAACTGTGACTTTCCACTTACAGAAAATGAGATAGATACGTTTTTCATTATACAAAAAGGTAATGCTACCTGTGCCGCACTGTCTTGGTGAATTCTCCTAGTCACCTTCTGATTGTGCATTCACTCTACATAACCAGCACTTCACCTGATATATTTTTAACCATGCTACTATACCACAAATCATGCTTTAAAACATGTAGTTGACCGAAATGGCAACAATTCTTTTACTTGTCAGTCTAAAATACACCCTGAGCTCTAAACGGGCTATACCTAACAGCTGCAAGACCATAAAGGTATGAGCAGCTTCTTAACAATCCAAAGACTTTTAACGTTCTGTTCTTAACAATGTGAGTTAGACTGAGTAACACATGTTATGCCACCATGATGGGCTCCAAATTGCAGCTCCTTCAGGTTGTTGCTGCTTGTGTTGGGAAGCTAAGGTACACTGTAAGACCAGGCTGCTGATTAGATGAGGGAAATACAAAATGCCGGTTGCCTTTCTTACAGTCCGTTAGCTAACATGAAATGAAGCACCTGAGATCTTCTTTGATCCATTTTGCCACACCGGTAACATAAGAAGCATAACAACATAGTCACGTCAAGCTTGACAGTTGTGTTATAAGATATTGTGCCTGTCACCCACTACAGTCGAGATCAAAAGTGGAACAGATCAGCTAATGCGAAAACTCTACAGAATACACTCTTTTCGCCGTCCTTCGTTAGTTCCTTCCTATCACAAATCTGCAGCATCTCTCCTTCTTCACGTCTCTTTGATTACTTGTTTGCTCATCAGTGCCAGAGCTCAGCTGGGGCTAGTGTGCCTTCCTCATCTCTGATCCTGCACTCTGTTTCTGAGAGCTGCCAGAGGCTATTCAGACAGCAAACACACACAACACAGCATACACAACTACACAAACAAGCGAGAAAGCATTCAGCATGCACACACAGCCATATAAATATTGTTATGGCAACTTACAGGCGACATATAGTGTCTGTAAATTAATTAGTAATTAGTAGAGCAGTGCCTGCTGTCAGATGCATGCCAACATTGGGAAATGTAGCTGTCAAAGAAAGTGGAAGTGTATTTATAAAACAAAGTGTTCATATTATAAGGCTGCAGAGGAGTGTGATATCAAAAATTAATGTGATGTGATGTGATGTGATGCGTGTTCAATACTTGCTTGTAGAGGTTTGTTAAACTGAACTGGTCATTGTGAAGTCAAAACAAAGATTTTAGTTGTGAGGTTACAACCTATGAAAGATCTGCCTGGGAGAATCTGTGAGGTTATAAAGGAAAATATCCAAAAGCTGAATGATTTTAAACTTGGCATTGCACTTACCCAGATGATGAGCCACCAAACTGATCAGATGAATAGTTGTTCAGAAAGGCAAAGAGCAGACAGACTCACATATTGATTCATACATTTATTAAATAGTTTGCTGCTCTTGCATGCAGCAGATAAAAAAAAGTAACATTAACTTTTATGTTCTTTCTGACCAAAGTTTTTGGGCTCTGAAAATTTTAAATGCCAAAATTGTTGGATCGTCCCGTTCGGAAATCATTATAACTGTTAAAATGACACCGACACCTTTGTGTTCAAACAAAGCTGCAAGGGTGAAGTGTTTTCATAGCACTTCACTTATAAGAAATAATGAAAAAGCCACAATGACTAATGAAAATAAAGAGCGCTGTTCAATTACACAAAGCTGAATTGTTGCTCATTATTGGGACTGCGTATGACTGAGTGGACGCCAATTTAGCTGTATTATGTAATAGGCAGTCACTTTATACCTGCAGCAAGTTGCTATGGTTTCCATTTTGTACAGCGTTCTTTCCACTTAACCTTTGTTTCCCCTTTCCTCATGTCTGTTTTCTATGTAAGCCTGTGTTTGTGCACCTGCTAAAGATTAAAGCGTGGTCGATGGTCCGGGGCTCTTTTCAAAGTGGCAGGGCCGAGAAGCAGCCTGTTTCCATTAGCAGACCTGGATATGTGTGCTTAGGACTCCGTGTTCTCTGCCTTTTTCAGTTTTTATTCCCCTTTTAGCTTTCACCTTCTCTGCTGCGCTATAGGGCCACGAGCGAGCAACATGCGTATGCGCACAGAGAAAAAAGAATATTGTCCTGTGTAAAAATCACATTAAATTGTTGAAGTAATTTTCCTGACTGAAATTTCAATGAGAAACATCTCTTTTTGCTCTCTGTTCTGATCCATTCTGCAGTGTCCTGCTTTGTCCTTTTCAGCCCTCACATCCTAATACAGTAGTTGGTATTCTGCACAGCAAGGCTTATATTCAAAGTAATACAGAAATGTCATTCAGCACCATGCCTCTTTCCCAAACATTACCATACAAATAAAGGCAGCAGAACAAAAAGGATCAGTATTTATGTTAAGCTTAAATCTGAATTACAGCTTTAGAGAACTACATGGATCACAACCCAGTCATAATAATAACAAGAGTAATAAAAAGCTGTCCATTACTGATATGCAAGGTATGGATTGGACTAAATTGATCTAGTATATAATTCAAACTACGTTCAAAAGTTACGTTTAACTGTGTTCAAATGTGCAAAATGAGCTTTGATCATTCAGTACTATGTATGTATTAAAATATCCATCGGTCCACTGAGATTGATTAAGATTGATCCAAGTTTAGTTACCAGAAGGTCAGCAATAGACAGTGAGTAAAATAAGTTAAACCAGCAAAATGAAAGCATGAAAAACAATAACCAGGTTAATTTGAGGGGGTAAAAATGATGGCTGTATGCCATGGTGTCAAACAAGGTCCCTGTTATAGAATTGCTACCATCACCTCACCCATAACATTTTTTAGCATCTTTGCAAAACCAGTTACTCAACAATTATATCAGGTTTTTGCAGGAATTAGCCAGGTGTGAGTTGTTATGGCCAAACATAGACAAAGAAGAGCACTGGGTGAAAATATGCAGTCCCCTCATTCATTTTAATGAGGCCGCTCTTTTCAGTGCAGTGTGGATTCAGATTCAGACTAGGACAAAAAACAGAGTCACAGAGTGTGATATCTTGTGCCAAGGTGCTGCAGTGGGCAGTCATGCATGCAATTATTCTTTGTAGAAAACTCTCTTTGTAGTGGGAATGGCATATTTTCACTGTTCACCTATGAACCCTGGAAAGAAAAGATTTGTAAATTCCTCTTGCATGATGTCATAAAATGGGGTGACAGTGTTACGTGATAGTAGCTGACTCTGATCATCAGGCTTAAGCGTCTGACATTCATTAGAGTTGCTTATCTCCTTCTATCAATTTCTCGACATCATGAATGTATTCTCTATATGTCCTTATTCTTGCTATAAATAATTATGCTATATACTTATTTAATGTAATCTATAATCATGTGCATCATATTATATTTTTATTTGTTTAAAAATGCTGATACCTTTAATGCCTTTAAATGAGGAGAAATCGAATCAGTGCCTGAATTTCTTTTAATTAAATAAAATCCTTTGGTACTGACACTAATTACACATGTTCATGAAAAGAGAAATCTTGTAATGTTTATGGCTATGGATGAACTGAGATAATGGCACATGAAGTCACTACACTCTTGCTGTGGAGTCACCTTTTGTTCTTTGTACTTGCTATGTTTTTTGTATTTCTTACTACAGGCTACTTATATGCAGATAGTACTGCACAATACAAGTACACAGCTGTGTTTTTTTTTTTAAAGAATGAGTTCTTTTCTTATTAATTTTTGTATTAAGTTCTTTATTAGGTTTTTTCACCGCCCCCCAAATGCTAAATTCTATCATCTCCAAAATAAATAAGCAGAGCAGATGGAGAATTTGCAGCTGTTGAGACTTTAAAGAGCTGTAAAATTTTAGGAATCAACACACAAAAAAATGTTTGATCCACACTATCTCCCTCTCCTCATTTGGAGCGTGGCTTAACTGAGCTGAATGAAAAGCAACACTATCTCATTGTTTCAAAAGCAGATTATCTGTGACTTCAAAACCCCCACTTTAGGCAATGGAACACATTGCCTTGCTGTATCCGAGCCACTACTCTGTTTCACACCATGAAAGATTCTATAAGAAGAGCAGTGTTAATCTCTTTCCCGATGCGAATCCACTGGAGGAAGGTGGATTCCGCCTGTTTTGTTTTGGAGAATGATCTGCAGTAATACACATTCTGTTCTCTATATCCATCACTGTATACATTAAATAGTATCAGCAAGTGAGTAATGCGTATGAGCATGAGTACAAGTGAATCTGCCAAAGGATTCACAGTTACTGACAGCTACCTTGTCGTTCACTGACTGTCAGTGGATCAGCTTCCTGCCACAAGTATGAATATGTGTTTCCATGTGGGTGTGGATAGAAGAGCTGTTGTACAAGACACAAGATGCCCAGAGGTACCTTGGACCGTACCTTTGTTGCTTTTTTGTACTAGTGATAAGTCTCACTCTCCTTATTCTTGTCGCTTCAGTCACTATTCTAAATTATTTGCAGTAATTTTTCCAGTAGTTTTTAATCTTCATCTGATGATCTGATGTATTCTATTGTTCCTTGATTTGTAACCATTTGTTTTTCTGTTTATGCAATTACTTAGATATTGCACAACTGTGACCCTGAGTGCAGAAGACTTTTTTCTCGTGGAAGACTCGTGATACTTCACGAGTAGCTGGTTTTTACTAAGCTTTTGCAAATCATGCCACTTGAATGCACACAAATGATCTTGAAGGCTCCATTGCAGTGACTGTGGCCTGAACCCAGGCTCTGGATCTATAAACAACATGTGTATGGTAGAGTTTTCTTTCTTTAGACAAGCCCCATTCAATGGCATCAGCACAGCCCATTGATAATTTCCATTAATTGTACTGTGGCTGTTCTGGAATGCACCATTCTTTAAGGTTTGAATTCTGTTTTGACATTATATCTTTCAATAGCTGCAAAAGAAAGTTTCACCCCCACGTTTCAAACTCCACTGTTGAACTGTTCCTTTACCTTGGGTGTACTATAGTCAACATTATCAGCATGTAAATCCTTCCAATGACAAAATGTTTTATTTCCATGAATTCCATTGTATATTATCTGATAAAATACTACCAAGTTTTGCTGTGTCACTCTGCCTCACGTGCTCAGGGCCACAGCCTCCTCCCTGCATTAGAAACAGATATATCTTTATGCAGAACTGGCCCCGTCCAGGGACAGGACATCAATCCGCTTTGTGTCTGCAGCCTCTGCCTCACTGTGCCTCCTGCTCTGCTGCTTGCCTCTCTGGGTGGGGCCTAGTTATTGAATTGTATGTTGCTTTGTTTTGGCCTGGCAATCTTTCCTCTTTTTTTCCTCTCTCTGCTCCAAAATCATGGCCCATTTATTCTAACCTATTATTGAAGCCTGGCTGAGCAGAGTGATAGATGGTACTTTATTGCACAGCCATTGCTGACACACATACTGCTCCTACTGGTTAAGCGCACTAGATGCACTGATTAGACGCGCGCACACACACACACACACACACACACACACACACACACACACACACACACACACACACACACACACACACACACACACACACACACACAGAGTCCAGCAATTATCCTAATTTATGAGGGATGACAATTTTATTAATTAACATGACTGCATGAGGCAGTAAAAAAAAGATGTGAACATGAACAGTATTACTAATTGGGGAGTGAGTGTGAGGGAGGGTTTGTGTTCTATTGTGTGTGCTTTGTTTTGACGTGGCTCATAAGTCACAACACAAAACGGATTAAAAGACAGTTTATGTGCAAAAGTATAAAATGCAGGAAGCCCCAAGTGGCCATAAACAACTTGAAATACTAAAAGGTACCTTAAATCAGTTGATTCCTCTGAACTACTCATGGTCACCCTGCACATGTTTACGAGATTGCTTGGCTGTACTAATCCCACATGATCCTGTCTGCTTGTTAGACTCAAGTAGACTCGAATCACAGCCCAGTGACCTTCCCTTTACCTGCAACACTACGCTGTACCTCCTAATGAGGACATTGGCTACTTGCATGTTTGCAACTGTGGGTGTTTTTTGTGGCTATGTGCTGTCAGTTCAAACTTGAATCTACATGAAATGTTTTAACAGAAAAAAAACTCTGCATGCACTACATGCAATGCAGATGAAAAAGCTTGTGTTATTTCATGTTTGTGACAAATCCTACACATAGACCAAAATAAATGATACATTTCTCTCACAACACCTGCCAGCTTACCCAACCGCTAATACAGTATGCTGTAGCTTACATCTGCACCCACAGAATAATGTCTAATTCAATCTAAAATTGCAAATCCGTTCAGTTTACTTCACGTAACCCATATTTATTTACCTGTTCATGAATTTAATAGTAAATATTAAATGATAATTATGTGTAAAACACCCAATTCTCTTTCATAATCACTGTGCAGCTAAACTGATAGCCTGGTTATATGAATGACTGCATGATTACATGGAAGACACCTAGCTAAGGAGCTAACTGTCTGTGTGATTTTACATGTTCAGTCTTATAGTTGCTGATTATAGAAGCAAACATATTGTGTCCTCTGCATAACAACAAATGTCCAGCAAGATTAAGAAAAAAAACCCCTGCATATTTATAGCTCCTTAGCAGTCCATCCTTAGCCCACATACTTGCTCAACTACTACAAGTTCTGTTACATTAGATTGTGTTGTGTTAATTGTAAGCCTGAGATTAACCTCTCCAGAGGGAGGTGATAGGATGTAAGGGTGTAATGAAGACATGGCTGTCATAGATTGTGAGCTAACTACCTCCCAGCTCTCTATAGGGTGAGGCTTGCTCTCCTGGACTGGAAGAGAAGCGCTGCCTGCATGTCAATGAGCCCGATTCCCTGTTAACTGTCTGAGCGCACAGGGTCTCTTGTCTCAGATACATTGGCTGCCATCTGCACCCTGAATGGACTGCTCTGAGGGTGCGTGTGCATGTGTATAAGGCTGGAGGTGGGGGTGGGTGAGAAAGAGAAAGCTCTTCAGAGCATGGGCTGTAGTTAACCCCATGCACATGCCCGCCTGCTTTGAGAAGCAGAGAGATCATTGAGAAAAAGATCTATTTTTAGACATGAAATGGGGAGGGGATAAGTACAAGCAATGTGCATTTGGCTGTGTGTGAGTGCGTGTGTGTGTGTACACACGCAAATAAGGAGGTTTGATTCTATGGGTGAGAATGATGCATGGTGATAGTCTTTTCCAAGACAACATCGCAAAGAAGCACAAGCTTTCTTGCACTTCACACACAATCACATAAGCCACACATGAGTCGAAGAGAAAGCACACACACACATACGCACACACACACACACACACACACAAAAACACAAATAAATCTGGATATTATCCCATTGTGCCTGCGGCTAGGCCTGACAGACCTAAGTCACACACACTCAGAAACACACACATACAACCTCCCTAGCAACGGAACACGTGATGCTAGTATTGTGTGGCCAACCTTTTTCACGTTCTCTCTCTATGTCTCTAATCCATGTCTTTCATCCTGACAGGTGCCAGCGGCTGGTGAACCAGGCTGCGGATTGATGATTAGAGTGGGCAGAATGGACACATGGTCTGGTACCAATCTGAGGTCATGTGAAAGTCTGATGAGGACTTAGAGTTCTGTAAATGCTGATTGGGTTAGGTTCTCCTTGTACCCAGAACCAGATCGGTAATCACTGCAGAACACATGGCCTATATATAACCAACAGTTGCTAGATCAGCTTAAAAAAAGTAGGACCTGGTGTTTAAAAAATACATTTTTGTGCTATATTTAGAGGGGTCAGCCACTCTAATGGTTCTATCTGTTCCCATCTCATCAAAATCAGACATGGGAAAGAATTGCTTAGTTTTGGTATGTTGACCCTACCATTAGTAACAGTAGGAACTAGGGACAATAGGTCACAAGAAGTTATTGCTTTGTTCTTAAGGGGTCACAAGCCAAAGCAGTTGGGAACCACAGGACTAAGCCATCACAGTAATTGAGTTGAGGCTCTGGTTTCCTTAATAAAGACAGCTGGCAGCTAGCTAATATGTAGTGTAGAGGCAACATTACAGGTACACACATACATAAATGCAAACATATGTATCTCTTTTGGAAAAAAAACAACAACAGAATTTTAGAATAAGCTGATTGTAATTGATCTACTTTTCCACATCGGAACCTGTAAGTCACTATAAAGAACGAGCACTATTTTCTTTTTTCTACTTGAAGGGCTTAATATCGAATATCAAAGTTCATTCAGTTTAATAAGACACATCGGTCACTGCTTAGTAGTCAATACTTTTATAACAAATTATAGATGTACATACAGACCCTCACTCACATTAGCATATTTTAATTTCCATACATGCACAACATGCTCATCAGCACAGATCTTTAGTATTCGTGTAAAGAGGCATGTAAACATTAGCGTATTCAAATGGAGAAATGTTGCTCTGCAACCGTAATCTAGTAAAAAGTCTGACACAGAGCATGTCATCTACAATACGTAATAAAGACAGGCATGGTGGTAATGCTTCAGCAGAAATGGTCTTATCAGCCAGTCTCACAGATGTGATCAATTTCTCAGTTCAATCATCCAAACCAAGATATCAATCCCTCTTTGTAATAACTCCAAAGAGGCATCCGCCCTCTCTGAATCTATTTCATCTCATTTTCAAACCCCGTCCAATATCCCATGCCCTACCCTCCTGCCACCCAATCTCAACACCACACCTCTCTTTCATCTGTGTGCCGCAGCACAGGCTTGTTTTCATTCCCTCCCCCTTCAAAACAGAGTCCACAGATTCGACCTTTCCAACTGATTGTGCGCTGACCCTGCAAAAAACCAAAGGCATTATTTCGGTTTTAATTATTCATGTGTGATGAGAGGCTCTGGCTTTTCTCAACTGCAAGCCAAGAAACTTGCTTCTTTCGGAAAATGCACGGGCGTGTTTGTGTGCGCGCACACGCTGTGCATTTTTGTGCCAGTGTGGCTGTTTGGATTTAAAGGTTAAAGATATTAAACAAATTTCAGGTTGTCAAAATGTAATTAGGAGAATGAATGCTGTGGGCATACATCACACTACAGAGACTTCCACTGCCATCTTTACAATTTCTGTGTTTCAAGGGAATAATGACTATGCTGTCGGGTTCACTTTTGGTAATAAATAATTTTGTCTTGTTAACAACCCATCTCATTCATTTTACTTTTGGAGTGTGTTCAGTTTGGAAAAAAACAACACAGTTTTACTAGTTTTCAGCCACATTATTTCCTTAGATCTGTTATGTATTACTCCAGCTGAGCTCAGCTCTGATGAACACAGTGCAATCACATCCAAGAGAAATAACCAAGCGGCAATTTAAAGGATTAGCCAAAATGTGCCGTTTAATACATGCATCCACAACATTTACGCTATAATAACTGCAACTGTACGCAACTGAGTCTCACTGAGTGTCGTACCTCTGCGAGGACACTCTAACTCACTCTAACTTTAAAGTGATTACTTTTCAAACCAAGCAGCAAGCACGTTTCTTTCCCCGCTGACACCACTGTCAATGACACATGACACCTCCAAGAGAAGCAAGAATTTAAACTCCTTACAAATTTCACCATTAGGCTGACAAATGAAATGCAGGCTTTAAGTCGGCAGAGCGAGCCTCAACAGCTGGTATGGAGTGGATGGAAGGAGATTATAGGGGGCTCATCTCTCCAATAAAGGGCAGAAATTGCTGACAGTCAAGGCGATGCAGAGCGTCATTTTTCTGATGCATAAAGTCTGGATGTTCATTACCCCGCATATCATCACTGAGCACAGTGGGGACCCTGAAGCTCTCCGCATTCCTCTCACTCCGTACTCCATCTCCCTCTCTCTCCCTCTCTCTCACACTTTTGCTGTCTTTTTCTCATTCTCTCTCTCTTGCTGAAGATGATGAAAGACTGGGATGCACACAGGCATCATTATACACCTCAAACTTCTAAATATGTCATGGTTTGGACTGTCAGGCACAATAATGGGCACTTATAAGCTAAAGGCATGTTGGGTTGAAATACCATGGATAGACGCACAAAAAAACCCCAGGCAGTGCTGGAAATATGAAAATCTAGTGTGGTAATAAATGTATTTTAAGCACAATTGTTTATTCTTAAGATGTTTTCTCACACCAGTGGCTCATCATGTAACTTTCCATACTTGTAAGAATACTAAAATGACATTAAGGTGTTTAATCTTGCTTCAAAAACACCTGCATGACACCATGACTAAGACCCTTCGCCCCCGCATCTCCATGGCGACACCACTCCTCTCGCCAGGCACCAGGGTCACCCACTCAGGCGAGCTCATTAGGGCTGTTGTCACGTCGGCCATGCCGCCCCTGGGTGCCTTTGAAAATGACACTGTGCGCGTGTTGCTGTGTGTACATTGCACGTGTGCCTGTGCGCCCTTGTGAATGCAAGCTTATCTGCGTTGGAGAGGGGGTGTGTGAGGATGATCAGATATAGTTGGACAGCATTATGTTTTAGTAGTATTTCCTTGATCTTCAATCCCACATCTTTTATAAACAAGCATAGGTACTGAATTGTAGAGGGTGTACTTATCTAAATACCACCCTCTGCACTGTCTTTCTCTCTGCCATAGACAAACACATGCATACAACATAGCACCCTTTCCTCCCAAAGGGCAGACAAAGAGAAGCTTCTGAGGAAAGTTAAGTGAGATTGATCGTTTCAGATAATTTCAGGGCAGCTTCTCCCAAAGGGTAGCAGTGATAAGACTCCTGAAATGCTGAACAAGATGAAAACAACAAATGAGACAAATGAAAGGCAGAACTCAGAAAAGGGAAAGTTAGTTTAGATTGTAAGATTTAGTTCTGTTTGTAATGAATTCATTTCTTTGTCAATTGCTCTGGGCTTGCCTCAACCTCTGGGGCCTTGTCTTTATTAATTAGTTATTAATCAGCTGCAACTTTGTCAGATTCTGGCAGAGCATTTCATTATAGATTACGAAAGATGTCATGTGACTCGCTCATATACATATACAAGCACAACAAATAGAAAATGTACATGCAATCCTGGCAGCTGTTCAGAATAGAAAAGATTAAAAGGAATAGAAACAAGCACTCAGATTTGATTCTTACTAACATGGGATGAAATTACATAAAGGCTCCCTGGGGAGCTACTCTTATTCTAACTGGTCCCATGACTGAGTCAACTGAGGTAATCTGCAGAGTGATATTAAGAGACCCATACGCTTCGCCTATCAGTTGTCCTTCTGTTTCTTTCAGCATTTGTCTTTGATATCTATATCTGATAGTTAGTTACTATCACACCTAGGTTAGCAAGTGCTTTGAAATTGAACAAAAGAGATTGATATCAACCTGACAGATCCAAAGAAAAGCAGACATTAAATTTCTCACCAAAACCTTCTGCTAGCTGATTTTATCTCTTGTAGCTAACTAGCAAATTAGTCTAATGCTAGCTCATTGATTCTTCCAAAGGGGGTTAATATTCAAAAAGGATGATTCTGAGGACCCATGCTTCAGACTTAAAAAGGATTATAGAGTCATGCCCTGCCCTAAAAGACAAAATACAGGAAATGAAAAGGGAAAAATAAAACACTTTTACCAGTTAAATTATTTTTCACGATGCTAAACGATAACCCTAGCCTACTTTAACCTATGAGGCCAACAACAGGTAGCTTGAAGCTCGTTCCAAAAGCGAGACATTTCATAACTAAGCTGTTCATATTGTATTAAGGCTTAAAGTTATGTATTGTTAGAGGAATGGCAGCTCTGAGTGACAGGTGAGTTTCACAACCGATTGGATTCACTAACCCCACATTTGTTGTCGTTCAAATAATTATCTGACAGTGGTATTAAGAGACAACTCTGTGCTTCAAGTTTGGTACATAAAATTATAGTATTTTATGTTTTAATCTGACAATGAAACTAATGACACACTACCGTTTGAATGAACCATCTTTAGACAATATCTATTTTCCAAACCATATTGACCATATTTGGATAATCATCCTTCCTGGCTTACTCTAATAATGATCATATTATACAAAATTAACTTCAAGTTTTATTCAGTGTAAGTCCACAGCCTCATTAGAACAGTACATCCATTCAAAGCAAGGTAGCTAAGGCCACTTTCCCATACACTCTTATACATCTTCCTGCAACCAACTAAGTCACACCTTGTTGGTTATAAGAAATGCAGGTTTAAAACACTTCTACAATAACTTTATGCTGCAGACCCAGAGGTTACATCCAAATCTGATGTTTTACTGTCCGTGTTAGTGTTGGCTAATATGTAGTTGGATAATTGGAAAAAGGCTAGAATTAAACTTTAGAAATTTTATATCTACTCAAATTATCACATTAAATGAATCTTAACCTTGCCCTTTGTTTTTCAGTTATGCAACATAACTGCATTAGCTGTAATTTTTTATACACATTACAGATGCACAAACTAGAACTCCTATGTTTTGTTTCTAGTGTGTTCTCTGAACAAGCCTGACTAGGCTGGGCAGCATCCAGAGTGGATTTGCTGTGACACTGTCTCTTCTAGCCTCATGAAGGGAAGCTCGGCTCCCCTCACAATGGCCTGGGAGCTTGTCAGTGGGCTGCCTGTCAGCATACAGCCAGCCTGGGAACGTTTGATGTACCACATGAGGATGAGAGGACAGATGGGAGGAAGGAAGAGATGGATGGAGGAGAGAGAAAAGGAGAAAGGAACAGGTGAAAATAACACATGCGCCAAGGGAGAGAGTAAATATGGGTATAAACCTTATATGGTGTATTTGCTCCTTTACACCCAGCATTGTTTATGTGTGACAGATGTTGCATTCCAGCAACAACATTGCTAAATTGTTAGAGAATTATCGGGAACCAGTGGACCATGACTTGTCTTTACAGTCAAGGCAAGCAGTCACAAGCTGAGTTGCTAATTAGATAAGTATTGACTTGAATCATTTACTGCACAGCCTTGAGAATAGAAAGCTGGAATTGGAAAAGATTTCCCACATTCAGTGCTTGCAAATTCACTAAGTTAAGACAAAAGTGTTATAAACAATCTTGCAAAGTTTGCTAACGTCTTCTTCCAAGTCAGGCTTTGTGATAAAAATGCACAATAACCAGATCCAACTGAGTGCCAGAGAATTGTAAAACTTATTATATTTCACCATAATGACTGGACCCAAAGGAATGATAAAGGAATTTGTAATTATGCAGTGCTATTCAGTGAAACTACAACAAGCTCTTACTTATTAATAATCACCAAGATTTTAAAATGAATTTTTGGAAATGGAGAAAAGCTGTTTCGCTTTACTGCTCTCGTCCTGACCCTTCCCAGAAAGGGTATTGCCGGCTTCAATTACATGAAAGCAAGACAAAATAATTGTCTCTTGGCACTTTAAAAATGCCTGCTGTCTTACTGTCCTCATTAAATGTGCATAAACAGTCAAGCTCACACAGTTGTATTCCCATTATCACTTTATCACTTAAGGCACATAGAATATCACATCCACACCACGCTCAGAGACTCTTTATAATAGGTTTTGCTCGCTCCTCTCATTTATTCAGCATGCCTTCCATCTTAAAACATTAGTAAGCTGGTCTTTGCAATAAGAGCAAATTTTAAAGCTGCAATTTGCTGAGACTGTATGTAAAAGATGCTCTCACCAAGTTAAACGATAACCTATTTTTGCCGCAGTCCAACACATAATCACATACAGCATGCAGTGTAGGTGACTGGCCTCCGATCTCTGGTGCTTTGGGAGTACTCCAGCCACACTGGAAGCACTGCACCATTTGTTGCCCTAATTAAGAATTCATTTGCCACTAACAATGAGTTCTGACCTCCATTTCCTGCACCTTGGTCTCCCCCATGGTGTAGTAAATCAGCCTAGAGTGATAGGCTTGAAACACACACACACAGAGACAGAAAGACTGTTACACCCTGGCATGGGGCAGAAAGAGGACAAGCTAAAAACAAAGGGTGAAAGATAAAAGGCAGGAGGAGGAAGGATAGGGTAAAAGATAAAAAGGAGAAGAAAAGACACAAGGGGTAGGAAGTAGGAGATGAAGTAGCATGAAGAAAAAAGAAGAAATGAACTGGCCACTCTCCAAAACCATGAACATAAAGATGCAGAGTAAGGCGGCCATTAATATGGAGCCTTGGGGAATGCCTCTGGTACTGGTAAACACATCCCACTGTCTGTCTGAGCTCTCTCATCTGTGGCACTGCATTGTATACACCATTGTTATCCTTGTGGAAGACAGGAAAACTGTGAATATTCCCCTGACATGACACTTGCACCTCAACATTACCAAGATGTTGGAATGCTGATCCCTGCTATTACTATTCTTATTGGTTTGTGCATCAGTACATTTATTTTCCAACCATGGTAATATATTTCATGTAACGATTAGACATTCTGGACAGCTAAGTCAGTGAGGGGGTGGAGGTGAGAGGTTAAGGGAATAAATCAATAGCTGACATGTTAGAAAATACACTTTGCTGTTTGATGCTTTCTTGTTAAGAGCAACTGCAGGGAAATGACTAATACTCCGAAGCTACACTTAGGTCAGTAGGTTTTGGGGCAATTTTTGTAATTGGGCTTTTTTTTTTTTTTTTTTTGTAATTTTGCTTCTGTACACCACCACAGAGAATTTGAAATCAAGCAATGAAGATATGACTTTCATCTTAATTCCAGAGGTTTAAGAAAGAAGTTGCATTAACTCTTTAAGAATTGTGTTGGAATGCACTGGACAGCTCAACAACATCAAAAGGCCTGAAAGACCACAGAAGACAAAGTGGGTGATCACATAATTCCTTCCTTGTTTATGGAAAACCATTGACAACATCTAGCCACTTTAAGAAAACAGTTGAAGAACATAGGCATGTCTTAGTGAAGCACTGAAGAGACAAAGAGACACTTTCATAAATGTAAAGATATTTTATAAAAAGGTATAAAACCTCTAGTTACACTCAAGAAGATTAATTTGTATGGGAAGAGAAAAGTCCACAAAGGACAAATGCAGGATTATGATGAAAAGCTTACCACGGTCACCTGTCTGCAGTGACAGAAGCAATCTTATTCATGGCAATGGGTAACACTACAGGGAGTGCAGAATTATTAGGCAAATGAGTATTTTGTCCACATCATCCTCTTCATGCATGTTGTCTTACTCCAAGCTGTATAGGCTCGAAAGCCTACTACCAATTAAGCATATTAGGTGATGTGCATCTCTGTAATGAGAAGGGGTGTGGTCTAATGACATCAACACCCTATATCAGGTGTGCATAATTATTAGGCAACGTCCTTTCCTTTGGCAAAATGGGTCAAAAGAAGGACTTGACAAGCTCAGAAAAGTCAAAAATAGTGAGATATCTTGCAGAGGGATGCAGCAGTCTCAAAATTGCAAAGCTTCTGAAGCGTGATCATCGAACAATCAAGCGTTTCATTCAAAATAGTCAACAGGGTCGCAAGAAGCGTGTGGAAAAACCAAGGCGCAAAATAACTGCCCATGAACTGAGAAAAGTCAAGCGTGCAGCTGCCAAGATGCCACTTGCCACCAGTTTGGCCATATTTCAGAGCTGCAACATCACTGGAGTGCCCAAAAGCACAAGGTGTGCAATACTCAGAGACATGGCCAAGGTAAGAAAGGCTGAAAGACGACCACCACTGAACAAGACACACAAGCTGAAACATCAAGACTGGGCCAAGAAATATCTCAAGACTGATTTTTCTAAGGTTTTATGGACTGATGACATGAGAGTGAGTCTTGATGGGCCAGATGGCTGGATTGGTAAAGGGCAGAGAGCTCCAGCCCGACTCAGACGCCAGCAAGGTGGAGGTGGAGTACTGGTTTGGGCTGGTATCATCAAAGATGAGCTTGTGGGGCCTTTTCAGGTTGAGGATGGAGTCAAGCTCAACTCCCAGTCCTACTGCCAGTTTCTGGAAGACACCTTCTTCAAGCAGTGGTACAGGAAGAAGTCTGCATCCTTCAAGAAAAACATGATTTTCATGCAGGACAATGCTCCATCACACGCGTCCAAGTACTCCACCGCGTGGCTGGCAAGAAAGGGTATAAAAGAAGAAAAACTAATGACATGGCCACCTTGTTCACCTGAGCTCAACCCCATTGAGAACCTGTGGTCCATCATCAAATGTGAGATTTACAAGGAGGGAAAACAGTACACCTCTCTGAACAGTGTCTGGGAGGCTGTGGTTGCTGCTGCACGCAATGTTGATGGTGAACAGATCAAAACACTGACAGAATCCATGGATGGCAGGCTTTTGAGTGTCCTTGCAAAGAAAGGTGGCTATATTGGTCGCTGATTTGTTTTTGTTTTGTTTTTGAATGTCAGAAATGTATATTTGTGAATGTGGAGATGTTATATTGGTTTCACTGGTAAAAATAAATAATTGAAATGGGTATATATTTGTTTTTTGTTAAGTTGCCTAATAATTATGCACAGTAATAGTCACCTGCACACACAGATATCCCCCTAAAATAGCTAAAACTAAAAACAAACTAAAAACTACTTCCAAAAACATTCAGCTTTGATATTAATGAGTTTTTTGGGTTCATTGAGAACATGGTTGTTCAATAATAAAATTATTCCTCAAAAATACAACTTGCCTAATAATTCTGCACTCCCTGTAGTGTTTATTGGTGATGTGACTGCTGATAGAAGCAGCAGGAGGAATTCTGAAATGTACATGTTATACTCTCTGCTGAGATTCAGCAATCTGCAAAACAGATTGGACGTAGCTTCATGATGCAAATAGATAAAGACTGCAAAAGCGCCCCAAGAGTTTCTCAAGGCAAAGAAATGGGATATACGTCAATGGCCAAGTCGGTCAATTGATCTCAACCAAATAGAGTGTGCTTCTCAGTTAATGAAGACAAAGCTGAGGGCAGAGAGACGCAAAAATAAGCAGATACTGATGGTGGCTGTTATAAAGGCCTGGCAGAGATCTTAAAGGGAAGAAATGTTCTTAGACTTTGGGTAGGCATTGACTGAAAAAGATTTTCAATGTATCAAAAACATTCTCACCTTTACACTTATGTTAGTTTTTCTAGATCATTTTGGGCCTCTTAAAAAAGGAGAGTATGGAAAAAATGTCTTTAATTCCTAAATAACACAATTTTTGTTAATTTTGTGAATTAAAGCTAAACATTTCCTCTTCAATCAAATATTAATGGTTTGATTTAAAATTCTCTGTGGTGCTATAAAGAGGAAAAAATCCAAAATAATGTGGGCTTGTCATAGCTGGACTGGCCATCGGGCATACCGGGCATTTGCCCGGTGGGCCGCTGGCGATTTTGTGTTGTTATGGGCCGATGGATTTTTTTTTTTTTTTTTTTTTTAGGAAGGGTATATATAATGAAAGGTGTTGGATTGGCCAATTGGTCATGATCGACTCTGGGCTGGACCAATTACAGCCGAGGAGGCCGGATGGACCCTCCCCCTTGTTTAGCAATCACGTGATTTTTGCGCATTGCATGCCGGGAACTCGTGGCAAAACAATCCAAGTACCGCATCAAATGCAAGCATTTGCAGCACCGCAAAACGTTCATTCTCCGGTTCCAATGCCTTCTTGTTTTTTCTTTGACGCACAAAAAAGGAATGTACAAAACAAAAGGAGAACAATGTCGGTCCGTACAAAGACAGACTCGACGAAAAGACAAAGAAAAGATACGAGGAAAAAATCAAAGGAGTGAAAGGGTCAGACCCTTACGAGCACACAGAGTGGACAAAAGACGTTAGCGTGTTGCCCAACTTTCACCACGCTCAGATTTATAATTATACGGTTCTTGGAGTGAGTGCATACACTCATGAAGTTTAGTAACTTCAGGTCACTGCAACAAGCCCAGGTACAGTTTACCGCCGGATGGGTACAGGACCTTGAAATGCACCGTGTAGAACGAAAGACCATCGTACGAACAAAGGTAAGTTTACCAGTCTCACAAATCGTCGTCATAAATACACATTCGTTAACCGTTTATTAATATAACCTTTGAGCTCAACGGTAATTAATTAGTAGTGGAAATAATTTCTGGTAGCATTACAGAAATGTAGCAGTGACAATAATATTGTATGTTGTAATCGCACTGGACAATTAGTGATACAAAACAACTGTTTTATCCTGTGAATAAAAGTATATGTTTTTGTCAATGTACCATAATAACAGAAGCGAAACGCAATATTGTGTCAGGACAATTCACTATTTATGCACAATAAACAAAGGAGCATAGCGCGACAATTTCTGTTCAGCGCCAGACTTGCTTGTATCACCAATTATGTTAAGAAAAATGACGTATTAACTACTACAAAACTCTGACCTTTGTGGGAATGCTTGGAGCAGACTAACATGTGAGCTGGAGTGTTCTGAGACGTTATATTTGGTATATCCAGACCATCCGTGGCTGTTACTTCGGAAACATGGCTTAAAAAATTTCTCTTCAACGACATAATCCGATAAAAGAAAACCCATCTCTTTACCCGTCGGCTTCCCGTGGCTGTCATGCGACCGGCTATTGCAGTTAATAATACAACAGCTTCTTGCCATTTTTTGGGTTTCTTTTTATCGCTGTGTAACTGAGTTCAATTGAAAGCCTGCGTGCACTAGTACCTCTTGCCACAAGTTCCCAGAACCCTTTGCGGTTTTACCCCTGAATGACGTCACATTTTCAATCTTTATCCTGGTGGGCCGGTCTCCAGTCAAAATGCCCGGGCCGATTTTTTGTCCCAGTCCAGCCTTGGGGCTTGTCCAAAGACATATGGACTATCTGTGTTTTCAGACATCAAATATAGAAAATGTTGGGACATTTTCCCGAGTAGTTCTCACTACTGGAAATACTATTTGATTTACACATGGGTGCAGTCATTAGTGGTGTGCGATACTACTTATTTTGGTATCGATCCGATACCAAGTAAATATGGGCCAGTATTGCCGATACCGATACTTTTCAATAATAAGGTGGATGCATCATTGAATTGCTAAATCTCAATAAATTTTCATGACCTTAAGTGTTTTTTATGATGTTTCCTTTTTTATTACTAAATAGTTAAAACCCAGGACATAATTAGGACAAAGTTTATAATTAAATAGAAAATGCTTATAGAAAATTATATTATCCTTTTACTTTTTAGAAAAATCTTAAATAAAAAGTGCACACAAATCAGTAAACAAATGAAAACAAACAAGTACTGTTGAGAAACTATAATACAAAAATTACAATTAAAATTCTTAACATCATTGCAAACAAGAGCAGAACTTAATGTAAAGAATTGATCTCAACAGGCGAGTATCGATCCGATACCAACTTGGTATCGATATAATCAATATTTGGATCGATCCGCCCACCACTAGCAGTCATAGTAGAGCATGCAAGAGGGAAGACAAATGATGCCTACTTGCCAGCTTTGAATCCATCTAACTATTTGAATTTTGCATTTACCTATGCTTCTCTGACATCTACACAAATAGATTCAGTTAAACAGACAGATTTTGGGAGCTGACAGATAAAGGTTTAGTGCCCAACTGAGACGAATGAATGCACCTTTGCTGGGGAAAGTCCTGAAGTTCAGGGCTTGAATTTTAAGCATATCGGCTAGAGGGCTCTATAATTTATAATAGATATGTCTGAGAATATTATCAATCTTCTAACTTTTAACAAGAAAGTGAAAATGTGATTTACTTGTAAAGCCATTATTTTGAGTCATTTCAAAGACTTAAAAAAGTATTTTTTTTAAATAAAGAATAGAGTTAAATTATCTTTTATTCTATGTCTATAGTAAAAATGCAGTTCTGATCTACAGCATTGTTTTCCTCTACTCTTTAATTCTGCACCCTGATTGGCATCTATCAATGACTCTGCTACTCTTATTGTTGCAGATCACCAAAAACAAACAGATTTATCTTCACCATATGTACTTCCCACTGCCAGAACAATGTCAACTGATTTAAACTGCCACGGCTTTCCTGTCACCACAGGCAGGGCTAGGGCCACAACTGGATATGCTTGGCTGAATATGAGCAGGACAGATTGCTCATTCACGCAACACAACGACAAAGACAAATCCTTCAAAGTCCCTCACTTGCACATGCACATCCAAATGCACCAACCGGCACGCAAACAAGCACCCTTCACCACTAACGCACACACATAGTCTGCTCGGCATGATAGATGGGAAAAGACACAAAGGTCAGCAGTCAGCAGGGCTTCACTTAGACAGGACTCGGATTCTTTTACATCACCTTGACTTAGGAGATGGAGCTGACCCAAACTGATCTTTTCCACAGTCGTTGCACTGTAATATACAGTACAGGTCAGCAACTGTATTAAAGGGATAGAGCTCTATGGCTTCCTGTATATTGCCAGCTCTTGTTTAAGTTGCATTGTGCAGTCTACTGTCAAAGCCCAAATGTCTCTAATTTTCACCCCCCCCCCCTTGCATTTGGAGAGGGAATCCCATGTGGCTGTGAATGGCACGTGTATTTAGGCAAGGCAAGGCAAGGCAAGTTTATTTGTATAGCACAATTCAACAACAAGGTGATTCAAAGTGCTTTACAGAGACATTAGAAACAAAAACAAATAAAAAGCACGATTTAAAATTGATTAAAACAAGCAAACAAACAAACTAATTAACAAACAAACAAAACAGTATATAAAATCAAAACAGATAAAATCAGAACAGTAGATAAAATCAGTAGTTAAATGTAAGTTTTGAAATTTAAGCTTAAAAGTATGGATTTGGTGCTTTATTCAAATGCAGCTGAGAATAGGTGAGTCTTCAACCTGGATTTAAATAAACTGAGTGTTTCAGCTGATCTGAGGCTTTCTGGGAGTTTGTTCCAGATATAAGGAGCATAAAAGCTGAATGCAGCTTCTCCGTGTCTGGTTCTGACTCTGGGAACTGATAAAAGACCGGATCCAGATGACCTGAGGGATCTGGAAGGTTCATACTGGGTCAGGAGGTCACTGATGTATTTTGGTCCTAAACCATTCAAAGCTTTATAGGCCAGCATCAGAACTTTAAAGTCTATCCTCTGACGGACAGGCAGCCAGTGTAAAGACCTCAGAGCTGGACTGATGTGGTCCACTTTTTTTTTTACCTCATCCCTGTTTGCTGATCAGCACTCCGGTCACTGTGAAGGTATATGTCCCTGAAAGGTTATCCTGCAGGGGAAGTAATATACTGAACTGCACACACGCACACACACACACACACACACACACACACACACACACACACACACACACACACACACACACACACACACACACACACACACACACATATGCAAGACCTTACAAGGACAGTGAGGTGACAGGTTGTCAAACCCAGTGACCCTCAGTCTTTGTGTGCTGTAACATGACTAGAAGAAAATTATTTAAATAAATCAGCAGATATTTGAAAGCTACAGCTTACTAGAAATGTTTGGGGATTGCAAATGCTACTTGGATAACTTTATATATATATATATATATATATATATATATATATATATATATATATATATATCACTATTGACTCACATAAAGTATAAATAGAACCTGTTGCAATGTCTTCAAGCTGCTATTCATTACCTTTGTTCCCTCAGACAACAATCGCATATGCAGTACACTGCTAGAGTCTCATTAAAGCTCATTTAATTGGCCTGACCTTGTTGTGTGGTATCAGGAGATGGGGTTTGGGAAAAGTAAACATGACAATGAGAAAACACTGATGTCCTTAGTGTTGCAACTAAATAGGCTTAGCAGATAAAATAAGAATGGCCTGTTGTGGACACATTCCTTCAAGCTTTGAGGATTTGCCTGAAACTGTCCTGTCAGAGGATTCCAGCTATGCTATGCATCAAAAACACATTTAACAATCAAAGTATTTTGTAACGCTACCTACAGCACTTAGCAAGGGAAGTCATAGACATCATCATCAGTAATATAAGCCCACCCCCATGTATTTACCACAGTTTTTGGAGGAGGGCTAAAAAGAAGAGGAAGTGTCGAAAACTGCTGTGTCGCACATGTCGCATAATTACTAATTTTGGGTAAGTAGGCAGCATCTTATCAACTTATCACCACTTTTGATGCTGCAAAAATACCAGTGATGCAAAAAAATAAAGCCGTAATCAAAGCTCAAATTTTAGAGACATTGTTCCAGTAAACATAAATTCCTTTTTTGATTAAATGGGTCAAGGCACATTTTGTTCAAGTCAGTGTGGGCTGGAATCTCTATTGTCTTTTGTCTCTCATGCAACTCTCTACTGAACAAAAACAAACATGATTGTCTTTTGAAAAGACGACTGCACTGGCGAGCACACTAACTGCAACATTGCTTCGGCTTGTTTTTGTTAGCTTATCCTTTATCCTGCTTATGGCAAGAGATGAGGTAGCATGACCAAGCGCACGATCAACATGATTAGCCACAACCACACAGGTGCCTCTCTCGAGATATCATTCGTTTTGGGACACATAGTGGGCACTGCAATAGGCTTGGCAGCCTGCAGCCTCAGGTTTGAAAGAAGGCTTAAAGTAACAGGATTAGGGGAGTTTACCATCTAAACATGGGATGGTAAAGTGTATTACAATGTAAATGATCCAAGATCTTTTTTTGTCTGCAGTGGTGCCACCCCATGTCTCCTCAGACATCCTCAACTTGACATGCAACATGTTATGCAACATGGAAAATCAAGCATTTGAATGGACTGCATGACCACTGATTTCAGCATCACATCATTCACATTAACCATACCACACAAGACACTACATCAAATCTAATTATCTATGGTATATGCAGTACATACACATGATAATTAGCATGTCATAATTCCTCTGAAGCCATTTCATTTGCTGGAGTGATGCCAACGGACAACGGATGCTTTCTTGTGGTGCAAGAATTCCCATCATTTTTGTATGCTGCTAAATGTCAACTTAAACACATCAGTTGGGAGCAAGTGCTCATGGAAGTGTTCTTTCCCCAGCTGTGGATTAGCAAAAAAGGGAGCAGAGATCTTCGTGGCCATGACTGTCACTGTGGTGAGATAGACAGTGTAATTAGCGCTTAGTGCCAACATCCAGGCCATATCCACTTACTGGTGGTAGCCCAGTGGGGAAAGAGGAGGATGGTGGCTAAAGGGCCAGAGGCTGATGGAAGAAAGGATGGGAGAGGCAGGAAAAATGGAGGGAGAAAGAAAGAGAGTCCAACAATAATAAGAAGCAGCTCTGGGCTTCTGAGTTTTTCCTTCTTTTTCTTTCTTTTTCCTCCCTTCTTCTTTCTTAGCATTGCATCAAGGCAATGGGCCTCCAGTATTGTGATGTCCCTTTTACTGGATGTAAGTGTCCGTTTTGTCTCCGTGAGGGTACTGCCACTGAAAAACACGCATTGCAAAAGCATGCATTTTCTCATGTATTATGCATGTCCAGTCAGCATATTCATTCCAGTTAATGGGAATGCAGCAAAAGCCTTCTCACAAGGAAGCAATGATTTGCATGTGTAGTCAGTGCAGTTTAAGAGATTATGTTCTGCACAGACAGACACAAGCTAACTATGAATGATTCTAATTCAGCCAAAGAATAACAGATTTTAAAATATTTTTCAGACATGTCAGTGACTAAGTAGAGAAGCATTTTCTGCATCATCAGAAGGATGCATTTGGGAAAATATGTGAAAAAGCAAGGATAAGTTCATTTAATATACTGAAAGTATTTTACAACTTTGAAATGAATTAGAAAGTCTTTACCGGAACATAAAGGTGCAGTGTTTAATGATCCTCTTGGTAGTTACTCCAGGACTGACATGATAATTCAGTATAATTGAAAGGTCAGTGAGACCCTCCCCGTTTTCTGGGAAAACCATGAGAAGCAGTGAATATAGTGCATGCTGTATGGCTGTGAGATACAGTGACAAACAATGCAGACAGAAGTGCATAAGAGATGCAGCTGATGTTTGCACAAATACATGTGCTTGCACCAAGCGTGCATGGTGTGGTCTGGTATGTGCAACATAATGTATAGCTGTTCTTAGGTGTATTGCTGTTGATGCAAAACTCACATTGTTATTAACCTGCAGATGTGCCCAGGGGTAGCCTTCAGCCCCCACATATCCATCACAAGCCTTGGATCTGGATTTACAACGTTAACCTCAGTCTGAGAGTTGGGCTTCCACTGGGCAAGTAGCTCCTGATTTTGGCTATAACTTATGGCTTGTGCTGCTATTTGGTATAAGATTCATGACCGTCCTCGCAGCAGTAGTTCAATACTTAAGACTGATGACAATCTGTGATCAATAAGCAAATAAGAACTGAAAGGGCAGTCAGGATTGTAATTCACTGGTTTGCAAGCCTAGGATGATCCGTGGCATGATGGGATCTGGGTGTCTCATCAATCCTGGCTTATCGCAACCCAACCTGCTTCTATCTGAACTGAAAAGCAGAGCGTGGAGAACAGTTAACACCCAATGAAAGTTGATTGCATCTCACGCAGAACCTATTTTACCATGCATCACAGTTAGTGCTAAACAAAAACACATAAACACTAAAGACCTGCAAAGTTTTGAAATGATTAAGTATATAGATAAAAACAACAACAACAACAAAAAAAAAAACCCCATGGATCAATTGTTTCAGCTTTCAAACTATAAAGTGTTAAACATTTAAACCATTAACCAATAAGAATAAAAAAAGTATGATGTATTAGATCCTGGGGGTTAATACAAGTTTAAAATACAGAAAAAGTTATATTTTCAATAGGATGTTTAGAAAATTACTTTATTAAGAGGAAATTTAAAGTACTCTGAGACTAAAACAACCAAACCATATCAAGGAGCGACTCTTCCCAAAGCCGAGTATTCTAATTGATCACTGTGCTGCTCATCTTGGAAGGGGAAGATCGATTGAATCAACAAATCAAAGCTGATGGAGGACTGCAGGAGTCACAGGTACTAAATCAGCACTGTTGAGGATAATTTAACTATAACTAGACTATAATTTAATTCCTATGGCCCAGAAGTCTGTCAGAGGTCTTGGGAAAAGTCCTCAAAATAAGAAATAATATAATAATAATAATAATAATAATAATAATAATAATAATAATAATAAAAGAATTACAATAAGGAGAAGAGAAAACTAATTCAAATTAAAGGTTGATACCATTCAATTCAGTTTTAATGACTGCATAATTATGTTTTTAAAATCTGCAGGATTCACTCTTAAGAAAAATAATTTCACTAAAGATTAAAAAAAGATATATTTACAACTTGTTTAGTTTGTAGATTGTATATATTCCTCTACAAAGCAGATGAAATACATTAGCAGCATATCTATCTAATAAATGTATCCTGATTACATTAGCATAACTTTGTTAGATAGCTTTTCTTTATCAAAAAGTTCACTGTCTACTTTCACTGACAGATTTGACATTGAGTTTTAAATTATACAGGAGATTTTTTTTTCTTATTATGCTATTAAATATTAAATTCGGAGCTTTGATGAAAACTACATTAGCAAAATTTGTGTAAGATGGGACATTTATTCCAAAAAATCTGACATTTGTGTAGTAATAGTATATTTTTATATAGTTCTTTTAAGAACAAAAGTCACAAAAGTACAAGGACAATATAATATAGGACAAAAAAACTTAAATAGATTAATTGAAATAAAAGAAAGATTTTAATCTGCTTTTTAAAGGTATCAACAAGAGGTCTGATACTGATACTGACTGATACTGTAGATGTTAAGTCCCATGAAAGTCCTGCAATCTTAGAGCCACAGCCTAAAAAGTACAGTCTCATTTTGTCCTCAACTTGAACTGAGGTATCACTGACTAACACTGATCAGTTGAACTAGTTGTTAATATGGGGAGGAATCTAAGAGGGGCCTTCTTTCCAAATCCCAGTGTCAGACTTTTTGAAACACATTAACTATCTCAACCATCAGACCTACAGTGGGGCAAAAAAGTATTTAGTCAGCCACCGATTGTGCAAGTTCCCCCACCTAAAATGATGACAGAGGTCAGTAATTTGCACCAGAGGTACACTTCAACTGTGAGAGACAGAATGTGAAAAAAAAATCCATGAATCCACATGGTAGGATTTGTAAAGAATTTATTCGTAATTCAGGGTGGAAAATAAGTATTTGGTCAATAACAAAAATACAACGCAATACTTTGTAACATAACCTTTGTTGGCAATAACAGAGGTCAAACGTTTACTATAGGTCTTTACCAGGTTTGCACACACAGTAGCTGGTATTTTGGCCCATTCCTCCATGCAGATCTTCTCGAGAGCAGTGATGTTTTGGGGCTGTCGCCGAGCAACACGGACTTTCAACTCCCACCACAGATTTTCTATGGGGTTGAGGTCTGGAGACTGGCTAGGCCACTCCAGGACTTTCAAATGCTTCTTACGGAGCCACTCCTTTGTTGCCCGGGCGGTGTGTTTTGGATCATTGTCATGTTGGAAGACCCAGCCTCGTTTCATCTTCAAAGTTCTCACTGATGGAAGGAGGTTTTGGCTCAAAATCTCACGATACATGGCCCCATTCATTCTGTCCTTAACACAGATCAGTCGTCCTGTCCCCTTGGCAGAAAAACAGCCCCATAGCGTGATGTTTCCACCCCCATGCTTCACAGTAGGTATGGTGTTCTTGGGATGCAACTCAGTATTCTTCTTCCTCCAAACACGACGAGTTGAGTTTATACCAAAAAGTTCTACTTTGGTTTCATCTGACCACATGACATTCTCCCAATCCTCTGCTGTATCATCCATGTGCTCTCTGGCAAACTTCAGACGGGCCTGGACATGCACTGGCTTCAGCAGCGGAACACGTCTGGCACTGCGGGATTTGATTCCCTGCCGTTGTAGTGTGTTACTGATGGTGACCTTTGTTACTTTGGTCCCAGCTCTCTGCAGGTCATTCACCAGGTCCCCCCGTGTGGTTCTGGGATCTTTGCTCACCGTTCTCATGATCATTTTGACCCCACGGGATGAGATCTTGCGTGGAGCCCCAGATCGAGGGAGATTATCAGTGGTCTTGTATGTCTTCCATTTTCTGATGATTGCTCCCACAGTTGATTTTTTCACACCAAGCTGCTTGCCTATTGTAGATTCACTCTTCCCAGTCTGGTGCAGGTCTACAATACTTTTCCTGGTGTCCTTCGAAAGCTCTTTGGTCTTGGCCATGGCGGCGTTTGGAGTCTGACTGTTTGAGGCTGTGGACAGGTGTCTTTTATACAGATGATGAGTTCAAACAGGTGCCATTCATACAGGTAATGAGTGGGGGACAGAAAAGCTTCTTACAAAAGACGTTACAGGTCTGTGAGAGCCAGAGATTTTCCTTGTTTGAGGTGACCAAATACTTATTTTCCACCCTAATTTACGAATAAATTCTTTACAAATCCTACCATGTGGATTCATGGATTTTTTTTTCACATTCTGTCTCTCACAGTTGAAGTGTACCTCTGGTGCAAATTACTGACCTCTGTCATCATTTTAAGTGGGGGAACTTGCACAATCGGTGGCTGACTAAATACTTTTTTGCCCCACTGTACATGGATACAAAGCTATTTGCAGTAGTTGAATAATAACCTGATGTAAAGCATATCATATCATTGTTTTTGTTTTTTCAAATTCTGCTCTGACAGCCACACTGTGCTTCATAACTTTGAAATGCATTAGTTTCTGAAACATTTAGCTTACAATGTCAAGATAAAGGCATGCTGATTAAAACATTTTCTCTGCTACTTATCTTTATGCAATTCCATCCTGAGGATCAAAGTACATAAACAGAGTGAAATAGTCAGTGACAAAAATTATATTTATGTTGCCATACACCAGAGACCTGAGCCGGTCTGGTTACATAGTTCCAAAGCTGTAGTTCTTTTATCCACGTGTGTGAAATTACAAATTAGCAAAGGTAAGGAAGTTCTACATTTTAGACAAATTTGGACAGGTGCAAAAATATGTGCTTCTTACGATACATATAAATAAAAACAATGCTTTCATTAAAATGCCTAAAAAACAGAAGTTCTAGTTAGTCTAATTTACACATGGTGGGAAACTAACGGCAGCTAAAACAAACAGTACAAGATCAAATCCACCACCATGTGGCCATTGGTTAGAGGGGGAATTTGCGCTCGCTCTCTTGGCTCGTTATGGCTATAATTAATTAGTCGCTTCTGGAGATACTACGAAATACACTGAAATTAATCTTTCCTTCACCCCTTCATTCTTTCCTCAAGGATAAAGCACATTTCTCTCAGGTGATGTCCCACACTTGACCACAAAATATTAATAGGAATGAGCTCAAGTTCACTTTAGTAGCCACAGGACAATTGTTGCCTTAGTTCTCAGTGACAACTCTGCTATTATCACAGCTATCTGAAAGCTCAGGAAACTCTTTTTTTAATACAAAGAGAAAGCCCTCAGAATGACATTAAGTTCTTTACATCAAAGAAAGAGAGTAAATGGTTTCTGAGAGATTTTCTCTGCGGAAAGGGAGGAGAAGAGGCTGATAAAGTATGAACTGAACTGCATCGCCGACACTCAGATTGCAATATCGACCTAATAAAGTACAAAGAGCGTCCTCATGCTCACTGTGCTTCTCTTTTCTGTCTTTCCTTTCACTTCTGACTGCTTCATTTGTGTTCCACTCCCTCTGCCTCCTTTAAGACCTGATTTAGCACCTCCTAGGAGGCTTGAAAAAAATCTAAAACTACACTAATTTATCCCAGTGAAGGGTTTTCAAACTTAGCTCATCCATTGTGAACTGACACTTTTCAAAGGACAGAAAGAAAAGATTGAGATAGATGGGTCAAAAGTTTATTTTAAAAGAAATAAACAAATTAATTGGTATAAATAAAAGGGAGCAAAGCCAATAAATGCTGGTGACTCATATAGTTCAGTAGAAGAACAGAGGAAGGACAAGCAGGTGATAAATACAGTAGGATACCACTGCAGTGCCCTGAAAAGCTTTTTTATGCACTTTTACTCATTTCTGCAGAGCTCCAAAGGCCATGAAAACAATAGACTGGCCCAGTGGTGCTATAACAAATGCAAACTCACATCAAAATCAGGCTTTACCTATTGTGCAACTTTCTGCAAAGTCATAAATTAAGAAAAAGGAAAGCATTTTGTTTGCTGTGATATATTTGAATAGACCTAAGGGACTAATATTTCATATATTTCTGATGCCGGATGTTGTACATTAAGGTTATCTTGTTAGTTACAGCTTGCTGGTAGGGTGCGACCTTCTTCGGCCTTTGGGACCGGCTTAATTCTTTGTGCATTATATTCAGTAAAGTGCTGGAAACATTGCTCTGAGATCTTGGTCCGTATTGACACATGATAGCATCACACAGTGCTGCAAATTGGTCAGCTGCATATCCAAAATACAAATTTCCTATTCCTCCATATTCCAAAGGTGCTCTATTGGATTGGGAGTTGTTGACTGTGGAGGCTATTTGAGTACTAATTGACATGTTTAAGAAAACAGATGATGTTTGGAATGCTCTGGTTTTTGTGACATGATTGTTATTGTGCTCAAAGCAGCCATCAAAAAATGGGTGGTAATAAATGGACACAGTCAGTGACAGTTTAAATGATGGTACTAAAAGATATAAATATTAGAATATCACTCACACATTACACCACCATCAGCAGCCTAAACCACCCGATCAGTGCTTTCATATTGCTCTAGTAAAAATCTGACCTAATGTTGCATCAGAATTTAAAACTCACATGACAAGGAAACAATTTTCCTGTCTTCTTTTTTTACAGTTTTGGTGAGCCAAATTATAGCCTCAGTTTACTGTTCTTATCTGATGGGTGTGGTCTTCCATCACAACAGCAGTAACAGTAACTCTAATAACCACAGCATGTTTTAGTCGTGGTTATTAGAGTTACTGTTGCCTTCATTTTTTCTCTGACCTCTAGCATGAACAGGGCATTTTCACACAGAGAACTTTTCTGGCTATTTCCTCTTTTTGGACCAGTCTTTGTCTATGATTAGATATTTATCTTAACAAGGAATTGAACAGGTATACCTGTGGGTGGCTGCTCGAGTGTATGCTGGATGTGTTTTATGTCCAACATAAAGTGGTTATTTGGAACAAGCATAAAGAGCAGTTACATTTGTGCCATTTGTAATTGCTGATTGTGGAAAAATCAGTTGGTGGTTTGGTAATCAACAACATATCAAACTATGAATTACATAATTGTCCTAATTTTATGTATAGATTACGAGTATATATGTTTAAAGTGTAGCATTTTTCAGTAAACTCTAGATACTTCATGGATACATGTAACATATTAAATATGTGTCCAATAAACAACAGGATGTAATATCCATGTGCCACTTAATTAGTGATTGGTTAGTCCTGTTGTCTCATACAGAAAGGTGAAAGGTACAGCTAATGAGCTTCCCACTCTCACACCAGGAGGCATCCGTGGAATGATCAAAGCTTCCAAACTCGTGTACACTTCATGAAAGGATTGACACAGGAGGATGTGCAGAGTAGACAAGAAGACGAGTGAGAAAAAAGGAAGCAAATTAGACAGTTGCAGACCACCTTAAAGCACCTGGGGTGAATCAATGCTAGGGATTAATGCCATGTTCACGTCATATCGATTAAGTCATAATTACAAACAGTAGAGTGAAAGAATTATTCACTTCTGCCTCTGACTTGTGACTCTGAGTCAGAGGTTTCAGTCATTTCTGACACCGACGATTACAGAAAAGAACTAAAGACATGGCAACAAACTGTCAGCAGACTGGCTGCAAATTTGCCACAGCTGGCAGTTACAGCAAATAAAAATCTAAATCTACAGCGATGCAATCCATTCAGCAAATGCAATGGGACATGATATGTTTGGGTAGCTGTAGAATACGTTAAGTTTCCCTGCATTTCATAGATTACAGTCTAAGGAGCTGAAAGCAAGTCTGTGCTGATTTATTTAGGTCATGAGACTTTTGCATTGCGGGCTCTAATTTTTACAGCTACAGGCATTACTTCCTGTCACACTATGCTTGTTGTTTTTACCGCCCATGTAACACTTCCAAAAGCAAAATGGGTAAGATTTAATCTCTGTTAGCACTGTTCTGAGGATAATTAATCATACAGGTGTTTTTAAATGTTTCTGTTTTTGCTGTGGCATATCTAAATATGGATTTGGTTTGATGATGTGTGCTGCCCCTAAAAGTACAGGCCACATCATGCCCGGATACAAAGACAGGTTGCTCTGCTGATATCGGCCTTTTTCCGAGGTTAGAGCATGACAGAACCTGGGAGACTCTCTGCATCCTGGCGATGACATGAAATATTTGCCGTGACACTCTCTTGAGAGGGGGTGGAGCATTCCATAAAAAATTCTGCTGACACAAGCAGATGTCAACTTGTATTACGTAGCAGACATCAGCAACTTCATTTTCCATTGGATAGTGTTCCCGTGTCACCTGTTTTGTTGTTCTACTTGGTTCTTCACTTTCCCTTCTTCCTTTGTTTTCCTTTTATCCAAAAGAAAAAAGTGGAACCCTCATCTGAGAGTTTCAGATTTAGTTAAAGATAAAGAATTTCCATACCTGAGCTTGTCATTTCATTCTTTCATTTTTTTTATGACAAAAGTTTTCTCAAGTTTTCTCATTTTTGACACTGAATGAACATAGACACAAATTACAACAACAAAAGGAGTGCCATATCAGGTATCTAAAATTTCTTGTACACTCATATTTAAGTGCATGATTTAACTCTTGAGTTAGCTAATGTGTATTATTAGTTTTCTGTTGTCATTAGCCATTTATATATATGTAGAAAGAGCTTGAAAAAACCTATTAAGAGGTTTTTAAAATTATAATGAAAAGTAATAAAAACACAATGTTGACATAATACTTTTTCACATGATCAGCTTATATTCGTCTTCTTATGGCAACTAATTATGGACTATTGTAGGCTAAATCTTTCTGCCATATATGACATTATTCAGTGCTTTCTCATAATAAAGGCTGGAAAGTGGGAAATAAGCTCCCTGGTGTTATATTTTCTCTTGTCACCGACTATAGCTGCAGAGATGCTCCTAGGACAACATAGTCTTTCTTTTCTGTATGTGCCTTACAGTTTGTATAAAGGGTTAATGGTACTGCAGTAGTTAACTCAAACTCCACTACATTAAAAGCATGATTTTCTATCTGCTTTTGCACAGCAATACTTAAACGCAATATATTCAGTAATCATTCCAGTCAGAATTATGTTATTATTTCAGTTAAATTATTGTATTATACACTTTCTACAGTCTTCACTTGTTGGAGCAGCCTAGAACTTTTAAGGAGTGGTGATGTGGACATTACTTTTATTTTTATTGCACAAAAGGATAAGAGCGTGATGGTAAAGTGCAAAAACTGCATTATTGTGCTAACACAACATCTACTTGTTGCGAAAACTTGCACAGACACCATGCTAACACAAAGCTGGTGAAGAACTCAGAGCGAAACTACTATATGCCGACCTGACCGAGGAGACATAGCCTGATCTTCAACAAGAAATAATGGCAGCAATGTTGTCTGGGTTATAGCACCGTAGCCTCCATTTCTACCTGCACATGTTTGTACTGTAGAATCGGAAACGAGATTGAGTTGAAGGCTCTTTGAGCTTTTCAGCTTCGCTTTGTGTTCATACTTAAACAATAAAAAGTAAGATTACATACATACCCTCATTAAAATGGGAATTTGTGTCAGTGTGTGGGACAGTAGACTGTTTGTATAATTAGGTGATAATGCATTTCAGGACATGTTATGGAGAAATGTGACAGTTATTTAACAAGTAGTATAAAAAGTGCTTTTCTGGGGCGCAAGTAATATAATACATTACTACAAAGTAATGAGTAATGTACTTTACTTTTTCTGAATAATGACTCTAATCTTGCCAGTTCAACTCTTTACCTGAACCCCCACGCTACGATCAAAACCCAGCACTGTTCTTCTGTTTCTAAATGACTTGTTGCACTCGCTAAACTTTCTGCAGGGACAAAAAAGTTGATGTACTTTTACTGCACCACAGGACAGCTTCTACCTTTTGCTTCTGCAAGTGTATACGATGACTGAAAACTGATCATAAATGGAACAGAAAAGCACAATTATAGCATACAGCGTGTTTCCCTGTAGTAATAAAGACTCAATATTTCGTTTATTAAGAGTAGTTTGCTCCTGGATGAAGACAGAAACCCTTTAAAAATGTGAAGCTACCTGCTGTGAATATGAGAGTATTTGAAAACTTAAAACAAAACACTTGACTCATTTAAATATTGCTGGTAAAGATTGCATTCTATTTATTTTTCATAATCTTCCTTTTGTTTTCTGGGTTATTCATATAAAAAAGAATCAAAGAGCAGTGATAAAAACATTTTCGCCCCTTGAGGCAATAAACTGTCAGAATGATTTATTCTTATGCGTAAAAGCCATGAATCAATAATTCAATGATATTCATAACCTTTTCAGACTAACATAACCTTCCTTTAACATCTTATTTACTTCGATAACTAAACTGATCCTCACATCAGTTACTATTAAATGAGTTTACACTTAGATGGTTATGTAAATAAAATATTCATATTAGTATGCTGTCATTGTTTTGGCACTTTGACTACAACCCTACTTCATAAAGCACAGGAAGACATTCTGCTCTACAAGTAGTCTAGTCAGTGTTGACCTTGGATGGTCTCAGTGACTGTTGCTGTCTGAGGAGGTTCCTTTAAACAGAAATTTTAGATTTCTTTTTTGGTTGGGGGGACAGGAAGTGTTACTGCTATCTGTTTTTGCTCCCAAATCCCATTTTGATCATCCCATTTGCATTGCTATCACATAAAGAAGGCTGTGTGGTGAATTATTTGGAATTTCAAAGTGAAAAACAATGTGCATGCACGTGCACAGTTGATCCAGACATGTGCACATACATGCAACAATATGGAAATAGGGCTTTTAAATATAAGGCGACGCTCATACTCCCAGCAGGAGCAGCAAGCTTCCAGCTTTGTCCTCTCTCAGCACACATCATTAATAACCTCAGAAGAGGAGAGAACAGCCATTACCCCTTTTGATTTATTGCATGGTCTCGGTACTTAAGAGCGGATCCAGGGGTTCACAACACAGGCCTGACCAGCAGTGGGTAAACCAAAGTCCCCGTAGTGCAAAGTCAAGGTTTGTTTTCAGAGAGGTCATCTCATTCTGGATCAGGAGATGGACAGGGACACAAACAGAAAGTAGAGAGGGGAGAGTGGAGGGGTGCAGCATGACATAACAGCGGCTATTTTACTTTAGGCTCCTGAAAGGTGTTTGCCCCTCCCTCCCTCCCTCTTCTGTCTCTTTTGGTTCTATTTCTAGAGCACTATGCCTGTGGCTGGATCAATAGATACCCTAAGCAAAATAAAATTACTGAGCATCTACGCCTCCTACTGCAGTGCAGACGGTGGGTGAAAGGTGTGCAAAGTCCAATCTATAGTGTACTGGGACATATTGTTTCAAACTGTTGATGTTTCCATGTTTGGGACAGTGAATCTGGCAGGTGTTTTAATGGTAAATATACAGACTAAGAATTCTGTTTGTTCTCTTCTTACCTGTAAACTTTATTTTATTTCAGAGGGTAAGGGTGATATGCAAGTGACAGGGCTCCCTGAGGAATAAATAAAGATAATGGAGAGGTTTCTTTTTTGACACAGAGCAGTCACAATGCAATCTGAACAGCCGCACTGCTCAGACTCAGGCTCGACATGCATAGGGAGGCGAGAGTAGAGGATATCTGTCATGTTCTCACTGAGAACCTAGATAGCCTGTCAGCTATCTTCCCCCGTATGGGTTTCTGAAGCTTAGATTCAAAAACAGAGGGAGCAAGTCAGATGGACAGATATATAGAGAGATGGAAACAGAGATACAAAAGCAAAGACCGAAGGGTATGAGCAGAACAAAAAAAGGGAACAAAATCATTTTTAAAAAGTTCTGAGTCATGCAAGAATGTGTAGATAAAGCTAGTAAATGTTCAAGCATCAGCACAAGTACAAAGTTACAGTAGAAGTTTTTGTTGAAGCAGCACATTCTCGTTGGGCTTGGGTAGGAAGAAAAGATAACCCCTGATCACATCAGGTTTTGGTGGTTTTGGTAGAATTTAGAGCTGAACAGAAAATCAGATTGAATCCTCTTATCAAACCATATCCTTTATTCGCACATCAATCTGGAAGTTTGAATTAAAAACTGACTTACATTATTATATTCATGACAAGAGACAATCCAATCAGGCTTGGGGAGGCAGTTTTGAATCTTCCACAGTTTTATATTTTCTAGGTCTAGTTTAGGATCAGTAAAAATGTGTTTCATTACCCTGGCTCCTCCAGGGAAAACACCTGCAAACCAGAAACCATTTAATGATTACTAAAACATGATCTACAGACAAGCTTAGCAATTTTGCTGGCATATAATTAGGCTGTAAATAGAAGCTATCCATCTCTCTTAAGCTGCTGACATGAGATTTAGCTGCAAAACAACATAAAAGGCTCATGATTTCAAAGCGTTGCAAAACCCTGCTGTGATATATTAAAAATATTTAATATAATATTTAATAACTTCATTATAAATCTATCTGCAAATCTTTTTTCTTAGATTTTCTTTTGATTAATTTTTTGTTGTACTTTTAAATTGCAGATTAGTTTATGATATAACCTCACAGCATTTTGGGTTTATTGTAGATTTTTCAAAAAGGTAGGTTGATCAAAATATAGCGCTTCCTACAAATAAACAACTCCACATTTATCTCTTTATATGGTCTTTTGTCTTGTAGGAAAAACTGAAGTACTTGTGGGCCATGGGACACGACTTTTAATAAATGGCGTTTTGTGTTTAGATTTCACCGTGTTTGGTAAGCCGTTCACGTTTAAGTGATCCAATTAAAAGTGATATATTATTTTTAAACGAGCCATGAAGCGCCCCCTTGCTCACATATTCCACTTCAGTTATGAATTTTTTATATTGTAGAAGAAAAAGATAAAGACATAAAAACATTTATGTGCCACTGTGAGTTTAACCTTCCTGCCTTCTTGGGACCTTTTTGTGCCACTGCTATGTGTTAAATGGCTGCCATTTCCACTGTGTTCAGTGGAATATAACCAAACTTGCCACAGGATAGTTTTTACCTGTCAATGTTAATATTCCAGTGTGAATTCCTTAAATCAGCCTAAAATGGCTGAGCAGCAGAAATCCCCACACCCATCACCCTGGGGACCATTTCCTGCCCATTGACTTCCATTATAAACGCTATTTTTCAACCCCAAATTATCATTATATGATTTTATTTTTTCTTCTTTTCTTGGATGTCAATGAAGACTCAGGGCCTTGAAGTTTTAATTTTTAAATTGCAAAAAAAATGCAAAAAAATAATGGCAGGTCAAAATGTATGTTGGTGCCAATCTTTGGTCCATCTAAAGGCCTACTTATAATGACAATCACATATTACTTCAACTGGTTTTTTGTGGAAATATTTAGTTTCGTTTTTTGTTTTTTGGGGCTTATAACACAGGGCGCTCATGTAATAACACTGGGATTTGAAGGGTTAAAACAACGAAAATATAATTAAAACTTTACATGAATATTTCAGGGAGAAGTAGTTTTACAAGGTTGGCTAATTTAAAGTGGAATAAAATATGGATATATGGTCTTTTTATGGCGTTTTTGGGCGTGGCTGAGAATGGTCCCTAGGGTAATGGGTGTGAGTTTTTTAAAGGATGGCAGGAGGGTTAAGAAAGGAAAAGAACGTTATATTTAGAGCAGCTATGATACTACACTATATTACAAATTACAAGGGAATACTTTTTTCTATCCTTATTAACAGCAGGCTTTATTTTAAAAAGAGTTTAACTGGATCTAAAGCAAAAATCTCTAAAGTCGTATTTAATCCTTGACGTGGTTGCTAAATACTTCCCAATTAACGGAATAACATGCTTCTCATATCACACCAGTGTAAAGTGAAAAATCAATTCTACGTCAGCGTTCTTGTCACATCATACTTTAAAACAAAGTTAGCAGAAATGTCAGCTTTTCTCATTGCCGT
The DNA here is from genome assembly GCF_057381845.1 of Rhamphochromis longiceps. Lineage (NCBI taxonomy): Eukaryota > Metazoa > Chordata > Actinopteri > Cichliformes > Cichlidae > Rhamphochromis > Rhamphochromis longiceps. Next base: position 25,294,998 of record NC_140575.1, on the reverse strand, counting down.
GACATTCACTTTTATAGCCACACTGCAGAAATGGACTTAATTCAGTATTTTATCTACACAGACTCATGAATAGATGGGTATGTGAGATAAATAAAAGGAATTAAGACCTTAGCTTTATATCAATCACAAATCATAATTACTGACTAAAGGCTCAGGGTGGATTGAAATAATTGTATGTTGTGTGTTGTTATTAAGCTAAGCTTTAATTGCATGTCTCCTTTAGCATACCTGCTACTTGAAAGCTACAAAAGATTTTACTGAAAGCTTCAAGAAAAAAAAAGAAAACAGAATTTCCTGTAAAACTGAAGGTTTCCCCTAAATGACAGCGCACTGTTGCAGAAATCCACAATTACCACATAATTGGCAACTGATATATTAGCATGTACGGTGTGGCAGGTTTTAAGCATCATTATCCCTCCTTATAGATCCACAGCTTACTTTATAGGTCTTGTTGGCAGAATGCTTTCTATGAGGGTGATTTTTCAAAGGCCTTATCAATATCCAATGACAGCTTAAGCTCTGAGGGCAATGTGGTGAGTGATGAGTGCAGCACTGTCATCATGCAGGGAAAGGCCAATGGAAAAAGAGTCCCGTCGCCTACTCCTGCATTGCATATATGATTACAGATATGCAGTGGGGAAAAGAGGTTATATTAAATGATATTTGATGACAAGAATAGGAATGCTCAGCCTCTAAGGCAGCCTAACAGTAACATAAATACTGCAATTTGTAGCCTGATAGATTTTCATGGATGACGAGTGCATATGAGGTTGAAGGAGTCAAGGATGGGGGTACTGGATAGTAATGTTGAAACGGGCGTAATGAATCTCCAGATGAGTGAGGGGGTGCTGGACAGCCAAGTGTCTATATCATGCTTCTGTATACCAGGGTGTTTCTTGATGGCCCCCAAACCTTCCTCACTCCAGGCCCCTGGGGCCATCCTTCATTCTTATTTATGAGCTTCCACATGGCCACTCAGCTCTGCTCTACCACCTCTGCATCTATCCCTCAAGGTCGACAAGGAGCTAAGCTGCTTCTGGTGAGCTGTATACACAAACAGCTATAAGAGGAGGAATTTGTGCATGTGTGCAGAGACTGGGAGTATTTCTGCTTGTCCTGCTTAGACGCGGGTATACCATTGGGCATCCCAGATGATCTGATGCAGAACCATAGTAGGCCTGGGTTTTCTTATTGGAAACACTGGCAAACCTTGCTAAACCACAAGGAGACGTCTTTGAAGTGTTGTCCAAGAGAGGCAGCACAGTTAATAAACCCAGTAAAACAATGTGCTCCTCTATGGAAAGTGACACAGGGGTAACATCAAAATTAGACGATCCTTTGAAAGTAAATGATGCTGTTGGTAGACTGAATAGCACAAATTCCAGTGCTTTATAGCTCCAGATGCCAGATTTGATATCTAAATCACAGGTAAGATGGGTGCAATTAAGTCAGGTGACATCCTTAAATGAGAGGGTGGTGGAATGTTTATGACGGAAAATTAGTGAGGGAAAAGCCCAACAGCCTTTGCCTATTCTCACTCATGCCTTTCTAAATCTTCCAACTCTATTTTCCAAATGCCAGAACTGCAGCCTCAAGGTTGCTATATCCCTCTGTAGCTGAAATGACTAATATTACGAAACTTGGTGCTTCTGAGCACTTACCACACATGCCCGCCTGGTACATTGTGACTTAGGCAGCAAAGTTTTCAGTTGAGCTGTGAGCAAAAGTCTGCAGAGTCATCGCGCCTCTAATAGAACTTTGTGGCCTTTGTGCATAAGTGAGCTGCTCATGTCAGAGGTTAGCAGGGAGAGCAGCAGGATTCAAACTGGGGGACAATGTCATGATGTATTCAGCTTCAAGCTTCGAGTAAGGGACTTCCTCCGCTCCCCTGAGGGTTGGACAGGCACTGGGTGGGTGAATGACACAGAGCTCATAAACCCCCTGTAGTCTAAGGCGCTTCATTTCACCATCTTACTCATGTTGCTCTGGAGCATCTCCTATGACTGTCAATCTGTGAGTCAACCTGGCAACGTCTCCAGATTTGACTTTCATAAAGAGACATTATTATCTCTTTATTTCTTATACAGCCTCAATTTGAAATAGCTAAAGGTATAGCTGCAATAACACTGTCTTATAATAAGGATTGTTGTGACGGAAAAGATGACGAAAACAGGGTAAATACTTAATGTGCAAAGAATCTCAGTACTGTATATGCCTGACTTTCCTCACTATACACTTACGTGTTCTTAGTATCCTGTAGGATTCATGTTATTTTACTGTAGCCATTTCCCGTTTTTCCCCATGTTGATTTATGATGCTTCTCAGCTGCTGTTGATATTTCAATAGAAAAGTATAAATTTGGCCATTACTCTTCAAGCTTATTTAAACATGCCTGTGTGAAACTGAATTATATTGTGTTGTATAGACACTGCACAGCGTCTAGTTTATCAGTGCCCTCCAATGCTATTCCCTCCTGGTTTGAGCGGCTGTAAAACATCCTGTTTTGGGTGATTTTTGCTAAATGTTTCCTAGTGTGTGTTTAGACCCAAAAGTACAGACCTTTAGCTAAGACTTCCATCATGGCACTGTATGAAAGAAAAACTCAATAAGATGCATGCCATACCAACAACAGAGTTTAGAAAATGGAAGCTTGTAATTACCATCCACATTTTTGAATTTTCATGATCTACTCTACATTTTCCCTCACATATTCACTGATGCAATAACATGACATGTCATGAAGGCTTTTAAAAATGCTTGTGTTGCTCTAATACTGTTGTCATAGTGAGAATATTTAAATGCAGCTAATTTAAGTCATTTCATATAATTGCCTCTCTGTGCACAATATATGAAGTAGAAAAAAAACAGTAAATAGTACCCGAAAAGAATTACAAACAAACACGTGAGTTAAATCATCCAATCTTTGTGCCTGCCACTACAGTGCTAATGGGGTATTGCTAATGATTCTGCTGTTGCTTTAACTCCATTTGCAATGGGGAAACTATCTATCAGGCACACAAGCACAAATACCATTAGGGTATGACTTATGAGACACAACCTATGCAGAAACGGCATAGAATAGCTCTGGCAAGCGAGGAATGTGAATAAAAAAAAAACGCGCATGCCATTTCACATTTTATGTGCTTCATTTTGGGAACTGTATCACTGAACACTGTAAACTCTCCATCTCCAGCTGTAAATGGTGGCATAAAGTACGATATATTTATAAAACAACCTAGATGGAGAGAGGTATACAGGTGGTAAATGTAAAAATCCCCAAAATACTGCTAATGACATTGTGGGTCTTTTTGCCTTCAGTTTTGTCCTATGTAACTGAATTGACACTAATGAAAGGGTGTGTTAATTGTAGACTTTGACAATGATACATCTACCTTCTTGAAAATGTTCTTGATGTGGTTAGTTGCTCTTAATAATTTGGGATCATGCACTTTAATTTTTTCTGTGGTCTTTCAGACCTTTTGGTGTTGCTGAACTGATATACAGATATCTGCGATCCAGATATTTGAAAATTGCAAAGATTGTGTCACTGTCCAAAAACTTATGGAACCAAGTGTAGCTTCAAACTGGACTTCAAATAGACTTCAGGTGATATGTATCATTTCCCAGAGCTGCCATTGGTTCAGTGCTTTGTCTTAGGCTGACAAATTAAGACCTTCAGGCGACACATTGTGAAAAACATGACTCCATCCTGTCCATTCACATATAATACTGTCCATGCATGCATGTATTCAGTTACCCCGATATCACCTCTCAGCAGTATTTGACCGGATCACAATATACAAGCAATGAAAACTGGCTTATGGAACCAATATTGCCAGCACATTGCATAGTGAAACGGCTAAGCACCAAGCTTGAAAAGAGCTTTGTGAGGGAAATTGAAGAATGCTGAGAATAAATGTTTGCTCTATGGGATGTGTTGCCCACAGTGTGCTGTGTTGGTGAATAAATGATGAAGAGGAAGAAGGCCCTGTCCTGCTGAGCTTGTCAGCTTTGGACAGCTTTGTGTGTATGTGTGTGTATGCAAAACTGACAGGATAGCTGAATCTGGCCCAGTTACATTTGTATACAGGCATGTTTCACTGTCAACATTTTATAAGGATTGAAAAAATTCTTCTTATATTTATAAAGAGCAATAACTTAAACACTAATCAGATTTTACTTTTCTTTAATTTTATTTAGTATTATGTATATCATGTTCACTGCCTCCATTTTTTTATTTGCATATTTTTGCTGTTCCTTTCTATGTTTTTAGTTTCAAAATACCGTATCAATCAAAAGTTTAGCTGTACTTATTTGAGTACAGTTCGTGTGAGAGGGGCATAAACATCCATCCATCCATTTTTTGTAACATATCTAGTGCTTGGTCATCAGGCGGCAGCCTAGCCAGAGAAGCCCAGACTTCCTATTCACCAGCCCCACCTCTTACAGCTCATCTGGGGGAATTTTCAGGTGAGCCAATAGATGTATTCTATCCAGCATGCCCTGGGTCTACCCTGAAGCCTTCTGTTAGCTGCTATCAACACCTCAACCAAGATGTGCCCAGGAGGCATCCTAGTTAGATGCTTGAACCGCCTCAGATTGTTCAATTGTTCAATGTCGAGGAGTAGTGGCTCTCCCATCAGTACCTCTGAAATGAATGAACTCCTCACTGTATCTCTAAGGGAAAGCCCAGCTACCCATTGAAGGGAGCTCATTTCTGCCACTTGTATCCACAGTCTCACTCTTTTGGTCACTACCCAGAGCTCGTGACTATAGGCAAAGGTAGGAACATAGATCTGGATCAGGATCCATATCACTGCAGATGGGTGGGAGATGGACAGCGAGCTCTCCCCTCACTTGTGGCCAAGACCCCACGACACCTACCTCCTTGAAAATGTTCTTGATTTGGTTAGTTGTTGTTCAACTCGTCCCTGACCCCTAATTGATTTGGTTGAGAGTTCTTATTCAGGCTGCTTCACACTTGGTTCTAAATTATTCCAGAGCAAGCTGGTGGCCACCACCTGATGAAGCCAAAAGAACTGTATCATCTGCAAAAAAACTCAGATGAGATCTTGAGGCTACCAAATTGGAAGTTTTCTACCTCTTTGCTCCACCTCAAAATTCATAGTTTTTAATTCATAAAAACTATAAAGAGAATCAGTGACAAAGGGCAGTCCTAACAAAGTACAACACCCACTGGTAATAATGAATCCAACTTACTGCTGGCAATGAGGACCAAGCTCTCACTGCTGCTGTACAGGAATATAAGGGCTCATAGCAACTGACCAGATACCCCATACTCTCGAAGCGCATCCCACAGAATCCCCAGAGACACGTGGTAGAATGCCTTCTCCAATTTCACAGAAAAACATATAGACTGGTGGGGCAAACTATATGGCAACCAACACCCCAGTAGGCAATCCAGAGGCACCAATCCAGAGATCTCAATGTGATATTTCATAAGTGTTTCAACAAGACAGTCTTACAACATCAAGGGTCCCAAGGAACACAGGTCACCCCAGAAGCCCAGCTGCAAGGAGTTGCTTAACTACCCCAGTGATAGTAATGGGTGAGTTGGATCTCTGTATTAGAAATGCTGGGGATTGTGTCTGTTCTTAGATACTAGAAACAGCTGTATTCTTGATAAATGTGAAACAAAAACAACCAAACTCTGTCTGCTCCTTTCTGTCACAAAATATACACGGTGCATCTTTGGTCACTGGAGAGTGGCTTTTGAATTCCAAAAGAGGGTTTCTATTAGTAAATCTGGCCCTCTCTTGTTCCCACTGCAGCACATAAAGCAAAGATACTAGAGGTGAAAAAGCTGCTGTCATTTTTTATGGCACCAGCAAGATGCTATCACAGATTCAAAGGTGACATGCAACAACCAGCAAAAAAGTTCTGAAAACCTTTTGAACAAAAGGGCACAAATCTTTAAAAATATTCGTTGTGAGTTATGTGTCACATGCAGGAGGCGAACTGATTTTTCAAGATGTCTAAGACATGATGCTCCTACAAAGACCTCCACATACACTGACAGCTTGATCCGCTGTATGTGCGTGTGTTTATTCATACTGTGATGAGCCATGGAAGTGTCACCTGCTACTGCATATTGCTGTGTTCCTCTGGTGTTGACAGGCAGAGAGGGGTTATGGGATAGGAGTGGAGACAGCGGTCTTTCAGAATACAGCAGGTGCTGTCAGTCTTTTTTGCTCCATACTTCTCATTTTCTTGGACACTATGCGTGCTGTACTCATAGCTATATCAACAGATGAACAATTAAAAAAAAATCAATCATGAAACCCGGCACAGTTGAAGGCATTGATATTTTCAACAACTGGAAGTGGAACATTTATGAGATCAGAATTTTCACTGCATCCAAACCAAAAGAAAAATAATCAATAAATTAGAAAGAAATAAAACATATGTTAGCCTTTTTTCCCAGTGAGAACCATTTCAGTAAATATGACTATACAAAAGGCATAAAGAACTCTAAATAATATTTATTTAAATACATACTAAATGAAGAGAAAATGTTATTTGTGGTAGAACAATTCTATGAGAAATAATAGCAAACAGTTAAAATTAGGCTGACAGCTGCCAGTCAGTATTTCATGCACCACAAAGGATTAGTTTGCACATTAACAAACACATAATTACCCCCAACTGGATTTTATTCGGATTCTATGAATATTTAATGACACACAGTAATGAAATTGTCCAGAAATAAATGTAGCAGCATGGGGCTAAATAACTATGTTGAGTAAAACTGTAATTATTAAACTACACGGGCCATCGCACAGTGAGACCATTTTAATGTGAATAGTGATTAAAAATTTGAAAAAATAATGTTAGCAATAACAATGCAATGACAGCCATCCACAGTGGCAGTTATATACCTCATAAGGTCAGTGAAGGAGCTTTTGGTGACAAGACAATGGTACATCCTTCCACTAAAAACAGCAAAGCCAATGTGAAACAGCGCTCTTAATCTCAGACACCATCTAAGTATCTTTGGTTTTTTGTGAAACCCTGAGAGCAAAGGCATCAATGGAGTTGTTCCCTGATTTTCAGCTCAGCATTTGCATGCATTGTCCCGGACAGATATTGATCCACTGAGAAACGAAGGGAAAAAATCAATAGCTTTTACATGAATGCCCAACAAGCAGTTTTAACATATGTGACCGCAGTTTAAGCCAAAAAACATGTGCAATTCACATACCCTCAAACATATAATGTATAAATGCATACACTGACAAGACCACAAGCTTGGATAAACACTTGAATAATCACCTATACATGCACATCTATACATGCAACATTTTACACACTGAGGTGGTAAACCTCTAACCTCATCTAACATCCATTACCCCTCTGGGTAAGATGTTGGGACAAGCTAGTCATACTTCTCTGGAGAGATTTAAGAGGTCTCTGGATTAAAGCCAGAGACTTTATTGGAGAATCAGGGCTGACAGAGGCTTAGGTTCCTAGTGACACTCGCATTAAAACCATAAAAATGCATCTCTGTTTCCATCTTTGCCCACCTACTGTCTTCTTTCCTGCTTCCTTCCTGTTAATCTCTCCCTTTCTCCTCCCGGTGAATAGAAAGACATGCAGAGCAGTCATAGTCCTGTGACAGATTGGGCGTAAATGACCTGTCATTAAATTTGACTGATGGCCTATCATAGAAGAACGAGATACAGACAGACAGGCAGACGCCTGAGTGGGCATGCAAGAATTCAACCTTGTATGTTTCCTTGCAAATACAGTAGCTCTCGATGATGAACTGCAGATTATTTTCTATGCTACAGAACATTAGTAACAATGTCACGGATTACAGGAGGTACATAGATGGTTTAAGATTAATTAAAAGCCGTGATCATTGTGCTACGTTCAGGGTACACAAAACATTCTTCAAGTTTGGTAATGTTGTTGTGAGGGGCAGTCCATCACACCAGCAAATCTTAACAAATCATGTTATTTTGAAGATGGATCCTATTGATTTCATTGATCTCCTGACTTACTCATTTTAACCTCTGTGAGGTTAAAATGTTTGGTTTTTACTGTAATGTCTAAACAAGGATTGCACAGACTTTTGTGGACTTACAACAATGAATCCAGATGACTTTGTTCATGTGCTACCAAGAGTCTTCCATTGGTAGATTTAGTGGAATAACTGTAATCCTTTAATTTACCATATAACAGTTTTATGAGATTTAAAAAAAAGAACATTATGTAAGCAATATGTAGATTTGTGAATGCCTACATGGGCAAAATAATGGCTTCCCATTATCCTGAGCTACAGTTAGGCTTGATCAGAAAATCAGAGGATGCTCACAAATTAAACAAAGAAGGCAAAAATGATTTTGCTTAGTTCAAAATGCTTCGAAGTACTGCATAAACACAGCCTTACATAGCTGCACAATCTTAATATCTAATTTAATTTGTCAGACAATCAAGCTGCTGCATTTTTTTAAGTTAAAAATATGAAAATGAAGTTACAAATGACCTAATCGGACAGTTTTTTTGTTTGTTTTTTAAATCAGATTGTGCCCGGAGCTCGGTGGCAAAGATTTGTGGTGAAGGCGTGCACACAGCGAGCAAAGTGACACATCAAAAGCTCCTCTGAGTTACAGTAATCACAAGAGAGCTTCAAGTCTGCCAGTGTGATTCAGCGAGTAATTAAGCCTTGCTGGCATGGCAAATGGGTGGACAAACGTTTACTTTTTAAACAGATCAAAGCACATGTTGGGTGTTTGTGTGTGCTGTCTCATGTGTTTTCTCTCTGTGTGTCTTCATACTACCTTCAGCGTTATTTTAGGAGCATAAAAGTTTTATCATGCGTAAGTTTGTGAAACATGTTAGACAGTCCAGTTATGTTGAGCACAGACAAAACCACATACACACAGCTGTCAGTGTTGGTGTCTTGCAGCTGAAACAGAGGCTGTCATTTGGATCCAGCGTCAAAGCAGAGCTGAAGTCAGAGTTGAACCTTAAGGCACAACGAAAATCAAGCAATCCGCTTGGTTTTCTGTGTCTACACTTCCTTCTTCCTTCTTTTCTTTTGTCACCAAAAAAAAACCTGAGATTATTTTGATTTTAATTCAGTTTCGTGCCAGTGTCTTGCCACATAACCATATCAAAAATGCATCCATCTGACAAGGGATGTGACACTGAAAACCAGTGGTAACTGTGTCTGGGGGATTGGAGTTTTTCTTTGGATGACACGTGTCCAGAAACCCATGACCCCACAGCTTAGTGCTTACAGGCACATTAGTCACTATAGGCACACAAAGCCCACCTTTCCCCTGCTTTGTCAGCTTGGGGAGCTGGATTACGTCACATCTGAATCAGATGATTCTTCTCTGACCTTCTTGCTTAACTAAATCTGATGAACAAAAAGGGCTCAAACAGATACCTCTAAGAGGGATCCAGATTCAGAAATGCATCACCATACGACAACCGCATGTATACTATATACATTTTTATACACTATAGTTTTTATGTTGTTTAATTCAAAACAAACAGGTTAAATAGTCTACCTAGAAAATACAGGGCCCAAAAAACAACCTCAGCACTATAGAAATAAGTACATCTGTGTCAACAGAGGTATAACGTTTAAATAGAGCTAACTGAATGAACAAGATGATAAAGTAATCTGTTAACACCACACCGTGATCTCACCTCTCCTGGGTTGTGTCTAAAACACCACCGCTGCACATGGTAAGAAACTGACTGAACAAATGAAAAATAAAATAACATTTTAGGGCTTAAAATAAAAATGAGAGGCTATTGAGAGTATCCAAGGCGACTGAACCAAAACGGTGGGTAGTAGCTATACCTGCCAACAGCAGGTGCAGTAGTCATTCTTTAAAAAATAATGCCATGAACACTAAAAAATGTATCCATCCATCCATTCTCTTAACCACTTATCCAGTGAGGAACATGAGCTTATCCTAGCTCAGGGGTAGGCAATCTCAGTCCACGAGGGCCGGTGTCCCTGCAGGTTTTAGATCTCACCTTGGGTCAACACACCTGAATCACATGATTAGTTTGTTACCAGGCCTCTGGAGAACTTCAGGACATGTTGAGGAGCTAATTTAGCCATTTAAATCAGCTGTGTTGGTTCGAGGACACATCTAAAACCTGCAGGGACACCGGCCCTCGTGGACTGAGATTGCCCACCCCTGTAGCTGTTATAGGGCAAAAGGCAGGGTGTACAGGTTGGACATCACACTCACATCTACATCTATGACCAGTTTAGATTCATGAGTTAACCTGACAACATATCTTTGGGAAGATAGTGGGACCTCCTTAGAGAAGCCACGCAGGCACAGGCTGGCCGGCAGGTTCAAACCCAGGACCTATTTGTTATGAAGAGGAGATGCTAAGTGCTCCACTACTGCCAACAAGAGAAAATTATCCTTTAAAAAATACTTCAGAAAGTTAAAAGTGAATGCATTTTTCTTTTAAGTGGGGAAAAGCTGCACTTAAGTTTAAGACACTGGACTCTTAAGTAGTTCATCCACTCATGAGTTACTACACACTAGTCTACTCTTCAGTAAACCGAAGGTTGTTGATAATGTAAAGTAAATCATACTTGATTAAAAACCCATTAAGTCCATTCATTCCAGGTTTGCAGGTAACACCTACATTGGAATGGCTTCCTGTTACTGTTTGTTCTGCTAGCTCTGAGGGCATGTTTAGAAAACAGATAAAGATATTGTTTTTGACACAGGCTTTTAGATAATTACCTCCTTTTATGTTTTATTATGTTTCAATACGTACTACGTACCTTCTCAATGTGAAACTCTTTTGTGACCTTTGTCTGAGAAAAGTGCCGTACTTAAATCTGCTGCTTAAGTGTTTCTACAAAGTGCGTGTTGATAAAAGATTCAGATATTAAAAAAGGGAAAACAACTGAGTGGAGGTAATAATCAGTTTTGTTATAAATGCTAGATTGGTGGGTGAAAATGGCAATGGTTTAAAACACTTTAAAATACTAAGTTTTAAAGTGGAAATCTAAAAGTAGAGGGTCAGAGAGTCCTTGAGCAGGTTAACAATCCTGATCTTAATCCAGACATCTAATGAGGGACAATCAGCTTATACACAAGTCTGCATTACCTGGGCTTACGTACAAAGAACACAGTTTTTAATAATGCAACAACAGCAACACTGGCTCAGCAAGAATGTTTAATGTAACTCATAAACTGTAAACTGTTACTACACTAAGCCAAAGAACTGAACTGGGGTAACTATAGAAACACATTTATACTTCTTTCACACTCACAAGTACGCCTTGCTGATGCCAGTTTAGACCTCTATTGCTATCACAACTGTTATAATTTGTTGTGAGGTTTCCACTTTTTTCAGACCTTTCTCTGTAAACACATGGGATGGTTGTGTGGGAAAATTCCAGACAGCTCCTCTGGCACCAACAGCCATGCTCCGTTTGAACTTCAGTAGGTGGTCTTGACCATGTGATTCATCATGCTGATCAGTTGAACAGGTGTACCTAATACAGTGACTGGTGAGGGTATATCTGCACAAAGCAGCAGTGCAATTGATACATTTTCACGTCAAAGGACAAAACTAAGAATTTAATTAGCAGTCATCACAGGGGCAATTATTTTACCCCCCAAAACTAAACAAACATGACAGTATACTTTTTATGTATATGGTACAAATTCTGGCATCGTATCCATTTGCAAGACAAATCTCTTTTGCAGAAATCTAAGCACTAATTCAAGTGTACGCTGGATTTTAATTATTTGAAGTAATTTATTGAATTTACCTTGAGTCTTGAATACTTGAGTCTAAGCTTACTTTGAAGAGGAAACTCTTGCACATGTTTAATTTAGAACACCTAAATGCAATTTGGAAGTTTAGTGAAATAGGTTCAAACAAACAATTTTTTAAAAAGTTCTTACACTACAGCCATGTTAAAATGATCAGTTTCAACCACTAATCTAGACATTTGTTTAATGTGACAAAGTGATGAAAAAAGCTTATTTCAGTTAAATTTTTTTGTGATTTCCTGCATTTCCTACATTTGAAAAGTAACCTTCCCAGCACGGTTTGTAAGCACATTAGGACTTAGTAGCGTAGCTCAAATAAGTCATAAGATATAGACCAAAAACAAATATCCATGACAGGAGACATAAATGAATAAGCTGAGGTCTCCGCAAGATAGAGACCACACACAAAAAACATTTTTCAGAACTTCAAAATCTTTTTTTTTTCTTTTTTGAAAACTTCTTCCAAGATGAAGTGCTGCTCTTTTTCACAGACAAAGACAAAAACGTATGCCGCAGGTGCAGAGTAAGTCAGCGTCATCACTGTAGCTCGCTTATTATTGGAGGAGCTGAGGGTGTCTCCCCAACAGCTTCTCCCTGTCACACCCACTGAGCCACCTGCTCTGTGGATAGTCCACAGGAGCAAGGATGATGTCCTTGAACGATTATCATAATGATTCACTGGCTGAAGACACTGACCTTATACTACTCCCAGATACATATACTTCACCTGGTGACCTTCCAGGACAAAAGAGTATGTGTTTGTCTTATCTATCCATGTAAGGACATTAATCTGGACACTCTTACCTACATTATCCTTGTATAACTGTATTCTTTCTCTGCTGGTCCCTCTCCCCCACCTGTACAATCAGTTTGTGTGCTGGGAATCCAACAATCTCTGCTTCTTAGCAGCGTAGTTTTCTCACTTCACTACACCTGCTACTTTGATTAAAGGGACATAGGATGCTCTTCCGTGGCTTATCTATCATGCATGTTTCACACTTTATGTGCCTGGGAGGGTGCCGGATGTGCCAGATGAATGTATGGCAGTATGCATTTGCAATTTAAAACATCCGTAGAGAGCGCAGTAGAATCTCACCATTTGTCTTTTTTTCCCCCCTTTTTTGCATGTTTGTTTAATTTATGCATGCAGTATAGTTTTAATGTTCATGAACGAGTTGGAAAGTGCTATTTTACGTAGCACCTACCTCATTTTTCTTAATTAGAAATAAAACATGGGTGTCGTAGTGTGAGGCTCTGGATGTTTCGTGCATAAATTTCACTGAGGAACTTTATGAATTCTGTCTAATAATCCAGGAGAAATACATTTACAATTCCACCTTACCCTGAAGTTTCCTCCTCAGTCTTCCGCACTGCAGCTACCTGGTTTGAGCCTTCATTTGTATTCTTTGCATATCTTTTGCAAAGATATGCAAAGAATATTTACCACCACCACAACTACCAATATTTCCATCTGTGAATATCTTTGCCTTGTTCACCTTGAGAGGTCTTCCATCCTCCCCAACTCACTTCCTCCTGTTTGAGAGAGTATCTGTTTCAGAGCCAGAAACACATAGAAATGCAGCCAGTGAACAGAACTGAAACATCAACACCACCATCCCCCACCATCACCCCACCTGCCTCTCCCTCCATCCCCTTCATCCTCTTCACAGGGATCTATGCTGTCTAGAAAGATGTGAATGAAGGTCATCTTGCCGCTGACTAAGAGCCAAACGTACTGCTAGTCCTTCTCAGCAATTCAAATACGGGCTCTGTTATCTCTGCTTAAGCTATGTGTACAGCTGTGTGGACAAACAACAACAACGTGACAAGTGCGTGCAGGTGGGCAAATTTGCATGTAGGTGCATATAATGTAAATATTTACAATGTGCATCAGTGGTGTAAGCTGCAGAAACATGCCGTTGCATTGGGGCAATTATAATTCGCTGCTTAGAGGTTAAAGCCATCAAAAATGTGCTAGTGGCTAAAGCATAGCACTTCAGTTATTGATCAACAGTGGGGCATGCACATTGGTAAGGTGTCTCACATAGTTCCTATGGAAAAAAAAAAGAGCAAAAACTGAGGAATTAATGAACTAGCACGAAAGTAAAGCTTACCAGCCACAATTTTCCCTTTCAGCAATTACTATAATAGAACTGTATTAAATAAATCTCCAGTTGCTAGTACAGTGAATAATTCTTTCATTCCTATGCATTACAGTTTCTGTATGTCCACCCTCCCATGTTTTAGCTGTTGGACATCTTTGCTTTGGCTACTGGAAATAAAAGTAATGGGGCAAAACAGTCTTAATGAGCCTAAATCCACCAATAAAGAAAATGAGCCTCCAATCAGTCAACCAGACAGGTTTTTATTTCACCCTCTCCTTAATGCTCTCAAGTAATGTAAGAGAGGACCCTAGGGAAGACTTAGCAGATACAGTGCTCATTGTATGTGTTCATTCACTTTCAGAATCAGTCTCATATTTCATATATTTCTACAGAGCATCAAATGGTACATGTGATCCCAACAGGATGCACTGTAACCCTGTTCTGACACTGACTTTCTACATGTTCTCTGGCTTCTCCCAAAGGTCTGAACAATGCAGCCTTGCAAAGTGATTTTCCCTGTCACATTCTGAAAATCGGATACCATCCCACACATTTGTCTTTTGTGTTTTTTTTCCTTCATGGTTTCTTGGTTTATAAAACAAGCATCTGCTGACACATCAAAATAGTCACTGGTGCATTGAAACTGATACCACAATAAAAGTAAAGTATCTGCTTGTTTCTAAACACTTATCACTAAGATGCAATATATACTGACTATAATTACTTCAGCTCTGCTCTTTATCCCCATTGCAGCCGTCACTGTTGCTTGAGCACTCTACAGATGTGTATTTTATGGCCGGTTAAATCATTAAATGATAATAACATGGTTGTGTATTGACTTGTATTTCGGTAACAAGGTCACGTATTGATCGGCCTTTGATTATCATGATGGTCATTTATTGATGGCTTCCAACCAAGATCAATCTACGCCCTTTAAACGGTTCAATAGTACATTGCTTCAGCTCTCTGCACCTGTTCAACATAGTTGCTGTACCAAAATCAAAAAAGGGGATGGGATGTTTGGTCAAAATGCTTGGGTGGGGAAATCGGTCTAAAATGTTGAGGTGAATTCCATTTTTAGTGTATTTTTTCAAGGAATATAAATGTCCACTAACTGAGTATTAACAGCCTGGGTAACTGTCACTCAACATCAATAACAGAAGTAAATACACCAAAATGATAGTATAATTTTACAATCTGTGGCCCAATAAAAATGATCTGTGTGTGCATGTGTGAGAGAGAGCGAGTGTGCCCTGTATGTCTGCAATGCAGTCTCAGCATCTAGATGAAGTGTCCCTAATAGGATCCCTGTGGGATTCCTCAGCAGCTTTTCACCGCGAACCTGCACACTGTCAGCAGTCAGAGCGGACAGAGCCGGAGCTTAAAACTAAATAAGGGGACATACTAGTCTCTGTCTTTTTCCCTCCTCCCCGTGCATACAAAAGCTTGCATTCAGTGTTACAGAAACACACAAGAATCTGTCATCAAATGCGTTTCAGCTTCCAGATGAGTGCTTTGGAGTGGTGAGCCAGGCAGTCATAATTACTGCGACTTGCCAAAATGTTTACAATTTTGCCTACCCTCCAGAATAATTGGATGTGCCTACCTCCCCGTTTCCCCAGTTGCTGTCTCATTTTTCCTCTGACACAAACATGGGAACAGACAGCTATTTAACAAGCTCTGTAATTCACAACAGCTTGTGTGTATGTGTGTGTCTGTGTTACCTTGACAGGTAACACGCTGTCAGAAGTAGTGAGATTTTCAAAGCAGCGGTGAGGAAAACAGAAAGCCCATAAGTCGCTTAGTATTTGTTATTATTACATGATTGGTATGTGCTAGCTAGCTGTCATGTTTTTACAAGACAGCTGACAAAGATGTTAACCACCTCTTCACTGGAAATGTAATAACACAAAGTAAAATGAAGATAAAGCAGCATTTTCTCTTTGGGCTATACAGTGAAAACAGAAATATTAGCTGAAAAAAAAAAACACCTTCCCAGTATTCAAAACCTCAAAGAAGTGACTGGTGAACTGTATAAAAAGTAATTAACGAGCTCCTCTCTTAAGCTAATTAGTGATTGGAAGTGTGATAGTCATTAACAGCGAACATTTTCTTGTCATGGTTACACAGTACAAGAGAAAGAGAAAGAGTGAACCCTTAATGAAGGCATATGCAAAGAGCTAAGAGAAGATGTGAATATAAAGGGGCAAATTTAGAGGATATAATATATGCTGTCTTTCTTCCGAGATGCCTGTCTTAGATAGGCTAGCTTTTTCCAAGCATACATTCAAAACCTGAATAGAAGATATGGGGAAATAACATCTCTGTAAGAGGGACTAGCCATGAAAAAGATCAACTCCCACAAATAAGAAGCAAGTTCGAGGCTGGTTTTTGCAATCCTGAAAACATATAGTGCTCCAGTGTTTTTGTCAGCCACTCTAATATTTCTTAATCACTGAATCAGCGACCTGAATATTTATGTTCATTTTCTGAAAGCAAAGAGAACTCCCGGGTCGGATTAGAAGCATTTATGCCCGTCTGTGTTGTGAATATTAAATCACAGGACTCTGAGAATCCAGTGCTCCAAACGTACAGATAAGAGACACATCATCTTACTAAAAATTACCTTCTATGAGATAAGTGCTGCCAAGCTAAAATAAGCTGCCACAGCGTTTGGGATGATTTCAATACAGTGTAAATGTTCTACTGAAGACAGGCTGGAGCTGCTTAGAAGTAAATGTTAACACAAGCCTCCTGCTGCTGTCTGTCTTCCTCTCTCTCTCTTCCCTGATTTTATTTTGGTGTTAACACTATTAACTGTGTTTAAAAAAAAAATGAAAAAAGAAAGAAATAAAATCAAAGACTAGAATAAAATAATACAATAAAACCAGACAAGAGAGATTTTGTACCTTAAATACTGGTGAGCCCTTGATAAATCTCAAATTCAAATTTCAAATTTTTTTATTTGTCACGTACACAGTCATACACAGTACGATATGTAGTGAAATGCTTGGACAACTGCTCGTGACCTAAAGAAAACAAAAAAGGAAAAGGCTATGAATAAGATAGGAAATAAATATGAAAAATTAAAAAGGGTAAATTTAACTAGGAAGGAATAAAATATAAATTAAGGTTAAAAATGAAATAACTGTACAACACAAATTAGAATGAAGGGTAAATTTAACTGGGAAGAATAAGATAAAATATATAAATTAAAGTTGAAAATAAAATAACTGTACAACAAAATACACAATACACAATATAGAACTATATAAGAATGTATGAAGAAATCTAAATATAAATAAATATATACACAATAACAGCAGCTGTACAAGTATTAACTGGAAATGAAGAATATAGTGACCAGTGTTGTGCAAAAACAATGTCCAGAATGTCCAGTGTGTGTGTAAGAACCATATGTGTGGGTCAGTACTGTGTGGTGGTGTGATTGAGAGACCGTATCGCCTGCGGGAAGAAGCTCCTCCTCAGTCTCTCTGTGTTGGTCTTCAGGGAGCGGAATCGCTTTCCTGACCTCAACAGAGAGAACAGTCCATTGTTGGGATGGCTGAGGTCCTTCACGATCTTCCTGGCCTTAGTCCAGCACCGCCTGCTGTAGATTGAGTGCAGGTCAGGGAGCTCGGAGCGGATGGTGCGCTCAGCTGACCGCACAACCCTCTGTAGAGCTCGTCTGTCCTGCATCTGACCATATACCCAACAAACAGAGGCTAGTTTGTGAATGAATTACATTTTGTGATTGGCTGTTTGAACCAAAACGTGTCTAAAATAACACGCAGAATGTGTAATATTATTGATTCAATTTGTGGGTCATGCTGGATAATGTAACCTCAGCTTATTGGCATAAAAAATGAAGGAGAAAAAAGCTGAGGACTGAACCCTGAAAAACACTACGTAAGAAGCACTAAATACATCGACAGATGCACAAAAAGTAGGAGCAGAGCTTCACAAAGCATCAGATTTAAGGATGTTCATAAACAATCTGTTGTGGCAGGATTATTTCATCATAAAACCCACTATTTCTACACACAACAAAACAAGACTGCATGATAAAACACATACACGCACACACACAGACAGAGGGATTACATATCTTAAGAAACTGCACTTCATTAGAAGCATTAAATATGTGTGCACACATATATGATTGCATTAATGATAAAACACAGCAGTGGGAGTGTATAATCTAGCCTAAATTATACACTCCCACTTGTCTGTCTCAATACATGCATATATATATCTATATATCTATATATATATATATCTATATATATATAGATATATATATGCACATATATTTATATATGAACACTCTGTCTCTGCCTGTCTTTGGTGGTTTACATCAGATGCCTCCTTGATGACAGAATTAATCCTCACACCTTTTTTCGTGACATCCCAGGTCCTTCACTTCTCAGGCTGACTGTGTTTACAGCTCAAGGACATCCATGTGACAAGTGGGCTTCTTGTCATGTGCCTGAATGTATGTGAGCATGTGTGCGTGTGTGTGCACTGAATGCATGAGCATATGTAGTGTGTGCCAGTGCGTGCAATTGTGACATCCTGCTGCTCCTCGCAGCATCAGACACATATCCTCAAGGTCACAAATCAGGCCAGGTGGCCAATGGAAAGATTAAGGACACGTTCCTAAAAAATGGACACATCTGATTTATCATATCTCTGCTATAAAAGGGCATCAGTAAAGGGCTGGGGAGCTAGGCTTTCTGCAGATACCCATGAGGTTTCAGACTAGACCCGCAATCTCTCCTAAACCCTTCTAAATGTTACACCCCACGATGACTGTAATGAAATGGAAGGAGGGCATTTGAGGGAAAACTGGGAGAGGGAAAGGGAAGAAAGCGAGGAAAAAAGGCAGAGTGTAAGCAAGACAGAGAGACATCAAACCCTCACTAGTCCCGTATGACAGATGCTAGCTAGGGCGGCATGCCAGGGAGGCGCAGTCTTAAGGTGATAGGCAGTGCCACAGTGAAAAAAAGATAATGCCATATGGCTAGAAGAAGGCAGCTGTGGATTCCAGTCACGAAGCCATGAACGAGGAATAATCCTGCTGCTGTTGTAGGACATGGTTTTACTGCCCTGTAAGACTGGAAGGAGGCAAGAGGAAAAGGGAAGGGGATGAAGGTGGTGGTAACAGAAGGAGGAGGAGGGGCATGCCACAGGAAAGGCCGCGCTACTCCAACCCACAACCCCCCTCCCACGAGCATCCCTTATGCAAACATACTGCAGAGCAGGAATTTTGGATTTTTTTTCTACTTTTTAACATAAGCTCTATAGAAATGCAGACTCACACGTACCTTTTTTTCCCCCACAGGTAAAAAAATGAGGGGGTGGGGTAAGGTGGGCTTATTCTGTGGAAAGAAGCAATTAATTTGGAATGTGCTGCACCGGGAGCGAAGAGTTTAGACTTAAATGGAGCACAGGCGGCAGCAGAGACGAGGCTTAATTGTTTGATTGATTGGTCACGACTGCGAGGCGTATTTCTGAAGCCCCTCTGCGCCGATCAATGAGTCAATGAGCGCCTCGCCAAACCTCACAGCTTCCCGGCCTTGCAATTCAATTACCTGGAAGCCTTGGTGGCCCCTGCCTACAATCATGTTGCAAACACTGGAGACAAACCTCTCCTGCCCCCCGCCTCCTCTTCCCTTCTCATTGAACTAGGAGTTTATTGCGGCAGATACAAGCAAAGGGGGCAGGGTATATAGATAGGAGAATGGGTTGAGAGGAAGGAGCAAAGGGGGTGGGGAGTTTGACTTTATTAGATTGGTAACAGACACTACATACTGCATTGGACACAAATCGAGTTATAGTCCTAATCTGTCATTTAAACAAATTATCTTGGGTGGTGATGCATCAGCAGTATCACTCCTCTCTAGGGGGTTGAGACAAGGGGGAGGAATGGAGAAGGGGAGGGGCAACGATGGAGGGCTGAGTCTGATAGAGACACACCAGAAGCTGATACTACAGGACAGCAGAGGTATGAATTCTTCAACAGTTGAGGATACAAGCTAACATTTTCTAGCTTCACATCAGTTCTGACCAGAACCATTTACAACAACAAAATGAAGATAAGCCATCCTAAATCCTAGAGGTCTAAAACTGTTAGCGATGCACAGGCAATGCAAAAATACTCAAGTGATTATCAAATACACCTACAACATAAAGAACATAGGATACCAGCTGAGCACAAAGAAAAGAGAGGGACGGAAACATGTGTTGGCTTTTTAAAATGCTGTCAGCTCTGACACGTTTGGTGCAGGTCAGGGTCAAGGCTGAACCTGCCATGACTGAGGATTGACAGATTCATTGAACAGAAGAGAGATAAACAGACCAACAGAGACATTTGTGACACAGGGGCCAAGGTGGATTGTGTTTAGTGTTTTATATTAAATACAAATTACAGCAGCAGAAGTCACCGTTGTGTGTTAAATAAACCAAAATTTTGTAAAAATAAAACCTAACTACCCACGTAAGAAAAATGATGTTCGGAATGCTTTAAAGGGCTCAATGTTTGATACGAATAATACACTGAAAGAAAAGGGGTTTGGTATGAGTGTTGATAGCAGAGATGAAACAAGAGGGAAACCTTTCACCTGGGGTACAACAGCTAAAAAGCAAATCCACTACCCAAAGAACAAATATCACTGTTGGGTTTCAGTGGCTAAATTAATTTTATTAGCTGCTCATCTTCAGATCATATTTGATATGACAATTTTAGACCCCTGCAGCTGGTTAGAGCTGATAGGGCATGAGCGCCGTGCTTGTAGACGAGTAAGGTGTAAATTGGAGCGAGTGGTGTGATGTTATGTAATTTCCTCCTCCTGGTGGCTGATAGGGGTCATAAATTATTCAATGTTCCCAAATACGGTGCCTTCAGAAAATACTAAGACAATACAAACTTGGACATGCATTCAAAGAGCAAAAGCACATAATGTCCGATGTTAGTGAATGTAATATTCAGCTTTAACTGTCGTATAATGGTACATTAATGTTGCAAGAGATGGTGCCTTTTGGGTCTACCTTGTAAAAAACTTAATCTGCATTCTTTATCATAACGCTTGGCTCAATATATACAAGAAGTGAAATACATAATGTTTAATAATGGATCTCATCAGACCTGAGGAAAATGTTCTTTCAGCAAATACAAGAAATATGAATGCTTATTAGAAAAGATTAATATAGCTGCCAGGTTTAGTTACTATATATAACAGGCTTTGCAGCTACTGGTTTTAATATTACTGACTGTAGAACATAATGAGCAGGTGTTTAAGATAGTGATCTATGCATCTCAGTATGCAACAGGCGAACAGTGCCGCATAAAATCCGACTCACATGGGGAATGGTTTAAACCTGCAATCCATGTCACAGCCCAGCACGTTGTAATAATGCTAATGTTAAGTCAAACTGCTGACCAGAGGAGCACATGTGTTAAATCCCAAAGTGAGGCAAAAATAAAGCCATGACCAGGAGATCAAAGCAGGTCTCAGAGGCCTGGTGCCTCCCTCTGACCCGCCAACCTATGGAGCTCTGCTTAAAGAGTCCCAGCTCGTCCTGTATATTTTTCCCCTTCAGCTCCCGCTCTATCCAGCAGTGGGATGCTGAGTGCCCACTATTCAGCTTTGCTGACTCAGAGATAGATGCAAAAGGTCAGGGCACAAAGGTCAGCTTTAAATTTCAAACCCCTGCAATTTACATATGACATAAGTTTCTTCTACAGAGTTACTACTAGGTCTACTAGATTTCCATGCCAAATCACCAGCTCCCTGCATTTGTTCTTGTTCTTAGTATAAACTCAGTTTGAGCTGTAAAGTGTATGTGAAGCTGTTATGCTTCCAACCAATCACACATATTAATACATGCAAACAGCTATTAGTTTTTTCTACGGACATTCTACAGAGAATGATTTCACCATCTCTGAATTAAAGCCCCAATTC
The DNA here is from genome assembly GCF_057381845.1 of Rhamphochromis longiceps. Taxonomy (NCBI): domain Eukaryota; kingdom Metazoa; phylum Chordata; class Actinopteri; order Cichliformes; family Cichlidae; genus Rhamphochromis; species Rhamphochromis longiceps. The sequence goes on along the minus strand of NC_140575.1, from coordinate 25,273,131 downwards.
CACAAAAAGAAAGAAAATATATAAAGACAATAATATAAAACACATCAAATGTTAGAAGTAAGAGATTGTACTATTTCATGAAAAAGATTTGTTCATTTTGAATTTGATGGCAGCAAAATGTCACAAAATTGGATAGAAAAATAAGTAGTACTAGCTGGGGGGGAAATAACCCATTTTTGCAACTAATTAGGTTATTTTGAAACAGGTCAGCAACCTGACTGGGTATAAATAGAGAATCTTAGAGAGGTGGAGTTTCTTAGAAGTAAAGATGTGCAGAGGTCCATCAATCTGCAATAAAAAAATCTACTAATTGGGGAACAATTTTACAATAAGGTTCCTCAACATAAAACCGTGGAGACTTTGAATATGAAAATCGAATCTGCAGTGCATAATATCACCAAAAGACTCCAAGAATCTGGAGAAATCTCAAGGAACAAGGCTGGAAATGAATGCATGCCCATGATCTTTGGGCCCTCACGCAACTGAAGCCAAGCTATGAACTGTTTTGTAATGAGACGAATCAAAATTTGAAATTCTTGTTGGGTAACATGGATGCCTCCAGACTAAAGAGGAGAGGAACCACCCATTATTATTAGCACTCAATTCAAAAGTCTGCATCTCTGCATTAGTGCCTATGAAATAGGCAACTTGCACATCTGGAAAGGCACCATCACTGCTAACATATGCAGACGACATCTTTTTCAGACAATACCTTAAATATTTCAGCAAGACAATGCTAAACCACATACTGCACAGAAGAGTCCAGCTGCTGAAGTGGACTTTAGCTCATACAGTACCTTTCACAAATGTAAAACATTTGGAGCATCGTGAAATGAAAACTACAGCAAAGAAGATCCAGGACTGTTGAGCAGCTAGAATCTTGGATGATAAGACTTGGACCGCATTCCTCCTCCAAAACTCCAGGAAGTGTATCTTCATTTCCCAGACTTTTATGTACTGTTGCTAAAGAAGGGATACAACACAGTGGCCCTGTCCCAGCTGTTTCGAGACATGTTGCTATGATACAATTCAAAATGACCTTTCTTGGGGGGGTTTTCAAATGGGAAATTTTCAAATAGGAGTTTGAACGTTTGATATGTTTACTCTGTTTTACAGTGAATAAAGTATAAATACAATACGTTTATGCAATTTGCAAGTCATTGCATAATGTTTTTATGCCCCAACTTCTTTTTAAAATTGGAGTTCTGTAACCACGCTGGAATACATATATCAAGCTACACTACATACACATACAACTTAACATCTGGAGACTGGATCACTCACTTTGCAATGTATGCTGTCAGGCATTACTGGTCATGTATAATGCTTAGGATTAATCTGGCAAGGTTAAATAAAAAGAGTACTCTAAGCTTATCTGATTTATGTAAAAATAAATCCATCACTGTAAATGAGTAGTGTTCAATCATCCACCTTGATACGAGCTAGCATGCAGAGTGTAACGTTCCTCCCTTGATATGTTGAAAAATCTGCGTAAATTGGTAAAGCTTGTTTGAAGGATTTAACATGCAGATCATTTAAACTACTATGTAATCTGCTACATGAAATTTTATATAACTTCACATATGAGTATATAAATGTATATATAATTGCATCCTTTATGTGCCACTAATTAGCTATCAATCACATTTATGCACTTTAATCTGTATGCCTAATGATCACCTATGTTTTTCTCACAAATGTAATTACCTATTTAATTGCTAATATATGAAATCTAAATTATTGTGTAACACTTTCAAATAATAGCTTCTTTATGCACAAACAAATTAACATTTTGCTAATTTGTTTTCGCATAAGTTATATATTAAAGTACCAATTTGTATATCCTGTTTATGAGGTTTAAATAGATCTCTAATATGAGGGTCATTCAGGTTAATGTTTATAATTCATAGCAAAATTACTGATTTTTATGCCTCCTCTTTGAAACGAATGTGAGCAATTTCTCTGCATATCAAGTGATATAAATACAAAAAGTTCAGATTAAAGTTTTAACTTAAATAACTTTTATTAAGTATAACCTGGCACTAATAAGTTAATACACGTTTCTGCAAACTCACAAAAACAGAGCAATTATTCTGAAACTTAATTCACAGCAAAATTCTCTGTGCAAATCTACCCAAACTGATGAGTAACAGAGACACACACACTTACAGATGACAGCATGAGTCACAACTCTAGGAGTTTTACTCTGACTAATTTCGAGCAGCACGTGGCTGACGATTAATGAAAGTAACAAGCTGAACATGCTGCATCAACGTAGTGATGTTAATCCCTGCTAACGTTTAGCACGGGAAAAAATGGCATGCGCTCATTTTCTCTTAACTAAAGACAGCCAACAACATAACGCCTCAGTTCACCGATACCAGAGAAAGAAAAACACATTAACAGATTATTTCCTGATTATATTTGACATTTTCAACTTTTCCCCCCCCATTTCTCTCTCTGGCACATCTGAAAATTAATTCACTCCACAGCTACAGCAGCAAACATCAACTGTGCTCACAAATGCAGACATTTCTTCTCCTAATTGCTTTTGTGCACTGAATAAGTTAGTAGTTTTTAAGCACGCAGTGGCGGAGTGCATTTAAATTCTGAATATCACATTAAAAAAAATTTTTCCCTCATCGAGTAGATTAAATACATCTGCGGTGAGCGATGTTGGGGCTCAGTGCACCACATGAAGGCATAATCAGACTCTTGAGTGAAACACCGTGCTTGTGCTTGATGGAGCAGGACCTGTTTTCTAAGTGCTATGGTGAGTATTTATGTGTGTGTGTGTGTGTGTGTGTGTGTGTGTGTGTGTGTGTGTGTGTGTGTGTGTGTGTGTGTGTGCCTTTCTAAATGAATCCCAGCCCAAGTGGATGTTGAAATATAAATGCACAGTGTAACTGCCCCGCTATCCTGCTTGCAGTGCTTCTACAGTCATAGTCTTATTACACTGAGCTGTGACAAGGGAATTTGGGGGAAATGGGTCTGCTTCAAAAGCCATTCTTACTGCCACTAATTGTCTGTCATCCCAGGTTGACAGGCAGGAGGACACTGACAGACAGTCCTGATCATTCACATGGGACACAAGACATGCTGTTTACATGTACATTCATTATTTTTGTGTGATTTATTGTTCACAGTAGTACTGCAGGTGTCTGATTGAATGCATCAGATTGTACAGGAGTATGATACACTTGGTGTTACAGGGTTAAAAATACGATTATGGTTCCTTTCATTGTTTTTTCCACAAAAAAAAAAAAGAAAAAAAAAAGCCCATACTTTTAAACAAATATATAATTTATACTTTACAATCCTGTAAGAAATCCAAGCAAATTGACACAACAGCCCCCAAGTGCAGCTGATGTGTTATCTCGTGTCTCATGGCAGTTAAATCTGTACAGCTGATTAGCAATAATTATTGGTTTCTAGTTATTCCTGTCCACTGTTTTCACAATCAGGACTGTATACAACATCAGTGAAAGGAAACGGTGAGCTGCATATGGCATTCAAATTAACTCCAAAGCCCCAAAGTCAGTGTTATATTTACACTTGCTGACGCATGGTGAGCACTGGCTGCCACTGAGTCACCTGCTGTGTTGGCGTGGGGCCTGGCTAAGGTGTGACAGCAATACTGAACAAAAGGATAATGCAGAATGGAAAACACCTGTCTGGCTTGCCTACACGGACCGCAGGAGGCTGAGTCGACGTTGAGAGACTCTCGGGTCGGTTTCTGAAAATACTGCATCATGATAATGATAGCAGGTTCTGTGCTGCGTATGAAAAATATGTTATATTTGCCTTTCGTTTCATGACTGTTTCCCTTTGTGAATGCATGGAAGTTGAACTTTAGAGTGGGCTGTGACTATGCTTTCTAACTTTCTCTCTTTTTTTTCTCCATTTTTTTAAGTCTGTCTTGTTATTTCTCAGTCTCTATTTCTTTTATCTCTCCCTCTCTGTAGTGGCATGCCCATGCTGAGACAAGAGCAACGCGTTTCTCTTCTTCTTCTAGGATCTGTTGGCGAGGCAGGTCAGCCGGCCCAGTCCAATCCAGATCCTGAAAGCACATGGGCTCTTTAAACCTTTACGCAAGCCGGGATGACAGGCCACCCTCCCTTTTGTCTGATGTGAGAGTAAGACCATTGCTGTTGTTTCAACTGCATTGCAGTCATCCTGAATACGTCCATATTTCACTGGGGAAAAGAAGACAGATCGAAGAAAAGGCAGCTTAGGACAATGTCAGAACTAATGCGAGATGGGGGAAAAAAGATGTACGCAAGGAAGTGTAATAAATATATAATAAAAAGTGACAACAAAGAAAAAAGAAAACTTTTCAGCATGTCTCACACATCCCTGTTTTATTAGCAAGACAAAACTTGTCTGAATTTTCCATTAGACACAGAAGGTCACAGGACAAAGCCACATGTTGCTCCAATCAACTCTAATCAGCCCTCACGAATGAAATCATTTGTGAACAAAAATATCTCTACCACTCACTTATTCACTCTCACATTTGATTAGACTCATCCTGGACACTTCTATTTTACTCTTCGTGTGCAGCACAGATTGCATTCCTGCAGTCTATCAGTTTAGCTGACACCGGACGGTTACTTGCTGTATTTCTGAAAACTGAACTGCAGCAGATATCTCACCCACTGGGAGGGAATTAAATAAGATAGACCTGAAATCGCCAGACGGTTGACCTATAAATCTACAAGTGGGCCGCAGGGGGCAAGGGGAAAGGACAGAGAGACACAGATGAAAGAAGTGTGACTTAGAGAGCTTTGATCAAAAGAGAAGTCCAAAGAGATGGGAGGAAAAAATAGAAAGAGACAGACACACAGGGATATTATGTGCTGTCTCCCTTCAGCCGTCAGGCAGGACAAACAACACAAGGGTGTGTCCTGGTTCTGGTTAGCCTGGCCCTAATCCTCTCTCGGAGACTGACACCATTCCTGTCCCCCTACGCAAACTGGATTTTTTTCCTCCCCCCCTTTTGTACTTTTACATGATAACAGTTTAAAGGAGGGCGTGTAAAGAAAATGATTTTCCATGCGGATAAAACGCATTCATTTTTTTCACAATAACTGCAGAGATTTGCTGCAGTCAGGAGCCACGGATAGATGAGGCAAAGTGAGGGAGACAAAGTAAAGAGCGGCAGCGTGAGTGCATCATGGAACAAGTGGTATTTTAATGCTGCGATGCTGTGCATTAAAATGGTCCGCAAGATGCAAATAACACTGAGCTTATCAAGCAATGTGATTAAAAAGTGAATGGCAGGGCACACAGTGTTTAACCCACATAACGTATCTCCAGTGATTTCCACTGAGAAAGTCCCTCTTATCTGCTAATAGACCTTGGTAATCCCTCAAACACGCATGTACCGAACACTGACTGCTTCTAATGAATGAGAGAGACTAGTTTGCTAGAAACCAGTAATTCATAGATTCTCCACCACTAAAATTTCTAGATGTGTTCTCAACACTATAGTATACTTCCTGTGCATAATCTTCAGAAAACTATAAAGATGAGCAATTAGCAAACTTGCCTTCCTTGTAATGTGACAAATATCCAAAAATTATTAGATCTATTAAACCCAATTCTGAAAAAACTAAAATACTTACTCATATCTATATTACTGCAAGCCTGAATCTGATTTAAATGAATTAAAGAAATCATTATTTTTGTTGCTTGGACTGCCCCTAACAAGTGATCTGACTTGCAAAATAGTGATATTATGAAAGATGAATCATCCAAGCCTTGATGCCAATCATTGAGTTTAAAGTCATGCATAATGCCACCGATATTTAAACAAGCAGCACCCAATATAGCAAACACTAAAAGCTACATAGATTAAATCATTCTATACTGTATTTTTAATGAATGTCTTAAAGCAAGCTGTTGGTAGTTGTTATATTTTGTCAACCTTCACCAAACTGGTGCCAATCTGTTACTTTTTTTTATAAGTAATGTAGAGATGGAGTGAGAAAGAGCAGGCTCCAGGGGATTTGGGCACCAAATCTGAGTGGAGAGAGAGATTATACAGAACCAGTGGTGGAGATCAGCAGTGTGACCATATCCAGAAAATTAGATTAACTGAATTAGAGGGATTAGATTGACTACAGCTGGAATGGACCTGATGCCTCTAAGAAAAGAGGACGATAGAGTAAGAACATGACAGGGAAAGCGAACGGGGGGAAAGGAGGATAACCAAAAGAGTGAGATATAAAGAAGTTTCTTCGGGAGTTGGTGGAAAAGTCATATTGCGGTAGAGGAGCGGGAGGAGGAGACAGCTCAGCAGATTTAGGCATCCTCGGTAAGTTTTAGGGGCTGGCACTGAAGTGAGGATCTGACGCTGCCTCGGCTGGTGCGCGCTGCTCAAAGTTCATTCGGGTTCTCGAGCTCCACTGGACTCAACTGAAGCTGCAGTGCCCCTCAGTGGTCGAAGTAGTAGAGACTAGAGATCTTAGTAGAGACGGTCAGAAAAAGAGACACCGGAGCACATCACTATGCTACAAGATGATCATTTTTCCTTTGAAAGGACAAATTGTATTATATTACATGAATGAATAGAAATGTGTGGTAGGCTGAAAAAAAAAAACAATAATTACTTTTCAGAATATGAATAAGGAAACAGCCATTGAACCTCCTTTAGGCTTGACAGTCAGAATTTTGTCACTACTGTCTTCTGTTTACAGGATATGAAGCTTTGAATTCAAGTCATTTCATTAATATGGAGATTTACACACCGTTCTCTTCACCAGCTTATTGTATCTTGATGAGAAGATGATGACACATATCTGAGGATCTCTACATATATTAAACTTGACCTCTATTTGTTCAGAGAGCCAAATGATAAGAAGCCATTATCATCCCATTATTCTGGGCAAAACTAATTTGATTTATGGATAACAGGTTAGGTGAGTGTGCCTCTTCATGTATGTGTGCACGCAGGAGAGAAAGGCGGGGCTCTAACCAGATGAGAGCCTAAATCAGTGTGATTAATTCATGTTAATTGCTGCCCTCTGGCGCTGGTGCCACGGTTGTCGTTACTTTGCTGATATACACGGTTTTGGGCACCGCCCCTTTGTCCACAAGATAAATCTCTTAAGTCGATAAAGAGGAAGACACACGCTTCTGCTGATGCACAACTTCACACTGCAGTCACATGCAAAAAGACACACACAAAACTCTCCGTCGCCTACCCCAGTCCTCCTGTGGAATTTAGTGAATATCAACCAGGTTGTGATGATGGATCATAAACAAACAGAAAATGACAGAATGTTATGAATTCTCCCCTCTGCATATTCCACCATAATTTAGTGGCTTCACGCTGCATGCACTGCCAAACTGTAGGGCGTTGTCTGCATACTGATGTCCTGTTCGTTCTCAAGAGGGGCTCATAGGATGGGACACCTCCCTAGATTGTAATAGGATGGCGATGCTTCACAGAGGAAAACAGAAATGTCAAAAAATCTGTGAAGACTTTGCACTTCTGAAGACATCCTTCAAACAGCAACTAAGCTTGATAACAGAGGATTCAGGCAAATAAAAAGTGAGGTGGTCCATATCTTAAGTGATGCACGCGCGTGCATTTCAAAGTATACGCAGTGCCTGTGTTACAATCTCTCTGCTCTGATAACAGACGCGTAAACATAATCGAACTGATATGCAAGAGTGATTAATGCCACACGATCCCTCTGTGATTTTTGGGGTGCGTGTTTTGCATGTCATTATTATTCAAAATTGTCATTCAGAACAAGGTTACTTAAAAAAACATGGTACATTTTTAAACAATTTGTATAACATATGCATGATTAAAGTGAGTTAAGAGGTAGTTTAGCATATTTCATTCATTTGAGCAAATCTATGATATTTATCCTGAGTGAATGATATTCATGGTACATACATTTAAACTCAAATCTATCTCAGACTAAGTTTACATTCAAATGCATGGCAAATCTAATTAAGTGAACCTCAAACATGTACACAATTTTCCTGCACATTGTACAGTCTATCTTCCCTGTATTTGAAACACTTCATTTTGATGCTGATTGTATTTAACAGCTGATTCCTTCATGTGATCGCCTCATTCCTATGATGAATCAGGTGACTTCTCCCGAAGCAGGAAAAGATTGCACGTCACCACTTGTTTAAAGCCAATCCGTTTCTTCAGTCAAGTCAATACGGTAACAGCTGGATACACTAGAAAGGAGTGCTATTGAATCAATATTGATTTCACATACAGTAGTATACTATCAGATCCCTTGTAGGGTTGTTATACATACATAAACACTAAAGCAGCTAATACAAAATACATTATTTGTTGTATATTACATGCACATGGTCACATATTGTCATTTATTTTCTCTTTTTTTATTTCACAAAAACACTAAATATCCTAATGCCATGTGCCTTGCGTAGCAACAATATTCCTGCGTACACTGCATTGTGAATATAAACAGCATGAAAAGGTCCACAAGGAAGTGGGTCACTGCAGATCTTTTTTCCTTCCACTCCCATTTGTCTTTTGAAACTCATTTATTCAGGGGCTTTAGGTGATATTTTTACTCAGAAGGCACGTGTTTCAGTCTATCCATTCAGCTCAAAAATATCCCTTTGAGTTTATTAATAAACACGACAAACTATATTAGGTGTCTTTTGCTAGAGTAATGCAGAATTTGACTTAAGCCGACACAAATCCAAGTATTTGGCAATCCAGGAGACATAAGGAGTAAAGTGAGGACAAACTCGTATGAACTATAAAAGTACTGATCTTTAAAAAGGAAGAAAGGGGTGGTTGAGGTGAATGCATGTCCGCATAATGAATGATGATTCCAGCATAGCTGACATTGCACTCCACAGGAACTCTGAGGCAGAGAGGAGAATTGGGAGGATAGGCTGCTTGATTTAGAGCAAGCAGCTGTTGTGCACTTTACTTCACTACATATCTGCCAAGTCACTGTGGGCAATCATTGAAGTGACCCAAGCTGCACCGGTCTCTGACGTTTCCTTACATAAAATCCTAATTCTGCCAATTAACATAATCTTTATTCTCCCACTTTTACTCCCCAGTCGAACAGGACACACAGTACTGCAGTTAATTGCATGTGACAAGGAGCACTAATAATTAACGGGTCTGGACAGCAGTAGTGGTGGGACTGTAGCTGTGAACTCCCTCCTCCTCCTCCTCTCCATCAGATGTGCTGACTCGGTGTCTGTGAGATGCAGCTCCTTGTTGGAGACAAGTGACTATGAATATCTCAGCACAGCCAAGGTAAACAGTGTATTCTGACTGACTGCTTCATGGCGTAAGATCATCTTATTTTGCTGCTATTTAACCTTTTGTCTATTTTTAGCTGCTTTGCCGTATGTATCTGTTCTCATATCTTAGTGTTGAAAGTAACTGTATTAAGTGAAACAATTGGTATTTCCTCATCTGTACACTTAAACGGGGCAGAAATCAGTGACAGCAAATGAGGATTAATAATAATGGATTGCATTTATATAGCGCTTTTCGAGACCCTCAAATTCCACTATTCATTCACTCTCACATTCACACACTGGTGGAGGCAAGCTACAGTTGTAGCCACATCTGCCCTGGGGCAGACTGACAGAAGCAAGGCTGCCATATCGCGCCATCGGCCCCTTTATCCAACACCAGTAGGCGGTAGGTGAAGTGTCTTGCCCCAGGACACAACGACCGAGACTGTCCGAGCCGGGACTCGAATCGGCAACCTTCCGATTACAAGACAAACTGCCCACTCTTGAGCCACGATCGCCCACTTAAGTCAGATACAGCATGAAAGGAGGGGCTGGGGTGGAGATGGGTTGCAAAGCAGCTTGCAGCAGCACAGCAACAGCAGGAAAGCTAAGGCAGCTTGAACAGCTGCATTGGTTCCGACAAGGAAGAGCTGAGGGCTGCTCTATTAAGGGTATGGGATAAAATAACAGAGGAAGGCATAAAGCATGTGGTTATGTCAACAGGTCAGAGACAGCAAACAGTTATGCACCATCTACTTCATTACCTAAAATAATGGCAGATGATGATGGTGTTCATCATTAAACTACTACTGCTGCTGCTACTACTATTAGACTACTAGACTTAGACTACTACTAAACTACTGCAATTAAATATTAGCAATACATACTTTAACAATGCACAGTGCATTTTATTTTAATTTACATTGACTGTTTTGAAATACAGACCCTAAAGAACAAGGAACATGACTTATCATCTGGATACCTGGCAGTTGGATTGATGTAAATATTAACTTAAACAACAAACAAAAAATAAGCACTATAGCAAAAAGCCATCATAACACATATGCCAATCAACAGCTAAAAGGCCACTGTAACAGTAGGTTCTGCCATAACAGTATGTCAGATCAATTAACTGGAAATAACTATGGGGGTGCCATGTTCACCAACCAGGTGCAACACAGATTAATATTAATATATTGGGCTTTGGAGGCCAGTATAAAATTGGCTTTCATCCCTCCTCTAAAGATAAAAAGAAAACACAAACTTAAAGTTTAGTTTCAAATAATATTAGCTCATTAGTTTAATGCTACTTCTGTGCTTAATTTTTGTATTTTGTAATAACGGATTTAGAACTCTTCATTATATCTGCGTACATACTGATAAAGTCTGTAGATTATTGTTATTAATCCTGTTAAGTAAACTATAACCAAAAATACATTACAAACTAATTACTCATATTAATTATACTAATTAGGTCAGGAAAGCAATGCAAAAGTTTTTATTGCACTTTTCTTTTGGTGTACTCAGTTGGTAAAAGTCCTTTCCAGACACATGGCTTTGCATCTCACTATCCTGAATACCTTAAAGCTGCAGTTAATGTCAATTTTAAACTTTAACTTTGAGGTAAAATCCTGTCCTGGCTAATGGGTCTACTCAGGAATCGTTGCAGAGATTTGTATGCGATAATGAGAAGTAGAGGTGCAGTCCCAATTCATTCATCCTTCTAACCTCTGGGTGTAACTTGTAATTACTCCAGTGCGGCTATGGGGTGGTTGGCAGATTAAAAAGAAGTTGCCCTGAGGGTGGTTGGCCAGCCAGTTAAAGAGTCAGACAGCCACCAAGGCTCTGCTGAAGTGACACAAATTCCCTGGCTGACAGGAATGTCAATGCAGCTCTCAAGGTGACACCTGACTGCACAAACTCTCCCGTCTTGTGCCAAGATCACTAAAGAAATACATTACTAAAGTGTTACATGCACACCAGTGTTCACTACATGTGAAAAAAAAAGTTAACTGAGATGAGTCTCAGTTAATATTTTAAAATAAATTCTATGATTTCTTTCATCTACAATATATATATGGAAAATTTAGGATTTTTTAAGAGTCTACAGCCTTTCTAAGTAGCACATGTGTTCACTCTGACCTCAGTTAAACTCTTCAGCATTATATGTATGTATATTAAACATGTAACATACACACAGAGGTTTTATATTTGAGGAAATACACCAAATAAATTAAATAAATGTTACTCATACTTTTACACCTATGCTGTAAACACAATTTTGCAAGGGGGTATTTTTTTATAACGTGGCACTGCAGCATCTACGCATACTTCTACCATTGCTAACAGTCCATTATAACACAGTTTAACATCCTTTGGTCATCTTACTCACCAGCTTGTTTGTTCACTGTACATTTTACACATACTGTATCTCCGTACAGTTTTTTCTATACATATTTCTGTACATCGTTACCTGTATATACAAACCTCAGTTGCTTATGTATAGGACCACTTTGTGTCTTCCTTGTATATCTTGTATTCCCCTTGCTACAGGAGCTGTGTAACACTGAAATTTCTCATCCGTGGGATAATAAAGGTTTATTCTATTCTATTACTGCTTGTAATAAGCAGTTATTACAAAACAGCATATGGATTATATTTTTTAATAAAAGAAAAAAGCAAGACAATATTTTACACTACAAACCTCCTACATAATTACATTGATAATGTATCTGTTACTGGAAATGAATCACGACCCATCTTCAGGTTAGTGATTTGCTCTGATTTGTCAGTAACCAGCATTTACAGATACTGAACACGTCTCAGTCATTTCTTCCATCTCACCACCTGATCCCCTTCCAATGCTAACCAATAAGAGTTGATGTTTTTCAACAAGGCTGGCACACCATCTAGTGGTGTACAGAGGAAATTCAGCTGTGCTTGGTGTATTAATCAAACGTAAAATGTCTTCACAATTTCTAAGTATTTGATTTTTTTTCCTGGATTTGACAAAGAGGTAAAAAGAACTAAAAAAAAAATTCTTTTTCAAAGAGCATAATGCCAATTTTGTAGATATAAAACTTCAACATATAAAAACAACATGTGGAAAAAGTAACAGGGTCCTAATGTTTTGTCAATTAGTATGGAATCCAAAACAGTATTCAAATGAACCGGGTTGTAATCTTAGCTAAAACAGTAGACAATTCCAAGAACTTCACTGTTTCTAGAGCTCAGAGGGAGAGAGAGGAGAGATGGTGGGTTTCAAGACAAAAATCTGGGCTGATGCACAGTGCTGTCAGAGTGAGTAATAGTCCTGTGCACAGATTTCAGTGAGTCTTACACTTACTGCTCTCTCTAAAGCTATAGATCAGGTATTTGTTCTGTCACTAACTGTCATCTGTCCTTCTGCTGTGCATATATCTATCTATCTATCTATCCTTTCCTCTACTCCCACCAAATTTTTTTCCACACCACCTCTATCGCTTCTGTACCTTTAATTTGTTCTCTACCCACATGTTCACCTGTTTTCTCCCCTTTCCATTCCACATCCACCCCCTTACAGTTCTACCTTACATCCATCATCACCACCTGCCTAGTGTAATTCCTTTCTTCCTTTTCGGAGAACCACCTCCACCTGTTTAGCTGAATGTTTCTTTCTGAAGTTCTCATCTCCCTCATGGTTTTATCCTGGAAATGTCCTCCCAAAACTCAAAACTTATTCCCAAACTGCCACCCAAAGAAAAATATATATATGTACTTATTTTTTAAAGGTCATTAAAATATGCTTAGCAGTTCCAATAGGGGGACCTTAGAGTCCAAACAGAACATCAGTAATGCTTAAGAATGCTAAAATAAGAATTATAAAAACTTACTATTAGCAGTTTGCTTGAAAACCACTTGATTAGACCCATGTCAACTGTTTTATGTTAAAATGGCTGCAGTGAAAAATGTCTAAATACATCCTCTGATGTATTTATTAGTGCGGTGCATTTATTTCCATCACATTTTTCTGACCCCATGTTCCAGACTGGGGTCAGTGAATTTTAAAGATTAGTTCTATCAGCCTTAGACTGTCTAGACTTTCTGCCATTATGGTCAACTTACCCTTTGCAACTGAAACAAGAGAAATGAATCAAATTAAAACTAATAAATATAATTTTTACATTTATTAGTTTTAAAGTGACGGCAAACACCAATGAATGCCAAAAGTTTCCCTACTCACGGAAGCATCGTCTTCACCTCCAATCAATTATTTTAAACTTTTGGAGCATCACTGCATTTGTTTAAAATTTTAAAATACCTCCTCATGACTTGTAATACAGATTATTTCATTCAGTTGTAATAAAAGCTACAAACATCTTCTTCAGTCACCTTCAAAGGAAGCTACCTAATTGGGAACGTGTAGCAAAACAACCACACAACTCTGTTTCCAAAGAGGTGGGTTGTTACAGAATGCAATAGTTTGACTTAAAGTCTATATTTAAGTAAATATAATGCAAAGACAATATAAAAATATGCATTTTTTTTCTTCAGTGCTTGCAATGTGCTTATAGGGTTTGGAGTTTAACCTCAGCAGACTGAGGTGAGAGACATAAAAAGAGGCCACAAAAGGAAAAAAGGAAGCATTTTACTGTGATTGTGGAGTGGACTTTATTTCATATCTTACAGTATTATAGATGATGAAAGATGAGGTGGAACTGTGAACATCAGCGAAAATGGCATAAAGACCTCTGAGACACTAAACTTTGTAGCAGTGTTCTGTTTATAAGCCGGAAACAACAATGTGAGCTAAATCCAAAACGGTAAACAGCAGTCCATAAAATCATGGACTTTGATTCCACTGTTTGACTGAACTGCTCGAGTTGGCTATAAAAAGGACACAGAATAATATAAATTTGTCTTTATATCTATTTTTTTATTAAAACAAGTAACATCAAAAGTGTTAGAGGAATAAAAGCACACAAGTGTTAGGCAACCGGAACATTTCATTAGTGAACTCTGTGTTCTGCAAGATAAGGTTCGTCAGTGCATTGTAACATCATGAATTACAAAACTGAAAATATAAAAGAATCAAATACATCTCAAGCGTGAGGGCGGTGTCCTGCCATCAAAGAAGCCAACGTTACGAACAGTGAGCGGATTGAACAACAACAACAAAAAAAGAAACAAACGAAAAAGAAAAAACTAAAAGAAGAAAACTACCACACGCCACTGCTGTTATTGAAGACATTTTCTCCTTTATCAGCATACATATTATAATGACCAACCCAAGTTACACAATAAGCACAAGGTATGACTACTGAAGAGTTTAGAGTTGAAATACAGCCAGGATCAGTTTCAAAGCATCCCCATGTTCAGGGACAAATTAGCTCTACAGACACCGAGATAATAGTAGAAGAAGAATTACATGTTGCTTTTTACAGTGCAGAAGCTCCCTGTTAACATAAAGTATTAGACAGAGTAATTCATATACTTTAAAAGCTTATTCTTTAAATGAAATCTTCAAGTACACTTCCCAAAATCTATTCCATGTAGTTTAGGTTGTTTTTCAATGACGGACACATAACAAGAGGGAAAAATATTTCAACATTTTTATATCTTGTCACCCAAACCACTCATCACTCAGTCTCATCAGCAGTTTATGAAATCATATCTTAAACTTTTTTTTAACTAATACTGTTTTGATAGATTTTGAAATTATGGTCCGAGTTTAATGTCCAGAAATCAGAGCAGAAAAGGAAACATTAAATGTCAAACAGAAATGTGATCATCCCTTTCATTCGACTTCCCACTCCCACAAATATCTATTAAAATACAACTTAGGCATCAAATCTAGGCTATTTTTACATATGTGTCTTATTTATATGTTATATACTGGCAGCCAATCCAAAGCCGAGCAATCAGAGGGCGCCCTCACTCATAAATTAAGACTTCATAATTAAGGCAGCTCTCATAAATAACCAGTATAAATGGGAGCCAAGCTGTTCCTTAGGAGGGAGTAATTGCCGATGATGATTTGGCAACACGTGTACGCTCTCATTTGTGTGTGAGCGAACGAAAAGAGGAAGTGTCTTGAGTGACTGTCATTATCAAGTAGAGTCATAGCTGTGGCTTGTAACTTTTTTTTGGCAAACAGAAGCATGAAACATTCAGTTGACAGTGTCAAGCAGTTTTGTTTACCTCTCTTCGGTCCCCTGCACGATCCGTCTTTAGGAACGAGAAGCACCGGAGTACAGTAACCCAAAACATTAAAATGTTAACATTGTTAACAAATTTTAATCATATTGAAACTTTTACAAAGAATAAAATCTGGAATCCTTCTCCTGTACAGCAACTGGCGATTGCTGACCCTCCCTTAGCCCAGTTGGTTTTGGCAGTGGTCTAACACTTGTGCTTCATGGCAAGCTGTAGAAACATTTGGGTAGGGTTGAAAGACAATAAAGTGAGAGAATGCAAGAAAAGTGTGGAAGACGCACACACAGAAAGACTACAGGTTGGTGCTAAATAATGAGGAGAATTCTACACATCCATCAAGTGGGGGCAGTAAAGTAGCACACAAAAATGAGGGGTTCGGATTAAAGCTGAAGAGTGCAGCTATGTAGCTGTCAACAAGGGATTGCAGAAGTGGACTCAGACGAAGAGTCAAGGTGACCTACTCGCAGCAGTACAGATGCTTAATGTTAAAATGTAGGAAGAAAAAACCCAAATCCTTCACATTCCAGCCAGCCAATCCATTCTCAAAGTCATCCTCAAACAGAATAAGACAAGACTTTTTATCCGTCTCTAAGGTTACCAAAGCGCTTTCAACTGAGGATTTCAGGCAGGCAACGGCATGAATCTTGATAACGTGCAAGACAAATGACAAGTTTGAAACATGTCATATTTCAAACATATTTCATAACACATTTTACTCGATGCTCATGGCATCAAGTGAAATGGGAAACAAAAATGAAAAATTCTTCGTGAGGGTTGTGCAGTCATGCTCTAAAACCACCAAAGCTATTTCCCTGCTTTTCCCCTGTGGTTATTACAGTTTTTGTAATTTCTCACAGCAGGGAAACACGTCTTTTAGCTGTGAGAGGGCCATGCAATACTCTTCAAATGTCTTTCAATTATCTCACCGTGGCTTACAAGGCGCAATGCATCATTCAACTTCAAAAGGTAGCAGATGGCTTTACTATTAAAGTCAATGATATCCCACTATGGCCAGAAATCATATGCCTGTCAGTGAATGGTGTTGTTGAACAGCAAGCTGCAAACCCGAGGCGTCTGATTTACGATGTTGTTAGATATATGATGATCACAATCAGGTGTGCTCGTTACAAAGCAATACAATATTTGCTCTTGTTTTGAAGTAATAAAAATAAAAGATCATGCACTAATAGCCTCATTAAACAGCATGCAATTAGTTTTCCTGACGACGAAGAGATGTGGGATTGAGGCAGAGTGAGGGAACACCCTATAGAGAACTATGAAATGGAGTCAGTGAAGGGGGGAAAAAATGATTATCTTCACAGAGCAGACATGCTCAGGTTTTGGAAAAGGTTTCATCTTCATCAATAATGACTGGTAATTCTGCAACATCTCAAAGTCAGAATTCCAGCGTACTACATTAAAATAGTAATCCCACCTTGCGGTTACATATTGTAATGCATCTTAGTAACAAATGGACTCACCTTGTGTGCAGTGACAGCAAACTGTTCAGCACTGTTCATCATGTCTGCAGTCCTCTCCTCAGCCCGGCCTAATCGCTCACCACGCTCGTTCAGAGCCTGGCTGGCCTTCTGTACAGCACTCGTCACACTGTCTGCAGCTGAGTGTAGTATACTGTTACCTGCAGATAAGGGTAGGAGAGAAGAAGCAAGCCAAGACGTAGGCAAGGGAGGAAAAAGACAAGCAAATGCAACAACAACAAAAAAGGAGTGAAAAGACAAGGGGAAAAGAGAAGAAAAAATAATGTAAACAGATTAGCTGTCATGAAAGAACTGGCGACATCAGCTCAGGGCTGTGCAATCAGTGACCCTAAGCCTCAGTGTTAATTGTGGAAGACAAAACCATGAAAAACAAAATGGCTTCAAACAGGTGCAGTGTGGGAAGGTGCCTAATGAATTTTCTTCAAAGCTGATTTACTTCAAGGTAGGATCAAGGGAAATTAACCTTTCCCCAACTTGAAAGAATGCAACTGCAACACAAGTAACTCCGAATGTAATGTTTCCTTCAGGAAAGCGGGTTATTCTTGGGGACATTCAGCACTACTTTTCTTCAATTTGAAACTTTCGTGGACAGCTTTGTGATTGCGCTGCCTTTTTTTTCCCCCTAAACTACAATATAATAACGAACAGATATGTGCTCGGCGGCATGGGCTACCCCGGAGACCCGTAGTGGATATAAGACACAGAGCACATCTTCAGATAGCTGTGGCAGCCCTGCGGATGTTTCCTCTGACAAGACATTAATCTACCACACATTGGGAGTGCTGCCATTATGCACTACTATAACAACTAGACTGGGAACAGCAATCTTCCTGCTGTTTTCTTTTTGTGGAACAGTTGCACTGCTATATAATTTGTCATTTTATACTGATGTAATTTAAGGGAAATGTCTGCACTTTTTTTTTAACATTTTCACCTCATACTGCTTTGTCCCAATTCTCCTGGAGTTAAAATGGAACTTTCCACTCTGTGGTGAGACAGTCCACTACCAAACATCATTGAACAATAAGAAAATAGGAAACGACAATAAAGGCAGCTTTACTGTAGCATAACATATAACACAACTTTGGATCATTCTGTCTTTTTTGGGCATTGATCTGTTAGCAACCATCAAAAAGGTCAGGTGAGTGAACTTAATTAAAAACAGATATAAAATGATAATATATAATATTAAAAAATATGCATATAATCAGGTTGAGCCAACAGCACAGAGTAAAGCTTGGAAGTACTGAATGTAATTAGGCTCTGATAAGCCTGATTCTATCTTTTTCACAGGAAAGTGCAATATAGGTAGTGTACATCCTCTGGCATCAAGGCAGGTAGTCACCTACTTCAGTGATTATATGAGAGCCCAAAAGCAGACAGTGAGGCCAGCTGGTGCTCCTTCAAAAGAAGTTAACTTGACAGTCAAAGCAATTTATGTAGAGATGTATCAGTACTGCAGCACACAGATGGATGTGAGTATAGATGTTTACACCCATTCGTGTGCACACTAAATGAAATGGAAACACACAAGTTTTCCCTTCAATTTTCTTTAAATTACAGTAAATGAAGCACAGTCAATGTGGCAAACACATCTGGACCTTGGAAGAAAAGAGCCGCATACCTCTTCTTTTTCTATTTAGTATAATGTCTACATTTTAAATTCTGTCCACTGCCAGAGTGCATTTCTACACTTTGTCATTATCATGCACTCCCCATTTGATTTCCTTTTTTTTTTTTAAGTTAAAAAAAATTTTTGCTGAAAATATACTTTCTCCTAGGAAATATATTCTCTTCACTAGAAAGGATGAGACCTTTTCACCTTCAGACAGATTCTTCTTAATCCTCTCCTCCTCCAGGGAAGCCCTGGGACTAATACTCCCTTCATCCTCAATATAACCCCAACACTCGCAACCACCCAACACCATGCAGACTCAATAAATATATCTATTTATTTGTCTCCCCACCAATATCACGTCCCTTTTTTTCCTCTGTTCCCAGAGATGTGTTGCAGGCTGCAACACAGGCTGTAGAAAGTACTCAGATAAAAGACAGGGTGGAGACATTCTGGAGGGTTTTTGATAGGAGGTGCAGTATCAGAAGCCAAATGAAATGTGTAGGAGTAGATTATGTTATGTGGTGCCATCGTTGTGCTGCTCTGAGCCTAGTGTCTGCACTTGAAGTGGAAGCTGATCAGCCACTGTTATCAAAAAAGATAACTTATATGGGTTTTAATTCAAGCTGAAGTTTAAAGTATCTCCTATTATGACACTGATGTCGCACTAGTAAATCTTAAAGAGGAGCTTTTTGTAAAGATTTGTCAATCTGTGACAGCGCTGAATCTGCTAAACCCATGACGCGCCTGTCTCGACAATGGCATTTGGTTATTTTACTCACAGAAATCAACATGATCAGCCAGGGTTTCTCAAACAATGGAGGCTAAAAAAGGCAAGCTGTTTGCTGGCAAAATATTCTAGAAAAATAAAAACTACAAGCAAAGGCAAACATAACAAGGAAGTGGGGTGTGGGGTGGTGGGATAATTCAAAGTCAACCCTTCCTTTTCCACTTTGTCTGTAAGCAGCAGATTACAGCCTGCGCTGCTGTGAGGCAAAGAAAATAACCTGATAGTTATCAACAAGAGCATGTCAGATACACTTCACAAGATGCTGACAGCCAAGTCACATTTACTATTACAATACATGGGATTGATAAGATTGGACACAAAAGATCCATGCTGGAGTGCTTTTAATATTTCAGGCTGTCAGTCTGTTAGAATAAAGCTGTAGGGTATAATGTGTGTGCGGGTGATTTAGGGGAGAGAATGTTTTGCAGTCATTTGTTACGCATTAGCGTGCGCATAACAGCTCCAATGAGATATTATGAATGAGGCTGGTGTTATTCATGCAAATATAAAATGTACTGTCAAGGATGTTGGTAAGTGCAGCCAATGCTTAATGCTCAGTTTCACCTCTATCACCAGCATTTTGACTCTGAAGTACAGAATAGCCCATTTTCATCTTGCATAGAGCTTCTTTGCATTTTTCTATTGTGTTAATCACAATTACCAAAACAAAGTAATATGTGAAACATTTTTTTCACTAATTCAAAGAAAAGTAAAAAGCAGATTAACAAAAACTTAAACAATACTGTGTACTCACAACATTAAAATAAGAATAAAAACAGCAAATACCTTCAGTTTTACTCTGTTAATTTGGTCATGTTTGCATCACACCTGCTTGAAGAAGATCCTTGGCATTAGGGATGTTCATGACTGAATCTTCAAAATGTTTTACATTTGTATTGTAATACAGCATTCATTCTAAACTTCTTAAATTTGCCCAAATCTAAAAATACCACAAAACATTCAAAGTAGCACTGAAACTAAACTAAGGTGAAACATCTTCAAACTGAAATGAGCAAACCCTTTGTAGAAAGTACCTGGAATTAGACTGAGAAAAAAATGAGAACAACTAAAAAATACAAATACAACCATTTTGATAATACAAAAAACTAACTCCGATACCAATATTATCCTATACTCCTGTTTTTTAAAAATTAAAGCAAAAAGGTAAAACAAGGTAAACAAGGATGTGTGTGAAGGATGCTATGAGTATAAAATGCATTTTTCTATTGTAACTGCAATTTTCTGATAATAGTTTATCTTAAACTGAATGTATTAACAATTTTAATGTTTTTGTGATAAAAGGACACCTTTCAATTTATTTTTTTGGATTAAAAAGAGTATTGCGGATGTGTGTGTGTGTGTGTGTGTGTGTGTGTGTGTGTGTGTGTGTGTGTGTGTGTGTGTGTGTGTGTGTGTGTGTGTACCAGTGGAGAGAACTAAATCAAAGAGCTAAATACATTATAAAGGCCAAAAGAAGCTTTAAACAGAGTAAGTAAAGCTTCCAAGAAATAGAAAAATGCTCCAAAAATTAAATACTTTACATTCTTCTATATGTGGATCAGTCAAACAATGTCTTAATACCTGTCAATGTTTTCCCCAAAGGTTACATTTGTTGTGTAGAAAATGAGCATGGCAGGTAAAGCCCTCATACCAAATGATTTAGACACAAAAGAATGATGTACAAAATGATGGATTAAAATCATAAAACAGACTTCCTAGGAGCCTAAAGGCACAGCTATGCTGCTCCTACTCCAAGATAACCAACCCCCCCGCTGCAGTTTAATTAATGCAAATCTTGACATTACCCACCGCAACATAATGAAAATATAGCTGAGGTTCAAACAAGAAGGGCACATCCCCTTGGCTCCAGATGTACACTTATTATTTCTCTATAGCCAGTTATCCAGTTTCTTTTTTAATCAAATCACTGTTCCACACATTCATCCTGCACCTTTTCCCCATGGTCAAATTACTTTCTTCTATTAAATTTTCACCCCCAAATCTCCATTTAATCAAGCATACTCACTCCCTCCAGCTCCTTTAAGTATCTGTACCCGACTTCCCACCCACCTCAGGCAGCACTTACTTACAATAAAATACATACTGGATACCCTGCATATCAAATAACATCACTTTATTTCAAGTTCCAAAATTTTCTGCTTTTTATTTATTCTCCAGAATTCAGAACCTTAAGTTGTTTAGAGTCACACAATATTTATTTCAACCTACGTAAACTCAATTACGTTCTCCTAATTTTCAAGTCCATGAGTTTAAAAAATGATCTTATTACCAGTATAGAAATTGTTCGAGCCATGTTTCCGAAGTAACAAAGAGGCGACGGGTGGCCTGGATTGCAGCCATTCAAAGACCAAATATAACGTCCCAGAACACTCCAGCTCACAGGTTAGTCTGCTCCAAGCATTTACACGAAGGTCAGTCTGCTGTTGTAGTTAATGCGTCATTTTCATAACATAATTGGTGATATAGGTTACAAGCAAGTCTGGCGCTGAACAGAAATTGTCGCGCTATGCTCCTTTGTTTATTGTGCATAAATAGTAAATTGTCCTGACACAATATTGCGTTTCGCTTCTGTTATTATGGTACATTGACAAAAACATATACTTTTATTCACAGGATAAAACAGGTTTTTTGCATCACTAATTGCCCAGTACGATTACAGCATACAGTATTATTGTCACTGCTACATTTCTGTGATGCTACCAGAAATTATTTCCACTACTAATTAATTATTGTTGAGCTCAAAGGTCCTATTAATAAACGGTTAACGAATGTGTATTTATGAAGACGATTTGTGAGACTGGTAAACTTATGATACGTACGATGGTCTTTACTTTCTACACGGTGCATTTCAAGGTCCTGCACCCATCCGTCGGTAAACTGTACCTGGGCTTGTTGCAGTGACCTGAAGTTACTAAACTTCATGAGTGTATGCACTCACTCCAAGAACCGTATAATTATAAATATGCATATAAATATGCTACAATGAGATAGCTGACTTCATCTAACTAGCAAATGTTTTCCAGGCTACGTTGGTGATGCAGTTTTTTTTAAATGTGTGTGATATTTTTGTCATGCGATTTTAAAGCCGGTCCTACAACCGCATCCAAGAATAACATGCAGCTTATCTCAGAACTGTCGGTGAAAATTATTCTTGGAGCTAAGTTTAATTGAGCTGCATTTTAAAGAGGTGCAATTTCACAATTTGTGTATATTTTCTAAGTTCACTATTTTGTCATGTGTTGAGAAAAACACAGATTTAAAAATTACATGGTCTAATATTTACATTTAGCATAACTGCAACATTATTTTTTCATTTTCTTTTTTTAAAGACTCGAAAGGACTTGAAATTCAAAATTTCAGACTTGTGACTTTACTTGGACTTTTACACCAGTGACTTGAGACTCGACTCTGACTTGCCTGACATTACTTGAGACTTGACTTGAGACTTGAGGATAAAGACTTGAGACTTACTCGAGACTTGCAAAACAATGACTTGGTCCCACCTCTGATGTATGCATCCTACAGATGTGTGCATTAATTCTGGGACGTGAACCCTGAATGATGCCACAACTTGTTTTCATGAAGGCAAAGGACAGACCTTTGAACAGTTGGCCTTTAGGTTAGTCACAGTTAAGCTGTTTAAAAAGTCTTCAGCAAAGTACTAAATCCTAAATGTAACACAGAGCTGCGCCAGCACTGACAGAAAAATAGCTACTAGGTATTCATGAACTGCCTACTCGCAGCAGCATTAATCAGCAGATTAATGTTAGCATCACACAATGCATTACCAGCCATAATTTCCATGATTACAGTCTTTACTAAGCTTAAATGCTAATTTGTAATATGCTTCACAGGAGTGGAGACTATACTGAGGAAACAATTAGGGAAGAAGCACTTTGTCATTGTGCTACCTTTGAACCCCAGATTGTTATTTACACTCTTGAAGAAAAGAAATACATCATATGAAAACTGTTGGCTTTTCTGACATTCTCCAACAAAACACTGTAATCTGAGATTTTACATTTTTATCATTTAAGTGATTACAAAAAACAAACAAACGGGAAAATTGACGAAACCACTGCCATTTATCACAACCAAATCCTTCAATCCAAGGGTTTTAAGATTAAGGGCAAAAGATTAGTATCTCAATAGGGACCAACCTAGGGAACATGTCTTATTTCAACCTTTGACATCCAGAGTGTGCTGTTATCTTTGCTACCAACGTGACTGGTGTCATCATACTGTGATCTAAAGGAATCTCTAAGGCAAAAAGGGGCTGTGTATGCCAAAAAACAGACTACTTGTCTCTAAAGAACTCCCAAATTTCATTACGAGATCTGCAAGGGAAAAGTCTTTGTAGTCTAAAACGAAAGTCTGAATAAAATTACAAGTGCAGGCAAGGACCTTTAATTTAAATATACTGGTCACAGCTTGGAGCTGACCAAAGACAACTTTTCAGCAGAACCTCATACCAACTCAAGTATCAGGGTTTGGGATTACTTCACTGAATCAAATTATGGCAGTGAGTTATTAATACATCATTAAGACTATGAAAAGATGAAATGTGTTATAGAATGGCTTACACAAATGCTCAGACTGCAATGTTGTGGGCAGTGTATGCAAGGAACGCTTCAAACATTTCATTATCAGCACTATCAAAGTTTTATCAATTGAAAGTTAAAGAACCCCTTTACCAGAAAACACCTTGCAGGCAATAACACCTGCAAGGCGTTTTCTGGTAAAGGGGCTGAGGCCAGGGGGTCTGCTTTCTTTTTTCATAAAAAATGTTAATATTTTGTTCAACTTCCAAAAGCTCATGTTTTCTATATGCTGTTCAAGTATATCACCTCATCAGTGAGCCCTGTTTCAAAGAAAAACAATTTCAAACAAATTTTAAAAAGCCAACATTTTGTAATGATTTTTTAAATACACATACTGCACCTCTGCACAGATTTCATTAGTGACCATGTACACAGTTTGTTAGAGGGGCCAAGGACAGCGAACATAACTCATATAACCTTTGGATATAAACTCAAAATCCCTTCCAGCAATGTACATCTCCATACAGGGACACATGCCACTGAAAGCAATGTCCTTGTACTCACTTGAAATGTATAAAACATGGCTCTCTGTACGGCTTTCAGGGAAAAAAATAGCAAGTACGAGTTACAAGTTTGTTCATTCCTGTCTGAATGAACAATTTATTGTGGTCAGATTTCAAAGTGTAACTACAGCAGAGGGATGATAAATTACAGAAAAAACTGAATCCTTGACTCTTGAGTTAATTTAGTAGCACTGCTGTGCTTTAAGAAGCAATTTGCTGGCGTGGTTAGGCCCAACTTCCAATAACCCTCCCCTAGGAGGGAATAGTTTTTGCAAATCAACACATCTCTTTCCTGACTGGGTGTGTTTTTTTGTGTTTTTAAATGTAAAACTGTGCGGTTTAATGAGCATGAAAATGTTTTCTATCACATTAATCAATACTTACACTGTACATATGGTAAATTAAAACCACAAGCCTTAAATTGTATCTCCACCATTACAAAAAAATTGGACAGAATTGTAAGACTTGTAAAAACATGCTGAATCACTTTACTCATCTAGTGGTGCAGCACCTTACTAAGAGACTGCGTTGCTGGCTTTTACTTCAATTTGTGCCCATTTG
This sequence comes from Rhamphochromis longiceps, assembly GCF_057381845.1. NCBI lineage: Eukaryota > Metazoa > Chordata > Actinopteri > Cichliformes > Cichlidae > Rhamphochromis > Rhamphochromis longiceps. Next base: position 25,248,079 of record NC_140575.1, on the reverse strand, counting down.
TTCAGTTATTAGCAAGAAAATGAAAACACACTCCTATTGTGTCGACATGAGACCAAGGAGACCAACAGGAGCCTTTATATGGTAAGGTAACGACCCCCTTTTGATCAATCACTTGGCAATGGTGGGAAGGAAAAACTCCCCACTTCATGAAACCTCCTGCTCCTTCCTGAGCAGCCATCAGCCATGACCGGTTGGAAGTGATGGGAGGAAGACAAGATACTGTAGTTCCTCAAGCCTGGTGATAAGTGGAACTCATCACTGATTAATAGAAGATATCTTTTCTGAGGTCTAGGTCATATCTAGAATTGGGTGGAGCAAGTTATTCAACTATAAGGGGGCGGGACTTTTAATTTAGCGCTTACCTCGTCTTAGCAGATGACCTTGATGTGAAACAAATTCTTTCCTCCTTCTGTTCAAAAAGACCTTGCAACGGAAAATGACTGAACCTACATCTTGGCCTTCTGTGACAAGAGAATATCAAAAGTCATGATCAGCTTTGTTAAAACACGCAGGTTGGAATTGGATGAGAGGGACTGGATTATTGTGTTAAGCACACAAGTGTTCAGTTCTTTTTTTAATAAACTAATGCAGTTAGAGTTTGGTTATGTATAAATGGGTCACACAATTAATCCTGTATAAAATGTATTTAGTGTTGAAGAAATAAAGTTTAACGAAAAGGTTTGGAAACACTTTGGAATTACAAATATTTTCAGCACTGATCATTAATGAGCCATAAAATGTGGTCTGATGTTTGTCCAAGTCACAATTATAGACTAACACAAATTTGCCTAAACTAATGACACACAAACATTTGTACTTCATAATTATTAGCAGCCCAAGCTGGAAAAATTCAGTGCCCCCGGCTACAATTAAGGCATAAAAATTCAAATTACTGTCAGTCTGGTTTTTTCGAGGAAAAACTGTTTGTGTAAATCATGGCTCAGTCATAAAATACTGACACAGGGCAAACAAAAGACAAAGAAACACTGACAGTTTCATGCATCTCTGTGAACAGTTTCAGATGAATGGCTAAAGCTCTTCTGTATGGAACTTGCGTGTTCACCCTGTGCAACACAACAGCTCTGACACTGAACCTTTTTATGCATGAATACCTAACACTGTTCGAGTTGCAAAGGTCATGTTAGAGGAAGCATTAGGTTTGAACTCTGCAAATGTTGAAGAAACACTGACGCCGAAACTGCATTAGGCTAACTGCAAAAGATTTCCATTCATTCTCATGAAAATATGCTTGGTTTTTGAGGTGAAAACATTCTTAGAAATTGCACATAATGGCACCAGGTGTTCGCGTCTCTCTAGAAAAGTCTTAACCCATCATTTCTCATTAAGGGAAATCATTAAACATTAAGTGGAAAAACAGGAGAAGCAAAATTAATTCAGAATCAACTCACGAATACATGCCAGTTAGACAGGTGGGAATTGGAGTCCAACATAGTATAACAATGTGGGCAACAGCCCAACTCGGCACTGATAACAACTCAATTAGCACACTGGCTGCTTTTATTTCTGCATTGATTACATGCCTCATCAAGGATCAAAAACATATGCCCATGCATCTGAACCGTAATGTTCTGAGAGAAGGCTTTTAAAAAAGATAGGAAGAAACGAACAAAGAATATAAAACATCTAACAAAAATATAAATATACATACAGGCTAAGGTTCAAAGTTGCTCAAGATCTAAATAACAAATAAAAAAAATGCAAATGTAAATGAATCATGATATGAAATCTTTCAATCACTTTAATTCGTCACTACATCATTATCAGACTAAACATCATTTGAAATGATGGTTGTGTTAAAAGGCACTGCATGGATAAGCAGTATTTACATCCGTTTGTTACTTTCAATGAACTTTTGTAGTGTCATGTAATCATCATCAAGAAGATGTTAAACAATGCTCAAATGCAACCTGACATTACCTTTTACATTTGGGGTATGCATGAGAAAACACTTTTTACTGTGCATTAATATCATGCTTTACCTTTGCCATCTTTAATGACAGCACATCACACCATCTGCAGGAATGCAAATCAATATATTTGCATATGCACTGCTTTGGAGCTTGATTGCTACTAACTACTAGCAACACTGGAATTATCTGCCTCACATTTCTACCTTTGTCTTTATAGGACTCTGCCATCTCAGGTATTGCTGTAGTTAGTCTCCCACAGTTATGGTCCCACACCTGAGCAGCGTCATGATTTTTGTTTTGCACTGGTGTGAGACTTAAACTGGAGTGGACAGGACTGGCAGTATCCTCTTTGTTCATTCTGTTATGGTGAAGTTTTTGATCCATCACGCTAAAGCTTCCTCTACAGATGATGGTTACATATCAGATTGCTTCATGGTCAATAGCTTCTTTTACAACTACCAGTTTGGCATGTACAAAACTGTATTTGAAATAAAACTTTATTACAAGTATTTATATCATGAATACTATACTATTTATATCAGAGCTACACTCCTCAGATTTATTAAACTTTGTATGGTAAAATCAATGCTACAGTGCATTGTAATTTTCTAAAACACCGCAGGCATGTATTTGATATACAACATTTGCAGTACATAATGCATCCTACTCTATGAACCCTGGGTTAATGCTCTTTGGTACACCACTACCTTCCCACCTACACATACAAAGTACATCCCAAGTTCATTTGAAGAGAGCTAAATATGAGCATATATTTCAGAGTAGGAGGAAAGTCATGGCAATATAACAATGCTGAGAAGAACTAGCAGGTTTGTCATCAATGAATAGATGATGGGCTCCCACGCACAGTAAGAAAAATGGGAACAATACAAATCTGAAATTAACTACAGTGTCATTATACACATAATTTATATTTCAGTCATTAGTCCCTACATTCTACTATATGTCCGATAACACTTTAACTTTTAACCTACAAATTCACAAAACTGGCCCTTTCATATCATGAGGCGACGTACATAAGGAATACCACAAATCACAGGAACTCTCAGTCATTATTATTTATAGATTTTTCATAAGATTCACAATCAAAAAGTCCTGTTTTTCAGAAATATCTATTTCCGGTAGCAGATTTCTTTATGGGTTGTGCAGGAGGACACAACACATGGGTCAGCTGGGGAATGCGTTTTCATAAATATTTCTATGAATAATACAATAGGCTGAGCAGTTCTCAAAGATGAAACTTGGAGGCAAAAACAGATCAATATCTGATTAAGCCACCCAGGATGCTGCATTGTTACCATCACCACAACCCACCTACAGTAAACAAACCTCTTACGGCAGGGAAATGACCAAGTATGGTGAAAACATTTGGCAGCTGATTATGCAATGACTCGTTTGATCAGCACCTCCTTGCTTGTTAGTTGGGCATGAAATACACTTTTTTAAAAAAACAAACAAAAAAAACAAAACAGAGGTTAGTGTTCAGTTGAGTGTTTGCTCACTGATTCAATACCAGTGTCAGAGTTATTTTAAAGGGTAAAAATCATTCAAAAACAATGATTCTCATCAGGCACACAGCAAAATGTGTTAAAATAGGGAAAATTATTATTTAGTGTTCTAGTGTGTGTTTATATGTGCTGTATAACCAGCTGATCTGTGCCAGACGCTTTGAGTCACAACTGATATATTTCGTTGGACATCCTCTTTGACCTCACGTCAGCAGAGCGCCCAACAGATGCTGTGTACGAGGAATAAGCATGCATTTTCATACACACCAGGTGCTGTTTGTCATCATACGTAATTAGATTCAGACTGGCTTACAGCACAGCATGATAGCAGCGAGTCTGGCGCTGTAGAGCCAGTGGATTTTGAAAAGTTTTTTTTTTTTTCGTCTTACCCCCTAGCAGTTTGGACTGACAGTTGACAAACTCTGGCTTCCGTGCTGAGCTGTAACGCTGGCAGGTGTGGTGGAGAATCTGGATAAAGGTGCACTTCTCCCCTGATGAACCAGCAACCCACTGATCGAAAGCGGTATCAAACATCAGGTCAAACTCCGGACAGTCCTTGGAACAGCAGTGAAAGGGAGACACCAATAAGAAGTGAGAGTGTGTAGTAAGGGAAAAGGAACAAGAAGTAACTATAAGAAAATTGAGAACGGAGTACATAGCAACATGCTTTGAATTAGCAATACTTGTGTTCACTGGGAAAGGAGAAGGGAAATTACATACTTTGTTGGGGTCAATGCCGTTGACCTGCCGTAGCTGGTCAATTGTCCACTGTGACCTTTTTACAAAGGCAGATGATCCTTGGAACTGCTTCACCTTTGTGATTGAAACATGGGATGGTTTCTTGTTCGTCACTGTAGAAACAAAAGCCAAACAAGAGTAAGGCCTAATGGAGCAATAATTAAAACAACATTAAATTTCAGAGTACGAGGTTTCTGTGTAACCTGTAGACCCCATGCACATGATTCCCAGACAAGTTTTGATTAGGAAAATTGGACAGCTCAGGTCATCACATGTGGAATATTAGTCAAGCAAAAGTCACGAGCTTCCTTTCTGTAGGCGGCAGAAACAAAGGGATCCATTAACAATGATTACTTCGCTTCTAGAGCCAACAGCAACAGAGACCATGATAAACATTTCCTATTAGAAGACACAGCCTAACCCTGAACAGATACGCCCTGTAAACATGGCTTTTTTATTATTCATACCAATCTGTGTGCAGTAATCTTATATACAGTAAACTGCGCTATAAATTTCTGTTGTGCTCTAACAACATAATGCCATATTTTTTACTACACTACTTTGAAAAACAAAGTCTTGGCTATATTGTTTCTGTCACCAGAAAACAGTGTGGGACACAGCTCCGGTCTCTGCACTGATGTGATGTATTTCTTCTGCACTGCTGACTAAAACTAATTGAAAGACATAATATGAGCTCGGTGGGGGTGGGGTGAGGGGCATTTAAACAACTCGCCAAAAACAAATGAATAAAATATAATCTAAAAGTGCTTATTAGGTGCTGGGGATTTTTTAATCAGTAACTTTAGTATCTACAAATCAGAGTTAATTGCCAGCTGGTTGATAGCATATTCTTTCAGGTATTTTATGTGTAGTTTAGTATATATGACTAAGGCTTCACTCAAACTCCTGTCCTCAGCTTCCCCTCCAGTTATCCAAGCATTGCAGAACATATGTTTATATTGCACTTCTGTGTTTAACTGTAGGTTGGCATTTGAGAATAAGACCACCAGATTTCTGTAGCGCGTCAAGGCTTTTAGTTTGGACAAAATGTTCAAACTAAAAGACTGTATTTTGGAGCTCTGTGTCATTCTCAGGGACAATTGGTCCTGCGCTGCTTTTTTAACCCAGGCAGCAAAGGTCTGCTTCCGCTCTCTCATATCCTCCATTGTGTCATGTCAGAGAGATGGAAGTGTGTGGGTCACTTTCTCTGCATTCTCTCCAGTTTTTTACCCTACACTTCTTTTAAAAAAAACAAAAAACCCCAAGACTATGCTGTTCCATTTTCCCTGTTGTTCTGGTTCACTTTTTGAAAGACTTTCCACACCTGTTTCTGGAAATGGAAAATAAAGGTAGGGCTGAATGTCAGGCCAGTAAGCAAACTCCCATGAGATGAGAGATCTTTGGATACATTTTGTGTATCCATTTAGACAGCTGCAGTTCATACTTGAGTTGCTGGCCCGGGTGGAACAGACAGATAGATGAAGACAAGCATTTCTTCTTCTTTCCTACAACACCTTCCTCATCTTTTCTTTGAGAATTTCAATCAGATAAAGAATCACAACCATGATTAACAGATGAACAGAATGATCACATCTGTCTTGTGTCACAGTGAAGGCTAATAGGAGCTCTTGAAAGCAGAACATTTCATAAAGCAGACGACAGGCTCGGTGTAATGAACCAATGTGCTGAAGGGTAGAAATGCAGAACCTAAGGTCATTCACTTCCCAGCGAGAATAATTTATCTTTTACTTACACTGGTGGCAGATGATAGGCTATAATACAGAGCCACTACTCTCCTCAAAATTATCAAGTAGAAATTGTAGAAAATGGCCTACTCGTCATGGCGCAGGAATTAATCCTTATTTTCTATTATCAATGAATGTCATTTTTTCCCCCCGAATTAATTCAAATGTCCTTTCTAAAAAAAAATGTAATTTCAAATTTATATCCATCTTAAAATGGGGAAAAGTGGGTTATCCTTATCTTTTCAGCATTTTGATTAATACGGTGCAAAAATCTTAAGCCACTCTTCATTTCTCTGTGCTCTGCTGGAAAATGGGAATGGTGCAATGATATATTGAAATGTGAAACATACACTGAAATCCAGTGTATTGGGCAAAGATTCAATGGCAATGAATTTGAAAGTCAGTATTTGGTTTAAATGCCTTCAACGCAGCCTGAACTTTCTTAGGAAAGTGTTCTTTTAATTTCTTCAGGGAGTCTTCAGGAATAGTTCTCCGAACCTCGTGACGGACAAAGCTCCTTTTTGGATGTTGGCTACTTTTTGTTCTGTTCTCTCTCTAGATGATCCCACAATGAGTCGATAATGTTGAAGTCTGGGGAGGTCAACAGGGTCAATGGGGAGGTCAATGCATTACTTAGTGTTCCACTGTGCGTTTTTCTATCCAGGTACTCACTTACTGCATTGGCAGTGTGTTTGGGCTCATTGCCATGATGAAAAATGAAGCCAAGCAGATATTTTACAGATAGCATTGCATAACAATAAAAATCTCTTCTGTGTTTCTAATTTAATCAATTTCGTTATTTCCCCATGTAGCGTCACATGCATCTTCTCAAGTCCTGGGTCAGGTCTTTGTTATATTTTTCTTATTTCTCAAGGGTATGACTTTTAAAATCCTGTTCACCTGCTGTAAATAGTTTTTCAGGCCTGCCACCTCTTCTGTTCTCTTTCATTTCTCTTTCTCTTTTTTTTATTTTGTTTAAGGACACAATGCACACCCTGCTGAGACACAGGTCAACAGGTCTTTCAGAATCAATTTGTTAGTGCAAACATTCTTTGTTGTTATTGGCATTTTCAATAGATTTAACCAAAGAAATGTGAACGAATGTGATTTTGCAATAGATACAGTTCAAAATTGGTCAAGTTTTCTGTTATGTGAACACAACACTGGTCCATTTCCCTTGAGTTAGGTGCCTTTTTTATGCTTGAATGGTTCACAGGTCATAGGCTCCAGCGCCCCCCGCGACCCTGAAAAGGAGAAGCGGAAGCGAATGGATGGATGGATGGATGGTTCACAGGTCAGTGTTAAGTGGAGTTACAAGGACTGGACTAAAATTGAGCCAATGTTCAAAAGATTTTTTTATTAAACTTGAATTTTAGATGCAAATACAAAGAAATTAAGGTTGGCTCAAGATTGATAAATTACTAATCTATCAAATGTTAAGCATGATCTGTCTCTTTATTTGGCTGAAGATGCCAAGCTCCACAATGAAATGTGACTAGAAATCCTTTTCACAAAATGTATTCTGACTCAAAGCTGAACAGTCAGTCACAGCAGGAGAATGCAACATGCTGAAAAGACACCAAACACATACACCAACAGTAGCTTTACAATATACTGAAGCAGCCACTGATGTCAAGGCTCATTGATTGTAAATTTCTGCACCCACAGCATACTGTGTAGAACACAAACGATGATAAAAATAAAATCATGTATATGAATGAGTACGACCCCTCAAGCCTGAGCAGCTCTGACTGACACATTCTTGCATATACACTGACAAATCACTGGCTTTTCTAGTCAGGCTGCTTTCAAAGTAATCACACTGACTCCAGGATTAGAATAACGCAGAAAAAAAAATTATATGTCACATGAGAAATGCACACCAAATGCATACTTAATCATCCCTGGTTCACATGAAGAGGGGAGAAAAATTACAGCAAATTTAATTGGGTGGCACTGTTTGCCTAAGTATCTTTTTCACTATACGATGACATTGCAATGTGACTGAACTACTGAAATGTGTGAAAGAGAGCTGCTGTCTCAAGGCCATGGAGCTAAATTGTCAAGGCATCAACACAGAGATCTTAATCAAACTGCCAGACACCTTTGAGCCTCTCAAATCAATTTCATATTCAGCTGTTGACTCCCACCTTGTCTGAGTGGCTCCCTGGAATATTAAAACAATTACTGAAAGTTCGAAGAGCTGGCATTATTGAAATAGCAATCAAGGACGAGAAAACCTATACTGAAGCTCTTGTAATAAATGAACTTTAAACTGCTCTCATAATAAATATATTCACTTAGACACCAAGTCTGGAGAACAGCACACTTTAGCAAAGTAAAAAAAGTAAGGAATTTATGAAGCATGTTGAACCCATTTTATCAATACTTAATATCCAGTGTCAGTAAGCTTGTCTTTTTGTACAGTATCATGTATCACTGTTCTGCTGATTATAAAACTAAAAAAATGAATTTTTTAGATGAGTGGTTATGTTGGGTTTCTCAATTATTCTGTTCACTGAGTTTGAGTTATTGTGATAATACAAAGATGGATGAATACATTATCCCTTCCTGAACATAAAATGAACAATCTGTAATGTGATCCATTTCTCTCAATTTTACTGCAGGAGTCACACCCTTAAAACATTATTTGTATCACAAGCTGAGACCGAACAAATAACACCTGACTAACTAGTGCAAGTAAAAGCCAAGAGATGACCACAACCACTGAAAAGCAGCCAAACACATTGTTTCTATGTGGGCTGGCTATCAGAGGAAGGCCATGCTGAGGTTCCTGTCTGACTATTTTCTCATGCTCTGATGGTGACATGCTTTCACTTCCTCCAGTGGATCCCTTGTTGTGTTTGGCTATGTGCAAGTAGTGCTGCCTGAAGGGAAACCCGTACTGTACATTTCACCGACTGCAGAGATCAGAGGAAAAATTCCTGGAATCAACTTAACTTCAAGGAAACATGACCCCAGCTGTGGTTGTTAATAGAAATGTGAGCATGAGGTGGTGTTCTGGCACAGGCTGTAAACGACATAACAGATCATGCAATGATTGTGTGCATTACCGATTGCATATTGGCATTGTTGGAAATATCAAATAGAGTACTATGAAAACAAATGTTATCCAGAAATATTTTGGTAAACTAACAACATTATAACAGCTGGAGAAAATGAAAAGAGCAGACAACGAAGTGCCACCCACATAGGCATAAAATTAAAACCTTCCTTCCCTTATAAAAACACAGCATCATCTTCATGTCAACACTGACACTTATCAAAAGCGTGCAGCCAAAGGCAAAGAGCATCAACAGTTTGGCCCAGCACAGCAAAGCTTTGAAAACTAAAAAATCTGAGAATAACAAAAGATCACATCAGATATGGAAGATAATGTGCACAGTCTGGGAAACGCTGTGTTGTAGTCGAGTGTTTCATCACTCACCCACCAAGAAGAATCTAAAGTGTGGCTAGATGAGACACTCAGCTTCGTCCATAAACAAAATTCTGTCTACTTCACTTTGTACTGAGAGGCTGTAGTCATCTTGTTATATAGTTGTTATATCAATGTCATGATGTTTTTAATTATTTCACTTCTTTGTTTCCCTTCTTCAAAGAAACCCATTGCAGCATCCATCTCAAACAGGTCGGCTAAAGACCTCTTGAAAATGAGGCTCTTTCCATCAGCAGTCAATTGTCTATTTACTCCAGCGTTAGGCACATGCAGTTGCCATAGCGATTTACATTTATATGGCAGAAAGAAAGAAAAGACACTCTAGATGTCCATGTGCAAGTTTTTGACACAGTCATTGATACAGTAAGAAAAGCTAATGGATGCTAATTGCTGGACTACAAAGAAATACAGCGCAGCAGTTTGTTTGTCTTGGCTTGGGGCTTTTCTGTTTGTAACAAAAGAGTGCTCTCCAGGGATAGATGATATACTAAACATATGACGCCACATTAGTCATTATTAAACCCCAAGGAAACTAAGAAAAAAAAAAACATTGGGAAAAAGTTCAAAACTTGTTTATCACTGTTTAAACGCATAGTTTTCATTTATCTCAGCAATTAACCTTTGGCATTTTTCAGCTGGGTGTTTAGCTCATTTCACCTTTAAACTGTCTATTACAATACACCCTGCTCATTCCCCTCTTCTGCCTTCAGAACTTCGTTAATTCTTCATGGCAGTGATTTAATGAAGTATCTGAAACATTCCCCAAAGATTCTGGAAAAGGTTGACATGACTGCATCATGCAGTTGCTGCAGACTTGTTGGCTGCACATTCATGATGTGAATTTCCAATTCAGACCACATTCTGCTGTTGTTGCCTATCTGCTGCAGAGTTTCATGTGTTGTCTGTTTAGAGATGGTCTTTTGCATACCTTGGTTGTAATGACCAGTTATTTCAGGTATTGCCTATCAGCTTGAAGCTCTCCGACCAAGCTCCTCTCACTTCATTCTCTACACTTTTGGTGTGTACTCATGGTGTGTACTTCAGCAGTCCATCGTGACCATGCAAATTCACCACGTTCCTGCCATGCGATTCGTTTATAAATGCGTTAACAAGCCGTTAATAGTTGTGACTAATAAAGTGACTCATGAGTGTACGTGAACTACATATTTCATGACAAGAAGATCTATATTTGCAGATTAGGGGTTTCAAATACTGGACCATCCTCTTTCTTGGTATCAAGAATGAAAGGTAAACATTTAAGCAGTTTGGTCAACAGGTTCAGTTTTGTTGTTTTTTGTTAGAGCTGTCGTCTGAGGGCATGTCTAAGACTTTTTTCTCCATCTGGGTCCGTGATTACAGGTCTATTTTAAAGCTGCCCCCACTTTGCTCGAGTTGGAACACACTGTGATCTTGAGAAAGAAGCTGTCACGCCAGTGAACCACTGCACAGGCTAGACTGGCAACACCAGCCTGAAACAAAGGCCTCTATAGTCTATTCATGGCTTTGAAAACAAAGTCAGTGCTGTTTACAAGTTCTTCTCAGTCATGACGGTGCCATAGCAGTGACAAGGCACCAACAGTAAAAGGGAGACCATATGATGAATATCGGCTATACAGATTAGCTTTCGACTCTTATCAGTGACAAGTTTCTCACACAACAGATACAGACACCATTAGATTAACATCGCACAAACAATAAAGCAGTTCATCCCATGACAATAGTATTACAATAATGCCCTTAATCACAACACAGATTCAGTTTTAAGTGACAAAGCAACTTGTATGACTGAAAATATTTTATTGCTTGGGATGTTACAATAGCAGAAATGCAATAACATGTTAAAAAAAAAAAAAAAAAAAAAAAAACTCTGAATAGGTATCTGATATGTCTATACCTGCTAGTGTCGGGTCCCTTGCTGTCTAAAACAGCAAACAGGAGACCAGGATTTATATTGGGGAAAAAAATACAACAGCGCACCACTTTCAGGTCTGCTTAAACTGAATGTTAACTAGAGAATGAATGGATAGCATTTATATAAAAATGTGTGCATCCATCATGTTCAAACAATATGTTCGAAATAAAACAAGTGTCCTTGTTAGAAGGAGCTTCTGAAAGTCAACTTGTTCTTTCATTTGAGCTAAGAATTTCAAAGCCAAATGAGCTTTTTAAAAAATGCACATTGTTGTAGATGCTTCTTGCCTGGAGTCGCATCTGTTATCCAGCCAGTTATAACACTTACCCAAGGACAACACATTAAAAGGATTCCGGAGGCTTAACAAATCGTGTGTCAGCTATTCAAACCTCAAACTCTCTTCAGAAGCACCAAAACTTCTTTAGTTCAGTTCAAATCAAAGCCACTGAAGACGTTTTCATGAGTATGGCTGAACTTTAGGCTCCCCTTTTGTTTTGCAAGACTACAGAAATTGATCATCTTCTGTGTGTAATATATGCCAGTTTTTTTCTGTTCACGCAAAGATATACAGGCAGGTGACAAACGAAACAAAAACAAACATTTGACCAGATTGTTTTATGCTTGGCCGGCAGTAGAGCAAAGGCAGTCCATGCATTCATGGACATCCCGCCTACCTGCAGTGTCCTTGCCATCAATGGAAGCAGCATCAAACATACAAAACCTAGAGTGAAATCAGGAGTTTCCACTGCAGACACTGTCTGTACGTTTCATGTTGTATTTTTAATCTTTGATTATTTTTTTTTTTACCACACTTCTTCCATTCCGGGTGAACTACGCTGTAACCGAGCCATTTGTCAACTGCATGGATGGAGAAAAATGAAAACCGAACGCAGATGAACACATTTTGGGGAAATGATACTTAATAGTGAAGCGATTCAGTGCATTTGCTATGCTGTGAGAGCATTTTGCTGCCATGCCTTGAATGCACTTGTGTCTGCAGAGAGGATGCTTCAAAATGATCGCAAAAGAGCACCAAAGACCATGAAGACCATGTTGTTCCAGAAGCAATTTCAGGAAAGTAGTACACAGTGTACTTTCTGTGTACTACTTTCCAATAAAGTAACTGCAAAAGAAAAACATTATCAAAAAATATTAAGTAAAAGAAACCCATTTTACTTTCCATAGCGACAGATCAGAGCAGTTGTCTTTTTCATCTTCTCTCCTACTCCTGAACACATCCAGGGAAAAAACCAAAGCCTCTTGTGAGGTCTGTATTCCCTTGAGCTCATCCACCACCCACTGCTCCAAGGACTCCGCTATTCAGGCTAGGCTCCAATCCACATAGCAGACATTCCTCTGGAGCCAGAAACCAGGGATACAAGGAAACATTTTATTACAATGAGGCCTTACCTACAGTGGTGATGTTATGGGATTTAAAAAAAAAAATTATTCCACATTATTCCACTTTGCTGAAAAAGTAAGAAGTGCGCAGCGAGAGTGAGGGAGATCATAAAGTAAGGTCGTCAGGTTTTGTAATACATTCTCATATCTCTGTGTAGAAAAAGATAAAACGCATACGAAATGAGTTGCATGTGCCAAACCTTCTGGTGCACATTAATAGGCAAAGACCTCATCGCAACCCAATCTGCATATCATCACACAATAGCAAGAACTGGTATATCAAACAGTCAAAACAAGGCACATTCCTCCACACTTACTCCTTCAGGATTGCCTAAAATGATTTCCCTGGAAAATATGCGCTCAAAGTAAAAACATCTTGTGTCAAACTTGCGTTCAATAAGATCTGACAAAATTCTTTATTTAGTAATAACCGGGTTGTGAGCCCAGATGAACGGTGCGTTCAGCTGAAATCAAATATGTTGTTTATGATCCTGAGACACCTCTTGAGGAAATGCTGTAAAACCACCAGTTTTATTATGTAAATCGTCCTCTTATAGCAAGTCCAGCTTGCTATAATTTTATCCACTGATTTTAGAAATACTAGAGTATTTATTACTTGTCTGGGTAGTCTGACTTTCTATTCTGTGATTGTCCATCAGCTCCTTAAGTTGCTCACAGCTGAAATGACAGTTTGATTTGGATTAAATATGAGTGAGTCAAGCAAGTGTATTCTACCTTTGGCACTAAAAAGTGAAATCAAATGAATCAAAATAGTGTTTTTCAAGCTTGTTGCCAGATTTCATTTCCCAGCCCATCTGTTCTCTTTCAGACAAGGTTTAGTAAAGCACTGACTGTATGCAACATTGAAAAGCAGGTGTACACATTACTGCACTTCCTCCAAATATCCAAGAACCCATACTGTTCACTCTTCGTACACTTTTAAAAAAGCTATAAGGAGAAAAAGGAGAGGAAAAGACAACATTCAAAAGATGATTTTTGTCTGATTTTTTTTAATTTTTTTTTTATCTAAAGTACAAGTATGCCAAGTACAATGCCACAAGGTTATTTCTTTCTGCTTTGATACACCGTTTACTTGTTATAAGATTAAAGCTAACAAAAAAGGGATTGGCATTTGTTTGATGTTCCCATTTAAAAAGGGTGTGTAGGCTTTTGTTCAAAAGTATAAATCTTATGTACAAGCATATCTACAAGTTGTATGTGAATCCGGATGTGGTGTGACACCTGGATCTGTGTGTGTGTGCATGAATTTATGCGGTTCAATACATCAGGAGTTTAGATTTGGCTTGTACTGATGCAGACAGGATCCTTGCTAATTATGTGGCTACAGGTTTTACAGAGTAAGGTCAGTACATGTCCACAAAGTCGAAAATGTAAATCTACATGTAATATTTTCACTGTCAAATATATTTTAGTGGGGCTTATTATACTGCATGAATACCATAGATGAATTTTGAAAATTGTAGTAACCACAACTGTCATAAACACAGCTAAAGAAACTAAACAATTAGCAAATAATGCACTTTGCGCAGAACAGAAGGCTCCATTATGTATGTACAACAAAGCTCATGAGTTATTAAAATGGCATTTTTAAATTAAGGCAACCTGGAGTAGTAAATATTATTTTAAATAATTTAATTACATTTTTATAATTGTATTTTTTTTTTATTATGTCACATATTCTTAAAATATTGCTCAATCATGCTTCTTGTTCTCTTTCTTATTCATTAAAGTCAATTTTCATTGTTCCATAATGGTAAAAGTAAGTTTGCCTAATTTATCAGATTTTATTTTCAGTTATGGTTTTGGCCTCCAAGAAGAGAAGAATTCATTTTGTCTTCAGTCACATGCTTTTGGCCCTCTTAAAAGTCCAGACTTACTTACTGTTTAGTTCACCTTATGTGGTGATGAAATGAGATTTATCTAAAGAAAGTCAATAAGTTTAACAAGGTTTCTGTGGGAGCCTAGCTCCATGTCACACTTCCCATGGCTTTCACACTGGTTTCCCATGGCGTGCAAGTCTGCAGCAGCCTCCATTACGCCTTTATGCTCCCATACACCTCAGGTGGTGGACACTGTGACTGACAGGAACTGGTGGTTGCCCTTGTGAGACAAGCTTAATGATCAAAAACTACGCCTTGTCTGTGCCTAACCACCGACTAGACAACCCTGTGCCCCCACCCATGTCCTCCACCTCCACCAATTTTATTGCCCCTGTTTAATATAAAGTTTAAAGATGCTGAAATTTAAGGACAAATAACAAAGAAAAAAAATTGCCATAATCGAGCAGTCCAAAAGAAGCAAATGGATCAAAGCTTCTGTTTTTTTTTTTTTTTGAGTACTAAAAGGAAGTTAGTCTCCAATAAAAAGATATGGCTACAGTCACCACGCAGTTTGTAGTGCTTGGAACATGATATTGTAACACATTCAGTATGTTGATAGTCATTAAAAAATGATTATTAATCTGATAACATATTGTCATTTATAATGAAAAGTTAGGACGGTGGCAACAAAACATCTAATGAGGTTAATTAGTAACACAATTGTGTCCAAAGTGAACATGTTACAGAAGCAGCATTTCAGAAGCAGAGTATAGCAATAACACTTTCCAACATCATATTGCAAAGAATTTTCAATAGCATGGCTCCACTGATAAAGAACCCCTGTGCTAAACTAGTCTCCCAGTCCAGATCCATCATCCTATGAAAACATTTGGTGCATTATGAAAAGAAAAATATGACAAAGGAGGCCCCAGACTGTTGAGCAGCTAAAATTCTGTATCAAGCAAATATGAGAAAGAATTTTTCTGTCAGAACTACAACGGCTTTTCTCAGTTCCCAAATGCTTGCAAAGTACTTTTTTTTCCACTTAAATATAGGCCCTCACTGCAAGTAATTGCAGACCATTGTTGGAAATGGGCATGCAAAACACAAAAAAACAAATGCTCCTTTCTAATTGACCCAAAATCTGACCACCAAATTGAAAATGGAAATAGACAATTAACTACAGGAGTCTCAAAATGATAAAATAATTCGCCCATTTGTTCGGTAGTTAAAGTCAATTGAAAAGGGAAAGTTTATTCAAATTACATGGGTGAGGAAATTAATTGCTTTTCCCTTCATTCCGTTTAAATTCATCATCCCTGTTCTCAGGAACAAAGGAGGAGTGGAGAAAAAGATTAATAATGCAGGATTCATAACAGAGGTGTCAAGGGAGGAAACAGAGGGTGATCTGGCCACATAAACACATACAACAGTACACTGTGAACATGTGTGCAGTGATACATTAAACCAGGTTTCAGCTTGACACACAGCTCTGTAATACAGTCTAGATCTGTATGAGATATACCCAAAGAATAAATTAGGTGCACAGCTTTACTGGAGAGTGCTGTAAATCTAAAGAAAATGAAAACACCAAGGTAAAAGAGTCTGTACTCTGAGTTATTTAAAAAAAATAATAGTAAATTCAAGTCAAGCAGCATACTGTTTTACCACAAGTGTAATAAAGACATTACAAATCAATCAATCGGAGACCCTTAACAGGGTGAATACTGGGACATTATCAACAACAGCAGACCTGAAATACAAAGTATCCATTAGGCTTGACGACACACGCTGGATATTTATTTTGACTTTCAGTCCAACGTAGAAAACAGCTTTCCTCCAGCTCACAGTCTCAAACCAAACACACATCTAATTGAAACTGATAGTTTTATAGTATGACTCAGGTTGTAAGAGTAAATCGGAGTGTTATGACATTGTACCGCATCTTGAGCTGAAACTCATCTCCAATTGAATAGCAGTTGTAGAGCAAAGGCTGACGCTGCACTCCAGAGCACTGAGTGAAAGGACACAGTGAATATGAACCCTGGGGGGGGAGGAGGGTTTGTCACAAACACCCACACATGTAAATGGTGTTACTGAAGGGCACAGATTGCGTGAGCATGCAGGAAAAAGTTTCATTTGTTTCCGCAGTCAATGGCTTTCCATCTGGTCTTCCCATGAATGATGTTCCATGCAGTAGGAAAACAGCTGGGGGTTGTGAGATTGGTATTAAAGTATGAGATCATTCCTTCCATGTTTAGCATGGAGTCATGCAGGAAAAAAAGAGAGAATCTTATAACCCTAACAACTAAAAAGAAACATGTCTTTAAAGTAACCTCAGGTGTTCTCACATTCTACTTAAGAAACATATGAGAAACCAAACAAATGTGCATTTTCTCCTGTTTGTATGTGTGTGTGCTTGGCATCCCACTACTGACACAGTGTGTATTGATACCGCATTGTCAGGGAGCCTGCAGGGGTGCTATGCCATGCCCTTAATGTGAAATACCACAGTAAAGACCACCCAGGGCTGACAAAGGAAGTCTGAACAGAAGACTGGCATCTCTGGCCTGGTGACAGGACACAAAGTGCCAGTCCATATCCTGTTTAACCTTTGACTCATGACAAGCACTAAACATCAAGTTGTCTAACTGCCAGGTGTTGGCCTTAACACATGCAATGAAAACTTGATGTACAGAAGATATCTCACTATATATTATTAGTATACCAAATCTCTCGTGTTAAGCAAATACTGTTTTAAATGAAAGTAACATTTATAGATTTAAACAGAAGGCAAATCCAAAGAATGTACAATAGTATTCTCATTACAAGTCATTAACATTATTACATCCATGCATTTTATTATACTTTTCTTTTCATGACAAACATTGATCTTTCCCCTCGCTGGGAAGAAAAAGTCAAATCTGTTTCAATGCAGCCAATATACCAGCTAGTATATCCATTGTTATTTGAATTTTAGTACAATGTTTTTGTTTTGTTTTTTTTGTTTGTTTGTTTTTTTTTTTTGGGGGGGGGGGGGGGGGTATTGGTTTATGAAATAAAATCTTTTGAATTATCTCAATATTGCATGCCCATTGTGTGCATACTAAGGTATTCTTGCCTACTTTTGGATCTGAGAAAACAAAAAATTAGATACAAATTCATCCCAGGAGTTTTTCCATCATATACAGAGAGGATTCTTCCGCCAGAGAAAATAAATGAAAAAAGAAGTCAAGAAAAACAACAACAACAAAAAACCCTCCCACATACTTGGATCCACATCAAAAACGGTGATTATGGCAAGAATGTCAGCACGAGTCTGTATTGAGCTCCACCAACATCAATATTAACTTGTTTGTTGCAGGTGTACAATCTGGATTACTCTGAGCTATTTTGATTGTGTTTGCTAGGTACAAATTAAATGCCGAGATCATTTCTGCCACATCTCCTGCAGCTTGATTTCAAGGTGGCGTTTCTTTGATTCATTTCTATTCCTACTTGGCAAAATCATGATTAAATGGAATGACTGCAACTTTGACTAGGGCAAGCTTTCTAGAGCTTATTTTAGTTCAATTTGTTCTTTGTTTCAATTGATGCAAGTTTGGACAGTAGAGCTCACAATATCACACATATCTCAAAAGGCTCTTGGCTCTATGATTGAATTTCTCAGTGGCAGGCCTGGAAAAGGTGTGAGGTGGTGGGTGGGGAGCATATGGTGTTTTTCGATATCCTGGTGAGGTTCACACCGGGCAGCGACTTCCCTACAGGGAGTACTGTAAATTCAGAGAGCGACTCCAGTTGCTCCTCTAGGTGACCTTCATTATCACAATTAACATGCATGCCACTCACAAGCACACTATACTGCAGTCAAATCTGCACTGTAATCACAGTGAGAGAAGGGATTGCCGAAAGGCCTGACACAGCTGGGCAGTGGAGAGCCAAAAAAAGTTTAAGAAGTGGGTCAATCGAAATGGGAGGAAATCAAAACTGATAAAAAGATCTTTAAAAAAAAAAAAACAAAGAAACCTTTGGAACAAGATGACATGCCTGTTCCATATACTGTACATAAAAGATGGACATTGTGGACTGTGAAGTCAACCCAAAGTAGATTTGAGACAGATGCTGTAATTCAGATTATTTTGTACCATGCTCTTTTATTTGCTTGTTTCTGCTCTAAAGTTGGGCGTTTCTTCTTGGAAGGATAAAGAATTTTCAGTGTTCAGGTAGAATAGAAAAGCGTGTTTCGAACAATTTCTACTTCTGTAGTTGTTTTTTAAGATGTTACATAAAGAACTGTATATACAATAAACATCATATTGAACACCTTTTTGTGTTTGAACTTAAAATACATTGCAAATCATTCTTTCTGTAAGCATATACAAGTAGTTTTAGCAGGTTCCACAGAGGCCATCTCAAAAATGTAAATGTAAATGTGTTTGCTTTACTGAATTACTAAGAAAAACACAGAACACAATCAAAAAGCATTTTCATGAAATGGGAACTAATACTACATTATACTGTATTTATTCAAACAATTGAAACTGTGGTATCATTCAGTGCTTAACATTATTTGGTTATACCCTGTGTATTCCTTAGATTATATTATGGTAATGAGCCACAGTGCAAATGGAAACTGTATAATAGATCAGGCTCATCTCCCATTAATCTTTAAGAGAGTGAACTATATTGTCAAATTAGATACTTGAGCTTTCAGGGTAAGTGTGTCATTAGTTTTATTAAGATCTCTCACCGGTGTTCTGCTGCATAAACTTTGAAATCCCAAGAAGACAAAACTGTATTGTCTCTTTAAGCGTTATTGCAATATTTATTTCCACAATAAAACACTGCAAAAGACAATCATATAAATGAAAGCATTCATAAAGCTGGAGTCCCCCTCCAGCTGCTGAATTAGAGATGCAATGAAGTCCAACAATCTTACTAATTTAGCCGTCACTGACAAACAAGCAATACCTTTCTTTATATCAGTGAAATCAAGACAAAATGAGCAGCATTTAAATATAGGCTGTTACAAGCTTAACTTTATAATGAAGCTACTGACATAAAATGTTTTATTTTATGTCACATACACAAAATAAAAAATTTGTGCTGATCGGGAATTTCCACTGTTTTTCAAGTCAGCTCATTTTTACTTGACATAACTGTAGTCTACATCACCTTTTAAGCTGCATATTTTCTAGATGTAAAAACTGGGTGGATAACAGGAAAAAATGCTACACCAGTATTCAAATAACAGATAAATAATCTATATTATTTGAATATATGCCATTATCAGACATATGAAACAACAAAACAAACAGATTTTCCTAACATTTGTTATGTATAATAAATGTCTTTACTCATTTACAGCCTGTCTGATTATACTTGGGTCAACTAGTTGTTGCATCTGTGGCTTTCCAAACACGAGCTGCAAACATTGGAAGTGCACTAGGTAACGTCAGCACTTATAACATAGTTCAAGGGTGGTTCTCTCATCTCTTACTTTTTGAATTCTCATTTTATGGCCATTATAAACATTGATAAAAACAGATGAAAACTGCTGATAAAATCAGGCTACCAATAAATATGGTGGGATTCAACAACAATGCTATTAATCAAATTCATCCTTAATGTTTGTGAATGAAAAATATCTTTCTGAGAATAATAAAGTTGTGCCTGGTGAATCTTCTTAAAGGTTAAGATTGCAAGGTGGTGCAGGTCTTATATTGCCTATCACTGCCTATGTGTATCACTCAAAACCACTCAGTCTATATTAGTCATTAAAATAAATGAATAATGAACTATATTTATGGAGCTGCAAAGCCATTATACATACGCACTGATTTTTCTGGCATTGGCTTTAACGTCTTGATGCAAATCTGCCATCATCATTCTGTGTCTAGAGCTGAAGGTCATCTGAGAGCGCTACAATCTTATTTACAAATCATTTTGGTTGTTGTCAAAAATCCTGGATGTTAAAAAAATCAATTTGAGAAAACAGTCAGCTTATTGCACAACAGCTAACGGGCACTTTATTCAGGAACTTTTGTTTGTTATTCTAAAGCTAATCGATCAAAGCAAAGTGAAAACAGAGACCATTACCTTCCAATTTTCACTGCCTTCTCAACAGACTTGTTCATTTACATGCCTCATCAGCTCTCATGTTCCAGGGAAAAGGCAAACAAAAACAAAGCTTAATTGGTCAGTGATAGTGTCACATTTCTAATGATACAAGAACAGAGCAATGCTAGGCTCCTTTGTTGTTGCAGCAGCCAACTTCTCACGTGTATTGATTTGGCCAGCTAACTCTTAAGACATTATAAAGGGGCAATTTTAGGACTGGCTCTGTAAGTGGTCACCACACAATCACACAACAAAGTTTGCTTTTCTTCACATCAGCGTTGGTCGATCGGGTGATTTGATGAAGCCAGGCTTTTCCCAGTACAGCACTGTTGTTTTGGACATGAGAAACACATTTTCTATCACTCAGTCTGAGCTCACCTTCTCAGTAATGGTGCCACTTCTTCGCAATGTGTTTGTAAACCAACTCCAAGTTGAACTGTGCTAGTGTCATGGTCACTGCTGCTGTTGAGTTATCAGTGTGCGTGGGCTTAATGTTGCCAAACTTTTTATTCACATGCTGCTCCTAAATACGTTTGTATTGCATGTCTGGTTTTAGTCACAAATGTGGCTTGCGTTTCCATGGCGAGCAATGTTTTAAAAGCAAGCATTTGTGTTGCAAATCTTTTAGAGTCAAATTACTTGAATTGTTGCAGCCCTACATTGTATACACTGTATATTTTCACATACTTTCGTACTGAAAAAATTGCTTATTTACAGGATACTGTTTCAGTGTCAGTTTGTTTAAAGCTGGCTTGCAATAAGTAGCAGCACAAGGTCAGATGCCAAACAAATCTCTGGTTTACATTAACTGTCTCCACACTAGACCTATAAGCTTTCATTGACATGCAACTGGCTGCTAGTTCATGTGTAACAGACACATGAACTAGCACCTCAGGTGAAACCAACATTTAGGCATCAATCATAAATCCTGAAGATCAAGAAAGCTTGCACACAAAATAACTTTTGATGTGAAATACTTAAAATTTTAAGCATTTCTGAAGCTGGTCGGCAGTTTTGCTTCTATTTTGTTAGCAGAATGTGTAATTGGAGTAAGGCCAGTGTTCAGTATTAGTATAGTTAGATAAGAAAAACAGGTGGCACCAAGCTCTGAGCCTGTATTAACCAAGTCACTCCAACTTTGGGATGAGCATGTCTCAGATATTTCCCTACAGCAGACCATCACTATATAGAAATGCAAGGAATTTTCACAGCTTTACGCTAAGGTTTTAATAAACCTGTGACTGGTAAGCAGAACCAGGCACAGAGAAACTTTTTCCTTCTTTATCCTGTTGTGACAGAAATGTATATTTTTTGGCTCTAGAAATCAATTATTCAGCTTTCCACATTAGCAGCAGAGCATGCTATTATTTTCTTCTGTTTTTGTTATTCTGGCAGTGTCTGCTAATGTCAGGAGCTATACACATACCAAGCTGGATTCAATGTCTCATTAGAATGGAAAACCAATATCATGGTGGAAGTCGTTGTATTGCTTTGGTCATGAGGCTCTGTTCCTCAGTAGTAGTTATTCAGTTGATACAGTTTTACACCAAGAAATCATACAAATATAGGCAAGTGTGCACTGGTAGATTCTGAGTCTCTCATCATTTCAACATATAATAAATTAATATCATGTGCATACCAGCTTTTGTTTACAATAAGAAACACAAGACAAAGAGAGAGCTCACAGGGTTCACTGTCGCCAGTTTATTTAACTAGGAGCTAAGAAACAGAGCTGTTTTCACCCATAACCAACTGGCTGAAGTGGAGATGCAATTTCAGTCAAACAACCTTCAACATTACACTGGACTTGGAAGCTTGTTACCTTACCTATTAGCTTACTGAGTACCTTGTATATACTGTTACACCTAAAATATGCTCATTGCTACAACTTCATAGGCTAGTCGTTGCTCAGAGGATGCTGTGTGTACCCAACTTACTGCACTTTAGTTAGAAGAGCACCGTCCTTTCAAGATTCATTTTAAAAAAACTTGTAAATCTCTCCAGAAATCAAGATGCAGTTAGAGTACTGCAAGAGTTCTCCGTATCATTTAATAGCTATTCTTCAACTAGTGGTGTAAGGGTGTACTACAGCAAATCTACAATAGCTTTCTGACAGTTACTTTGCATGCCCTATAACCTCTGCATCTTCAGTAATGACTTCAGCAATTTAAATGTATTATAACCCCTTCTATTAATCATTGACTAATCACGAGACAATTAAACCATTTCATAAAGTGAATTCAAGTGTTAAACATGTTATAATCATTCATCTGTGATTCATCAAAAGTTAACGGGTGGTCTAACTGTGCTTCTAAGGGAAGCCTGTTTTTGCTTTACATCAAAAGACTTGTCATTTTCCTCAGTAACACAGTGAGAAAGTTCTGAATGAAGGATAAACGAGAGATGAAGGCCAACAGATGTTGAATACAAGAAGAAGGTCAAAGATAAAAAAATTTTTTTAAAAAAAAGATGTCAGGGTATGGGTGGGGAGAGTAAAGAAGACGATCAAAGAGCCATCACAGAAAAGGAAAACTCAATATGACGTGATCAAAGACACGACGAGGGTTAGCTATCTCCTTTTACGCCCGCTTGTTCAGTTAGAGTATGAGCACGACAGCTCAGTTAGAAAGAAACCATCACAGTTTCTTGGAAATAAAACTGTTATAATCGTCATGTACAAAAAACAGAAAACAGAAAACCAGCTTTGTGTCATAATGTCCCAGAGGTGTTCTGCCTTTTTGTTAGATATAATCGCAGAAAAGAAAACTAACAGCCTAGTTTCGATTATATTTTCCATTTCATTTTGCAACTCTGATAAGTTCAGGAGACAAGGCCAAATTCCAATTCCATGCTTTTCTCTGGCAACTCTACATTTCAGTCATTTCACAACCACCACGAAATGCCTTGATTATAGAGCATTCTTGTTCAAAAGTAGCAAGGTAAAAATGAGCATGTTAGACACAGTAAAGCGTGCTAGTTATTAGGAGGAGAGAGCATAAAAAAGGTGTTTTCCTTTATATGCTTCAAGTTTGTAACCCCAACTTCATATAGATTATGCTAACACTTTTTAAAAGCTTATTTTCAAACTTTCAAATGTAATTAGAATTCGCCAATTAAATAAAAACTCAGCGTTCCAGATGCAACAGAGTGGATTAAAACATTATGGGGCTAATATTGGAAGTCAGAATTAGAAAAGGAAATTGTGGCTAAACAGATGGGTCTAAGAAACTGCAACTGTGCACCCACCACAATTATTCTGACACTAATATACAGTAATAAGGTTTCTGAAACCTTTTGCATATTTTCTGCTTTTGACTTTGCCTCTGCATAATGAAGAGACACATTCAGAGCAATACTACATGGAACAATACATACACAAACCTAGCTCTCTTCTATGTTAAATAGTTAGTTAATTACTTCCCAGTAAATACTGACCTATCCATTATGATGGAGGTGAGTGGAATATATAATACAAAGCCGAGCTGTAGAAGTAATCACATTTTAATCTTGATCAAAATTTTGGTTTCCCACAATTAGATTAACACGTTTGAGTGATACTGAAAATAAAAGCAAAAGTGATTCAAGCACTTCCAAAATCACCACCAAACAACACGCCTGCATGAGTCAATCCCAGCGGCTTCCTTCACCATGACACTTCACCAAGTTTCCTGGACTGGCTTGGACAAGTAATACTGTATTAAAAAGCAGACAAAACTCAAATGTGCAGCAGAGCAGAAGCCACAGAGATAGGTCCTCAAAGTGGAGAATGTTCTGTTGTTTGGAAATACAGCAGATTTAGCAGAAGGGACATTAACCAGGAAGAAATCAGCGCCACAAAAGAAACACAGCTAACTTAATTCAACTACCTGAAAACACAGCACAAATTGCAGTATAATTAATGAATAAAGACTTGAATCGCCTAACATCAACTCAAATGTCCACAAAACTGAGCCTGCACACTGTATAGAGCTGCACAGCTCACAAAAATGCACTGAAATAACCAACCGTTCGCATTCCATCTGGATTCACGTGGATGTGAGAGCAATGTAATGTTTGTGTAACTTTTTTACCATCAAATCACTGAATAATCACAATCGCATTTATTTTGGCCATAATTGTGCAGCCCTTGTATAAAAATTCTACAATTACAAAATGTTTAAATAAGTTGAAAGTTAGTGGAGGAACTTGACTATGCCCTGCTCACCTTCTGTGACAACATGGCACTCCCTAAGCATGTATCAAAGCAATCTCAATGACCTTGACATCTCTGTGTCTTCTGCAATTGCAAAAAAGAAAGTGCTTGTCCAAAAAAGCCATTATTCTAATCTCAAAAGATTAGCCTTTTGTCAGATAACCGTTACAAAGAGTGATATTATGGGAAGCAGTTCATTTACATGAGTGTGATTGTGCTGTAATGAGTGTGTGCATTTTCCAGAAGTGGGTCTGATGTTCCCCACAAGGTCCAATTACTCAAGCTTAGTAGATTCAGTGCTGTCTATTTGCATCAAAGCTGATCCACATCTAATGGGCTGACTGCAATGAACTCACAAGGATAGACTCATAAACAAGCAAATAAACATAGTACCAACGCCCAAATACTCCAGCATTAGAAACATTAGTAAAGGAGCACAGTGGATATATGTGCACAAAACCTCTGGCGACCTGCAGTACTTCAGAATCCCATGCTCTTGCGCTGCTTGAATCTAGCATAGCATGACTGCTCTATAACGTCACTCATTCTCTCCAGCATTTGTTCCTGCTTACACTCTCTCACTCAGTCTGCAGCTCATTTGTGGCCTTCGAGAGTTAAAGGATTAGAAAGACTAAGGACTAAGTTAGAATTTCTAGGAGACTGTTTTGGATACTGTCCCAATCACCGCCATAAGCACTGCACACTGTTAAGAGCTAAAGCTGGCTCACGTAGAATTAGCCTTAAGCACATATTACTCAGGGAGTACAAATCATTCTCCATGTTAACCTCCCTAGCAAAGCATGTTCAAAATAAATTTTGTTGATTGAAATAGTGCATCGTTATTGTAAATATAAAGTGGTGCAATTCCTTGTTACATACAGAAAATTTGCAGCAAGGGCTAAAAATACATAACACCACACAGTTCCAAATTCAACCTTGCATCTTCTCAAAGACTGTAGCTACAATCGGACGTGCTTAAAAGGCAAAATTCTTTTCTATTTTGGGGCCAAAGATAAATCCATTCTCCCTTTAAAGAGATTGATAGAGTTAACTCTAAATGTACTGGCTCAGCAATTCCACGTGCCTCACTTCAAAATCAATACTTAGCAGCTTTAAAATTATGTAAGAAACATCAGGCTCAGCAAGCATAGGACCATGGAATCAAATTCGCCTCCGAATTCATTACATCTGATGGTATCAACCGTGCTATGCATTATTTCAGCTTTTCACAGAGAAGCTTTCCCTTCTATAGGTTTTTAAACCTTCTTTGCTCCTTCTAAGACAGCTATGGCTCACCACATGCTGAGCATATCAAAGTACGGAATATTTCTGCAGAGTACGGGATAAAAAATAATAATTAGAATACATCAAAGACAAGTAGAATAATGAGTAGAGTTGTCGTAGAGATATGTGGATTATCATTCCATCCATCCACAATTTGTAACATATCACTATATTTCTGCATGTACTGTGTTAAACTATTCCCACTCCCTTTAAATTTTGCATGCACTGAGGAGATATTAAAAGGAGCACAAAGTAAGAGTATGGAGACGCAGCAGCAGCATATCTGCAGAGATACAGCTTTGTAAGGTTGTAGCAGAGTGCAACCTACAAAAGAATACAAGATGATGTACATTAATATTGGAGTTCTTAATTTCTGAATTATCAGGGAATCCCCCCCCCCAAACAAAAGAAGAAAAAAAAGTAAGGAAATTGAAAGGTAAAACTTGAGACAATGATTACAGTTCACAGAGATGGAATGAATAGCTCAGCAGTTCTACTTAAGTCTATTTATTTATGTGTAGAGGCAGTGACGGAGACCGAATGTTAAATATTTGCTTTGCCACAGCATTATTCAGCATATGCTGTATGCATTGTTCTCTAAACTCAGGGCTGGCTGGAGAGAGCCAACCAAATATTTACTGTGAGAGCTGAAAGGGCTTTTCTGCAAAAGGAACTAATCAATAATTTTCAGTCCCAGCCTCAATCACTTACAGAAGGTTAACAAGCCAATTCTTCTCCATGAGCAATGAGAACATATTTTTACAGCCGACAGTTTGGGGGAAAAAAAGAAGAAGACGCTGATAGCAGCATTTTATTTTTTCATAGGTATAGTGGGTAACGCATTTGCCTAACATAGATTTAACACAGAAGTATAAATCCAAAGTCTTAGGTAAAGCAAACCCTTCTGAGACCCTACACCAGGGGTCGGCAACATGCGGCTCTTTAGTCCTTATAGTGCGGCTCTGCGCGGTTTGGGAAAATAAATTAGAAGTATTTAGCTGAAGTGTATTTTATTTGTGTTAGTTATTTTTTAACTTGTAGTTCTAAATTGGAAGATTATTGTGACATTGAAATATGAAAATAAAATTATATTTTATTATTTTTTCCATCGCTCAAGCGTCACACTCGCGGAAGCCGGTGTAACCGCTGAAACGCCGTGCATTTATAGAGACTTTCAACCCCAGGTAGGCCAGTTATGGATCTTCGGATCCACATTATGTCAGCAGCTATTCTCCACCGTGAACTATGTTAAAAACAAACACCGCTCACGCCTCACAGATGACAGCTTACAGTCCTGCGTAAAGATGAAAGTGACTTCGTACAGCCCCGATTTGCAGACGCTGTGCGCAGAGGTTCACGAGCAGAAGTCCCATTATAAAGATATCACGGTAGAACCAATGATGTTTCCATCAACATGCTTTTCAGCATCTCTTTATTGACCACTTTTCACACACAGTTGCTGTACACACACAGCTGGCTGTAGCTTTTCAGCGCACAGCCCGACATATACCAACAACAGCACAGATAGCACAGACGTTAAGGCGGCGAGGCGTGATTGCGGGTGTCAGGTCAAGGCTCCAAAAGTCCAAAGGCGATATAAGGGTGGAGGCTCACAACAGTTTTTGTTTGCTACATGGATCATTTTAGTTCAGCTGGGTGTCTTTCCTTTTGTTATATTTCTTTAAGAGTTCAAAATGTGTTAATTACATAAATAAAATGTAATTTTCTCTGTAGCACTTCATGGTTTTCATAAGCAACACACCTTAGTTGTTCACAAAAAGGTAAAAAACAATATATACAGTGTTATCTTCATTTTAGATGTCAAAAAGTATTTGCGGCTCCCATTTTCTGGCTACTTTTTCACTGCAGTTTTTGTATGTCTCAAAGTCTCAATATCAGTCAGAGATTGACAGATGTCAGCAAATTCCTGGCCAAAACTACCAGAATGGATATGAGGGAATGTACAAAGAAATGGAACATCTAATATAAGATAAACATATTGGCCTCTCGGATAAAAAGAAAAGATACAACAAAGTGTGAAAAAAAAGAAGTCCCAGGATTTTACTTGTTTCTCTAGAGGCTGATACATTAAAGACCAGGCCGTGATCACAAGGTCATTAAAAGGGCTGCAACAACTTGCCACCATAAGAGATATCGTCAACTATGAAAATTCATCAACGCAGAATTTTATTGTCGACACATCCTATTCTAAAACCCCGGAAATGTGCTTTTGTAACTATAGGAAGCTATGGGGAGAGTATTGCCTACATTGTCTGCCAAGACTTCACTCAATACTAATGAAGAAGAAAAATAGCGCAAACGACAAAACAGGAGGATGGCAGAAAATGGAGAAAGAGACTTTAAAAAATGTGAAAGCATTTCACAGAATAAAACAGTTATCTGCAGACTGTGTAAAGTGGAGCTTTCCTTCCACGACAACAACTACTGTAGTGCACAAACAGTTTTAGAGAGTTAAGTTAGCTTGCCTGTCAGAAACTTCTCATGGATCATGCAAGATCTTTTTCAGAGCCTCTGCTGTGTTCTGTTGAACTAGTATTAGGCACCAGCATATAGATGAGTTTGTCCTGTAAAGAGGCTCATGCAGCTTTAAAATTTTTCCTGGGTCATCATTTTCATTTGACGAGAAACAGGGTGATATTTACAGATGGGCAGACTTGAGCAGGTGAGGCACTGGAGCCTAGAACTGGAGGTTTTCCCCATAGGAAGTGGACATAAGAGTTATTGAAATAATCATCAACTAATCGATGAAAAATGGGCAGACTACAAAAAAAAGAATAATAGTTAGTTGCAGTCCTAGTAATTAAAACATTTGGTACCATGCACAAAACATTAACAACCTTTTGCACTTTTGTCAGTTAAGAAAACAGGCAAAGAAAACAAAGAAAAAGCTTGTAGAGTGATTTAGTTCTTAGGCTGCACATTATGCTTCTTGGTTAGATGCCACTAACCTAACTAAAGTCAGCATATGGCTTGTTAAGGTTAATGATTCAACAGCTGATCTCTTGAGACTGAATATGAAATAATCCCATTTGGACAAACTTTGTGTTACTACTTTTGTCTGCAGTCGTTGTGTGTGAAGGAGCTGCATGAGTTGCACCAACAGGGAAAGTCCAGCACAGAAGCAGTAGGACTAAAAACAATGCAAAGAGATGTGTGGATGTTACAGTGTACTATGACATCTGCCCAGTTATACAGAGTTAGCTGTGGGCTATTAAAACATTGTCTTATATGAAAGATGGAAAGTTAATGAGATCAACAGCACTTCTTGTGGTCATTAAGTTTAAATTTCTAGAAAAGCTATATATCCAGTATAGGGTTTAAAATATTCATATCATGCATAAAAATGGGGTCAGCAGTACATCTGGGACTCATCTTGTAATTGCATTAATTTGGGAATAACAGCCAAAAAAATATATAACTATTGGCTGTATTTACCGTTTTTAAATAACAGTAGACGTTTTTACATCACATACGTTAATGTCTTAGTTTTGAGTGAGGTGAGCTGTATTTTCAAACATGATCTAAACTGGAAACACAACAGTATTATTATATAATAAAAATATCTTTGCTTGCCAGACGCTTCATTCTAATGTCTCATTGATAAGCCAGTTTCATTTATTTTTCAGAAATCCTACACTTAGCTAATTTCTTACACAATTTAAATACACACACACACACACACACACACACACACACACACACACACACACACTAGCTACTATACAGTAAAGACATTTAAACAAAAGATAATTGGACAGCTCCAGAGAAAGGGCCTGCTGAAGCAGAAAAGAAATATCATGCTTCTTGTTAAGGTTTTTCAGCCAGGCAGACGAGTCCCCCGGGGTTATCGCATGGCAATTTCATTCTTACAGCTCTTTATGTGTGTGTATTTGTCTGTAATGCTAGCTCGAATACAGCATGCTTTTGGCTTTATTAACTCCCCATCCACTTAAAAGGTTATGTAAAGATGACAACAGATGTCTCAGAAATGGAATAGTAAAAGTCGAATATAAAGAAAATTGTATATCCTATACTGTGTAAATATAACTAAATTAAAAAATGTACTAAGAACTTTTTCATGATGTTGCCTCATTATCTGTCTCTGGAGCAAGTTTACAAACTGGTGGTGGAATTAAAAGAAAATACTGGACACCCTGAAGATTGGATGCATTTCGTTGTGTGTGCACACAAGGTTAAAGTACAAGTGGACATCCACAAATTGATCAGCCCATTTGGCACAGACAGATGTTTTATTTATGCAATTATTCTGACCATCAAAGGAATTGTAAATGAAGGGAAGACATACATGAGCAGCACGAGGAAGTAGAACAAACGAGTCTCTTAACTGCCACAAAACCAGGACTCCACAGATAACAATATTCTGGAGGAAACATCCAATTTCAGATAATACACTTCAATTTATATGACCTTAAGTATGCAAAGATATCACCAGCTTATTGAAGTCTTAAGTCAGACAAAGTGAAACAATCACAAAGAATCCTACAAGCACAACTCAAGGATCAACTGTGGCAAGGAAATAATTAAGCCATCTGCAATTAGATCCAAAAGTCTCCGGGCAGTTACGAGTACAAGTACAATTACAAGTTTTACCATTTTGTCTCTGTGAACCACTATAGTGGAGTTTAAATTAAACAATCAGGTTTTGATTGAACACTTTAACTTGAGGGATTTAATGAAAGTATTACATCGACTGTTTGGTAATTACGGTTGATTTTATCCATAGTCCCAAATTTTCAATACTCCAAAGTAACACAACAACTGACTCAAAAGCAGGTTCATGGCAGGGTGAGGCCTCTTCACACTGGATTACATCACAAATTAAGCAAATAAAAGATCTACAGTTTATTGCAAGTGCTTAACTTGATTTTGTATCCTTAAGTGAAACTTTCAATATGAGAGCCAAAGAGATATCAGCACAAGAGAGGGAAGTCATCATTAGGCTGAAACAAAACAAACCTTATGCAGAGATAACAAAAACTTCAGAAGTGGCCAAATCAACAATCTTTAAAGGAAGGAATGCACTGGCCAGCTCAGCAACAGTGAAAGGCCAGAAAGACCACAGAAGACAACTAAAGTGGACGATTGCATAGTTGGTTTAAAAGAGGAAAGAAGAAGGGAAAAAACAAACAAACAAAAAAAGACACCTTCCCAACATCTATCAAGTCGAGAATGTTAGGCATGTGATTATCAAAGTATACAATCAAGAGATCCTTGCCTTCATGAATGTAAACACAGTTAACAACAAGGTCTAAACCACTGTCTGCACCCAGAAACAGGAAAACCAGATTACACTTGGGCAGGGAAACACCAATTAGGGGATGTAGAGTCTAGGGGGAAAAAGACCTAACTCTTTGGACGGATCCAAACCATACCACATCCTCTGTCTAAAATGATCGAGCCAATAATATAGCATGGGAATGTATGACCAGTAGAACTGAGCCACTAGTGTTTATTGATAGTGTGACGGCTGCTGCAAAACTGACGCCACTTCACAGTGCAAATGGATAAAGATGCAGGACACACTGCAAAAGCAAAGTAAAAGTTTCTCTAGATAAAGAACTTATATTCAACAGCCAAGTCGGTCACCTGATCTCAACCTAGCAGAGCATCTTTGTTTTTGTTTTTTGCAGATACTGAAGCCATAGAGACCCCCCCCCCAAAAAAAAAAAAAAAAAAAAAAAACGCATATAAAAAAAGTTCATAGCTCAAGTTCTTAACAACAGTAACAACTTTCCAGCTTTTACTTTCCATTTCAAACCCTCATTCTTTCCAGTAAACACTATCAGAGATCAGGACCCCTGGGATCTTTCACTCGCTTTTTCTCCCTATCATCTGTGCCTCACTATCCATTGCTCTCCCTGGTCTGCTCCTCTCCCAGTCTAAGCTGAAGCCCTAAATACTCCTCCTTTTCTTATTATTAATAATAATGACATGCATCTCAGGCAGCATCAACACAGAGTCACATAGGAGCTCTTGACTAAAAGATTTACTGGCTGCATCTGTAAATTTACACACAGGAGACCCATCTACTCTCAGAGCTGTCATTTATCACCACTGAAATTTGTTTTAGTCAAACTTTGTAGGTGTCAAGTTTTTTGTCTGCTGCCAAGAATTTCAGGGAGTGTTGGGAGTGTTAATTTGCATTAACACTTCAAACACAGAAAAAAAATACATAAGACATATTTTGGATAAAATAGAACAATATGCTTCATTTAAAAAAGGATGATCAATGACTAATTTTGAAAATGTATCGAAGAACATCACTGAACTCGTAAAAGCAGCTTAACTACACCCACAGTTCTAAAATATGCCATCTGGCAGCATTATGTGCATATGTTTTTATACGACTGGATACTTTTTGCAGATGTGCCAAAGTTTGCAGCCAAACACATGATAAACTTTAGAGAAGGCACAAAGCCAGGATAATAGTGTAGCATTCAGCCAACAGTGACCTTAGTACGTCCATATATGATGACTTTTATCCAACAAAGAACAGGTGGAACTGTACAGAATCAAGCAACCAGGGATTTAACAGCAGAGATCCCCTGCAGAGAAGTGTGTGGTGCATTGACCTGTTCTTGTTATATACAAATGAGTCCCTGAAGATAAAACCACAAAGTTCTTTACAAAAATGATCTGTTAATTCAAGGCCTTCTTGGCAATTACAGTGACTCTGGTTTAACATTCAGCCACTACATATCTAAGAAACTACTGTTTATCACCTCAAAGTAAACATGAAGTAAACTAAAGAGAAGTCAATAAGTGAAGTCGTTCATGTTAATTACACACGTGTACAATAAATATATACCATGACAAGCCTGTCTATAGAATAAGGTTATATAAATCCATCCGCAGTACTCATTGTGATGGCTTCCATTACAGTAGGACTCAAAAGGTGAAAAAAAATACTAGTCTATAACTGTCAAGGCTATAGTAACAATCTCCTGTTTGGTCCATAGTGCTTGAAGAATAGACTATTCCTGAACTGAAAAGCAATCTTCTTGAAGGACATGTCACGATGCAATTCTGAATTTTTTTTACACATTCGATTATAGAAAAGAAAAGATTTTCCTCTACTTCAATTTCATGTCAATGATGATATACTGTGCAGGCTGACACCAATGTAACGGCAATGAACTGATGTGGACCTGGCAGATTTATTGGTCAGGCTTTATTAAAAACAAAACGGGAGCAGCTTATTTCCTGGTTGCCTTCTCTTATTCTAAACCCGATTACATGACAGATTGTAATGCATTACATTACACGTCTTTAGTCGGGGCAGATTTTAAAGAATCATGAACTGATCCGTCTATGAAAAGGGTTTTGTTTTTTTAAATAAATAACACATTTCCATAAGATCAATTATTCTCATCACTGACAGTGCTTGGCTTCTTTTTCATTTGATCTGGCAACTCCTTACCCCAAAGGGGGGTTGTTATTACCTACAAATTGGTGTGACAGATTGAGAAACACAGCTTTGTGAAATGTCCGGAATCATAACGCACTGGCAGACTTTTTAGTAATCAAAGAGTGTCGGTACGCTGTGTAATGAAAATGAATTGTACTGAAACGACCCTTATTATTCAGACCAGATACAGGCCGTAAAAGTATTTTTCTCCCTTTGAGCATTTCTATTTTCAGTATCTTCAGATGGAGGTTTTGGCCACATAAACTTGTTGGAAAGTCAATTTCATTCAGTAACTAAAGTTGATTATTAATACCTGTGAAAGCTCAGATTTTAACAAAAACAGCACATCAGCTAATTATACGGATGGTTGACTTTTATGAGGGCAAGCTCACTCCTGTGCTACAGCTCTTCTTTTTTCCTCCGTTCTGCGTTTCTCCCTTCATTTCACACTGTACAGATGAGAGGAAGGATGTGGGGTACAAGCTTTGTTGGCACAAAACAAAAGCTGAGAACACCATGAAGATTACTTTTTCCATGTACACAGGAAATTGCACTGACATCTTTGCTGTGTTAGAGAGCTAATACATATGGTCAGGGCACACGATGCCAAAAACATGTGTTGTGTGGTTCTCTACACAAATAATTACCTGCCACATCATTGCCACATCACCTCATCTCTGGCGTATTTGGGCCACCAACACTTCCACAACATTCAGAAACAGCAAAAATAAACTGCAGCAGTCAAATGTATTGTCTAAGCTTGCAAGGTACAGTGAACCTCCCTCCTCAAAAAGAAAAAAAAACCTGCACAGTGCCTCGTTTCCCATCTCCTATCTGCTTTACGTGTTAGCACACTCTGTCCTAAACAAAGAGCCCTAAACATAGCAGAGTTTCACAAGCAGAAGCCAAAGAGAGAAGAGTTACAGGGAGCTGAAGGGAGTCTTCCAAGCCAGCTACACACTGCCTCCACCACACAAATCATCAGATTCCTGTGAAAAAAAGCTTATGAAGAATAAATGGATGATAAACTGAACGAACATGAAATAAAATGTATCTTGGACAAAAGAAGCTGCTGGATGATGAAATCCTCATAAACAGTTTAGTTACAGAAAAGTACAACAAATACAGCTTTCAGAACTTCAGCAGTATGTGCTGGTTAAAAAAAGATGTACACCCAACCCATGCTTATTATGTTCCTATTTTTCTTGGACCAAACAGGCTGGCCATCTCTGCAGGGGATGGCTTTGTATGCACAACACCAAACACAGCACAGTCAACCTGCAGAGCACCTAAGCCTTTCATCTATCAGCTACACCTGCTGCATCCATGTGTATGTCCTGTATGAGTGAGAAGATGTATTAGACAACAAAACATAAGGATGCTGCATTATGGGTATGCGTGATTATGTCCCTGTGTTTCTATCAGAAATATTTAGTTTAAAAAGTGATAACTTCAACAAGTGTAACAATAAATCAGGATGCAAGGGGTTGAATCCCATACCAGCTGACATAGGGCAAGAGGGAGGACACACCCTAAAGAGGTGTGGAGAGGATTGGAACACAGGACCTTTTTGCTGTAAGGTTGCTGAGCTAACCACCACATCACTAGAAGATGGATACCAAAAAAATGAAGTTGATTAAAGCCATTTTATCCAAATACTCTGGCCCCCAAAAAAGAAAAGAAATCAGTTGGGATATCAGGATTTGTGTTTAGGTCACAGAAGAGGACAAAGACTTCCCAAATCACACTCACTCCATGGCTGGATGCTCAACTTGCACTGGAGACTCATCAGTCTGGATGACAACCCCAGGTCTGCTAGCAATCGAGCATCAAGGTCAAGTGAGTTTTAGCCATCCCAATAAATTCTGTTTTTCTGCATGAGCAAAACTGTTATCCAGCAATTCTTTACAGACCATCTGACCGAACCATTTTTTTTTTCAGATCAACAACAACAACAACAAAAAAAAGGAAATAGTGTGCATGCATACTTATGCACACTATTCCACAAAATATTGCCATTTCATCTCCTTAATCTTTTTACCTCATCTACCTATCACTTCTTTTGCTTATTACCTTCAGCTCAGGACACTTGAGGACCAGAACTTTTCATAAAACTTTTAAAAGCCTTCATCAAGGGCCTAGGGGAGATAAGAGGCAAAGAAATAAGGGGGAAGCTGACATTAAAAAGGGTGCAAAGTGAAAGGTGAAGTCAGTTCATGTTTAAGAAAGTAGTCAACCTACCATGAAATGAGCTGAACTACAAGAACCTAATTAGTCTAGATAAGCCCACAATAGCACACTGACACAAAGAGGCTCTAGTATGGATGACACACACACACACACACACACAAATGGATGAACATAACCACACAGATTCCTTACAGGGATTGTGTTATTAGTGCCATGCTGATGTATCTACTGTTGTGCGTGAGTGGGCTGTATGTCTCTGCTCTCAGTAAATACTGGGAGACTAGCATCAGTCACTGCTGCTCCACTGGCAACCCACAGAGGTAACAATCTTCAGAATAGCACCCAGGTCATCCAGACACCCACGTCTGGCTGAACCTCGTTAAAAAACATTTGTCCAGACTCCCCAAGATGTTTAAAGAAGTTATATCAGTCAGATACAGCAGGAATGCTACAGCAAACTAGAAAACTCTGTAAAGTACACTGAACTGAACTTTGCACCATCCCCAGAGGCACAATTTTCTGTCTTCTTGTCTTAAAAGTATAAGTAGGAATGGCTTATTTTCAGCTAGAAATGACTTTGTTTTTAAAGTTAAAATGAACAAAGTCGTATCTCGGTTATTTTTTTCTACGAACGGACAGGTAAAGCACAGCAGTGCATTTTTTTTTCTTCTGTTTGATTTCAGTTGTGCTGTCTGAAGAGCTCTTCTCGTACGCCCTTTTTCCTCAGACATGTGCTTCTGTGGGAGTCCTCCAGCTAGTCTATGTTGAAAGACATGTCAAGCGACTTGTAGGTGTTTGCTGATTCTGCAGAACGACATTAAGGCCACAACAGTTTCAATATACTATTGATTTTTTTTCCCTTTTTGGTCTCAAAAACATGTTTCAGCAGTTAACATGGTTACTTTCCCCTCTGTCATTTATACATAACATACTTGATGGGAGAGATCAATTTGCTTTTTTTTTTTTTTAAATAAATAAAACCAAATCTATTCCAAAATATCTTAAAATCAGGTCATAAATACTGCATGTTTTGTACATTGTCTAACACTGCCTCAGTTATAGGCTTCAGATTTAACAGTGGTCAAATTTCAACTGACCTGAAGTAGTCCTTCAAACGTGATACAGTCAAACTACATTTTCCTTTGAGGACTGAATAATTGTAAACAATTGACACATTTAATTTGAAATGAGTCTTTATGGGGGAACTGCTGAATGTTTTTCCATTTTAGTAATCCTAGTAATCCGGTTTCTGTGATTTCTGTGGGGAAAGGTTAAACCAATAGGAGGTAGGACTCGAGGGACACCTTTAAAGGTGCAATTAAATATAACAAAATATCATCGGTATGTGCAGTCTTGTTGTCGCATTTTAATGTTGTTGGTCTGTTTTATAGGCCGCGGCAAACATTTTTAAAAAAGTGAACAAAGGCATTGCTGGAAATCAGCTGACTAATTTATTAGGGATAGTATTCATTTCTTATCCTAAGCTATCCCCTTCCGGCTAAAGTTAGAGAAACCCTGGCAAATAGAGACAGAAACTAAGGTGTATGTATATGAAAAGAGAATTTCAGACTTCTATGTCTCTGGACCAGGTAACCAAGGTCATACCTGATCTGATTTTTTAGCTGGTCTGAGCAGCTTAATGTACCACTGCGCTACACAATCCACTCGCCCCATCTCACCAGTGAATCAATAATCACAAGGGCACTGATGATGAATGGAGTCAAGCTGAAAGTGCACAAATGCAATACGCAAGAAAGTGTGGTAACTGAGAGTTTTGATCATTTTTAACACCACAAGGATGCAAGACAGATGACAGCAACATTAATGTATAAACACACTTGTCGTAAGTCACTGGCTCCAATTAACAGTATTCAAAGTAAATGATCCCTGTGTGTTACAACATTAACTAGAGTGTTACTGCATTACATTATTCAACATTTAATTAAGTTGGTGTGATGAAAAAGAAGCTTAAACTTTAAAAACAATCACCACAAACAGGAGACCAGCATTAGCCTCAGCACATGTGTAAGAGCCAGCCAACATATGAAATTAAACATGTAATCCAACCCACAAAATAAGATGCCTGCATAAATGCAATTCATGAATACAACCATGCCATTGAATGTCTTAATGGAAATTCATGTAAAGCTCCCAAGTGCACAAAGGATGTGTCAGAGACTCTGATAGCTGGTTGGGCTTCATCAGTGATTAAAGACAAAAAGTTACCAACCAACTTGGTCAATGTTAAGGTTCTGCAATCGTTCCAGCAAACATGTTCTCCTGAAAACTTTAATATGCACAAAAAAACAAAACAAAAAACAGGCTACAAATATACATCACCCAGTTTGTCCCTTTTCAGCCACCAAACAGTGTTTTCTCTTTGGATAAACTCCAACAGAATGACTTACTGTTTTGGGATTTCATGGGAAATGAAATTACAGAGAAAAGCAACAAGAACTTTTTTATCAAGCTTTACATATTCAGGGATAGAGCAGTCAAGACTATTTTTGTGATTTTCCATAAAAACTTTTTAAAAAGTAAGCCATTTTCTGATGGAGATCTTATCAAAGACTTTTTGGTGGACTCTGCCATGCTAATATGCCATGAGGAAGAAGAAAATGAACACGAGTGAATGTACTCTACTCTTCTTCAGAAGAACTGTACCAAGACAGATCGAGCAGACTGTTTTTTTCCTTTTTATCCTTGGCTCTGAACAAAAGCTGTGATGTCCGCAACACAAGCCAGTTATTCATCTTTGTACGTGGGATAATGAAAGAGTTTGAGATTATGGAGGCGCTGACAGCAATGCACTCAGTGAAAGGGACTACGACAGGGAGTGATTTGTTCACGAAGGTAAGTGCTTTGATGGGCTTGGGCTGAAATGGGACACACTCGTGGGCGTTTTACCCGATGGTTGTCCAAATGTGACAGGGAAAAATGTTGGACTTTTGAATCAGATGCAAGATGAAAAGACTGAAACGAACCCAGAAACTGGTATTTTTACACTGTATTATACTCCAGGTGATCTAAGTCAGTGCTAAAAATTAACCATGTTGTTAATGAATAGTTAACTTGGTCAAGGCAAGAGCGCTGAATCACAGATAGTCTGTTCGCAGTTTCGGAGGAGCACGAGACTAAACGTTGTGACAGAGGCTACCACACAGCTGTCAGGTGGCTCAGCCTGGGCAAACTGTTAAAAAGAATATGGGACTCAAAAGCATATATACTTAAGAGTTTTGTGAGAAGAAATGCAAGAACACTCTAGAGCCCTCAAATGCATTTGCTGTTGATGTGACTGCACTAATGAACTAAATACCAAACTGCAGGACAAAGGCCTATCTGCAGATGAAATGCAGTTTCTTTCAAGCCAGCCTGAGAGCAACAGTCTTACTCGCATGCCAACAGTAAAGATGTTGGTTCTCTTTGGATCCACCGTTCTACGAGAACAAATATCCACAGTTTAACAAATCCAGTTACAGATCCATTCTCAATGACAATCACCTCTCTCTCTCTCCTCTCCTCTGTCTTTTGGATTTTCCACACAGACTTTGACCCAGACTCTTGTGCAGTTGTAGTCTGTTTTGGGTTTTAACATTTTTCTCTCTGAACAAGAAAAGGGGAACTGAAAAACTGAAGATGAAGCAATTGGACTACAAGCAAAATGCCAACAGTACTGATAAAAGTCTGAAATTTTGCAAAACTTAAATTATAAATTGTTGCCATTTTACTATGCCCACTGCATATATTCATGGCCTAATTATAAAAACTATTAAAAGTGGAATTTTATGAAGAGATAAAAATCAGTATTGAGCAGAACTGAGTTCATCATATTAATGGAGCTTTCCACAACACACCTTGTTCTCATTCAGGCCCTTATGAAAGTTAATGATCCACCAGTGACTTAAACTGTGATGACACTGTGGTTTGGCATGTGAACAGGGATCAATCACAATGCACTGACCCCAACAGTGCTTGAAAGAGCTAGGAAATTAAATAGTGAGAAAGAATAGAAATTATGCAACCTCACATTAAGTTGAATAACAACTAGCATAGGCAGTAATATGAATAACAGATATCACTGGTTTAGTTTTACATTGTGTATATACACATACTAAATCTAGACTGTGATTGAAACAGAAAAAAAAAATGCAGAGAACTACATCAAACAAATTAGGAGAGAAAGATGATCATGCACACCAAAAAGTCAAGTGTTTTTTGAGAGCTCTCTGCTAGACCTTGTGGGCAAAAAAACCCCCTCCTCTAGTGGAAATCAGTTTATTGCTGCAGGGAATTTAAGATTATTATCAGTCTTCTTTGCTAACATAAGATTAATTTACAAGCTTTCACTCTAAAGTCAAACAACAGCCAGCTAAGTGAGCTAAACTAGTTTCGTTTTTCCTCCAGCAACATGTAATTTGTAGTAAGCGGCACTGCTCACCAACTGGCAGGTGTCCAGGCTTTTTTGTTCCATTAATAAATGTAGCTCTCTACCTAAGACAAACAGCCATGTGCTCAACAAACACACAAGTCAAAGACTTGAGTGGTTAGTGATTTATTACAAAAACATCTTGATTGTTGACGTATTCAGATACTCCTCTTTTGACAACACAAAAGCATATGATCCTGGAGTGAGTGCAGAAGTCATGTGGTTTCATTCTGCTACCTTACTCAGTTTGAGAGTGAATCTCTTGTGGCTGTCTCTACAGTACAGCTTCTGGTACTTTAGGCTTCCTTTAACCGTGACATCCCACAGATTACATAACTCTGCCACTGCTTGGCCCCCAGGCTTCAAGTATATGCTACTGTCGCCATGAGACTGTCAACAAGCACCATCCCCCACCCTTATACACACACACACACAGTACTTTTACAGTTACACACATCCTGAACACGTAAGCAACACAAGCTGCCCTCTGTTTAAAATGCCCTGGGAGCCATGAGCTGACTAGTTTCAAACTTGTGGTGTTATTGTGCAGCACATTCATAGGAAAACGCACATAAAATCTAGAACAATGCTGTGCTGGCTTAAAAGCCACATGACTTGTGGAAACAGAAGTAGTGAAGGCACTACTTCTGTTCCCACATGTGATACAAAACATCAGCCGAGTCAGGAGACCACTAATGCAGACAGTCAGAGTGTCTAGGGGAAGATAAATGGGTGCAATGGTGGTGATAGCAGAATTCTCAGACAGTGTATTCTCTGGATTTCTTTTGGTACAACATGCATTCCTACATACAAGAAAATGATGACAGCATGTGAAACGTTTCTTATGTCCACATAAATTTTGTGTAAACCAATGCAAAAACCTACCAAAAAATAATAAAAGAAGTGGGAATGCAACAGTTCACAGTCCTTTTACTCATACTCAACAACAGCATTCCTATCCATCCTTAGACCAAGGTTGGAGCCAATGACTGTAGAAAATCTCTATAAAAGTACAGTTAGGGGCAAAGGCAGTCGAATAAGGGCAGATTTTGTAAATATTTATCTCAGTACATCTCTGCAGTGCATTTCAAATCAAACCAGAGTGAAGTGCATACTTTCTGGTGTAATTCAAGAGGTTTTAACAAAATGACTGCATTGAGTGTTTTGTACTTGCAACCATTTTTATACGCAGCCCAATTTCAGTTCTGAATTAACAAACTACCAGCTTTACGTATAAGAACTGGTTTTAATATTGGGAGTAAAAGTCCTTCGCCACAGACATTGCCTTGAGATGCTCTGCCAGGTCTTTACTGCAACCATCTTCAGTTGGTCTCTGCATTCAGTTTTGTCTTCAGTAACTACAAGTCATGCTCCACTTGGCTGGAATAGGGAGTACGACTTGGCCATTTAATAACATCCCATTTCTTTGCCTCGAGAAACTCTTGGGTTGCTTTTGCAAAATGCCTGGATGGCCCATTTGGGCTGAATTAATCCTGCTACTTCTATCAGTTTTCACATCATCAATAATGCTACTTCCACTGGCAGCCAGACATGACCATGTATGTGTGCCTCTGCCATGTTTGACAGATTATATGGTATGCTTTTCTTTTCCATAGATTTCTATTGCAATCACTGTGGCACAAATTAATCTTGGGTTTATAAATCCAAAGTATTTTCTTCCCCCAGTCCTGGGCACATGCATGCAAAACCACCAAACTTTTGCAATAACAACAGGCAGACTGTCCACTAATAAATCACTTGAGGATGTTTAAAAATGCTAAAATAAGTCACCAAATACACTTTGACTACCATTACTTAGGAGGTCCATGTGGGTAAAGATTATGTTTGGAACACCGAGTTGAGAATCTGAGAATAATGCTCAGCTAATGAATAAAAAAAAATATCCAGTAATCAAATTTTGGAGGTATTTTTTGTTTAATTAACTATGTGCCCGTCATCTATGGATATGATGGTCAGTGAATTGACCAATTACTCAACTGCCCCGATTGCAACTGTTGTAAAATGTGTAGTAGTGGGCATTTTTTGGCTTAGATAAAGTAGTAGCAACACAATGATGGCAACAAATGAATGCAGAAAAAGATAATGAGGAGAAATATCCAGTCAAACTTAAAATTATTTACCAAGCAGAAAGGACAAACAACTGCAGCAATTCCAGCAAATCAAATGGAAGCCAACTAATGACACCAAGCATGTTTTTTCTTAGACAACAACACAGTATTGGAGGTGTGGAGTCATTAGAAAACATGTCAGCAAGAGGCTTTGATGCTTACACACGGATGTTCACCACCTAAATCAAATGTCTCTACAAACGCGTGGACTCCCTTGGCCCATGGTGACATGCATTTCTTTTTTATTTTGCTCTTGTGAAACAAGTAGAGCAGACACAAGGAGTATCAAAGTCAGTGAGGATTAAGACATAGATTAAAACACACGACGTTAGGTCAGGCAAAGGAACAACATAGATACCCAATTTTCAGATACAAAGTAATTTTGAATTTAACAAAAAGCTACAACATCGGATAATTACCACATTTTTCTGCCATGCAAAATAAGCAATTAGGACATCAAGTGATTTTAATATATTTCACAGTGGCCAAGCTCAAATGACATACAAAGGTGAACGCTGCTGCAAGGGACGTGACGAGACTGGCATTACAAGAAGTGAATATCAAGCAATACTTATTTCCACATGAAAGGCGAAATGACTCATTATAAACCCTTTAGAAAAACAGTGTCCACTCTCTGACAATTTGTGGCTTGCGCTCGCTACAGTTGCCTTTCATGTACATGTATCTGAGGGTGTAAATAAAGAGGCTGACTGTTGAGTAACTTGCCTGCTGCAAGGCAACCTTGAATTTGAATCCAACATAGACAGAGCTTTACTGGCTTTGAGCTGCTTGGTTATACTTTAAATTCCTCATAATCATCCTTAAGTTAACTATAACCCTCAGTCATGTAATCTACTGCTGCCAGAGCAGCGTTCAAGACAGAAAATGAAAAATGTATCAGATTTTCACAAGCAGTTTTTCTGGCACGAGAATTAAGGAGGATCTAGATATTCTCCTCATGAACAATTTGCCTGGGTAATTCAATTAACAAGTAATACATCAGCTAATGTTCCAACAATAAGGGAGAAAAACCCCAAACTGAAACAACTGAAACCTGAATTTCTGGTGAAGCAATTAATCAATTTCAGCTTAAATCTAATCTATTTAAAAAGATTGACATGAAGCCCTGCAGCAAATTGATTTAGTGTGTCATTCTGTTGGCAGGGGAAAACGTAAACATGCTCATCAGTGTGAACATTAGTGGAAGAATTATGGGAGACATGCGGAAATGTGACTGTGGGTTGCAAAGGCGCAACTGGTGCGCTCTCGCAAATAGAAAGGCAAAAAGCATAAAATGCATTTAAACATAAGCAAACAAAAGGAGGTTTTTAATTTGTCCTGACCTGAGACGCAGATGAATGTCATGTAATCTCCTTGACCACCGGTGGCCAGGAAGGGGATCTTTTTCTTTGTCCTCCGCTTCACCTGTACAGCAGCAAGCATCTTCTCATCGTGAGGTATGAACACCTCCTTGTTGATTACAGATTTGGCACTCATCTCTGATTTAGGCAGACGTAAACAGCTGGTCACCAGTTAAAGTGGAGCAATCCAGGCTTCACTGAAGAAGAGAAGAGAGTGAAGAAAACCAGCTAATTAAATTAAGTAGGACCAACTAGACTGTGCTTAGAAAAAGCAAAGATCTCACATATCCTGAAACACACATTTTTCATTTAGCAAGTACATT
Organism: Rhamphochromis longiceps; assembly: GCF_057381845.1. Lineage (NCBI taxonomy): Eukaryota > Metazoa > Chordata > Actinopteri > Cichliformes > Cichlidae > Rhamphochromis > Rhamphochromis longiceps. The sequence goes on along the minus strand of NC_140575.1, from coordinate 25,204,053 downwards.
AAGGGCATTTCCCATTCTTCTTTTCTAATAAATAACACGGATCCTAATTTGAAGTGTGAATCTACTGAAACAAGGTGCAAGCAGCATTGTGTAATGGCAGTGAGAGGGCAATATACAGCACAAGTCAAATGTACACACGAAAGGAACCCAGGTAGTTTTTTTCCCTAAAAACTGAAAGTATAAAATAACTGCTAAACATTTTAGTTTTACATTACCTAAAGTAACTTTTTATAAGCGCTCTTTAAATATTGGAACTCTTATCTTTTGTGCTATACACAAAATTCTAATGGTTTCGGAAAGAAGAGGAGACACTTCCTTGTACCATGGTAGCACAAAGCTGAGGTACTTAATTGCAGATTTGTTTAGATCTTTTGTCCATGCACAAACCTAGTCTTGGACCAGTTAATCTTGTTTTCCAGCAGAGAAAAATCCACACAAGACTACCTGAATTTGCTCACAGTGCACAGCTCATTAGGTTATTTCCAAAATCCTCTATAGCTGCATTTCCCTTGCAGTAAGTCTTAGCATTGCATATCTCTAAATGTTTTGGCAATATTCTCCTTGGAAGTATTGCCACTCACAAAGATGAAATGACTTCAGCTGAAGCTGTTAAGAGTACTGCTAGTCTCACAGATACAGAACAGCAATCATATTTCCATTACAACAAGCCAACTTCTACTAGTCAATCTCTTTCTGGAGGACGGCGACTAGACCACAGTAAACACAACATTACGTGTGATGGTGTCAAAGGAGGGTGTGCTTAGTTGCCCTAACCGTGAGTGAGCACAAGAAACAGTCATAAAGAAGTAGGTTAATTAGGCCCAAACCCCCTCATGAGGACTGAAACGTAATCATTTTCTCAGCCACACACATTCATTTCAGACACAGACCACTTACAACCGCATACATCACAGGCCAGCACAGGCCACCCTGCTGCTTATGAACTAATCTGTCAGCCTCAAGTAGCGCTTGAATTACTCTACAGCGAGGCAAAGACTGCAAAACACCATTTTCATCAAACTGACTTGCTTATAAAAACAACTGCCCACAAAGTAAAGTCTTTTGTAACAATGCAACAAGCTTTGAAATTAGTGCTCAGCAGCTTAGTGGAAGTACAGTTTGGTGTTTTGACTGATTAGCACAAAAGCAAACCTGCAGAAGGACAAACTTTACCAAGCACCCTCAGTGTTCTCTGGTCTAAGCGTTAAAGCAGGATTACATCATACCAAAAGAAATACTTCAAAACAAGTGGAACTTAAAAGCCTTAGACAAAACAGCATTGTTACAATATAAGATAATCTAATAAATAGTCATGGAGGAAGGAGCCCATCATCACACTCCAAGTGATTTCTAATATATCCTTTTATGTTGGTTTCATTTGAATTACATCACACACAGAAGATCTATAAAATGAGATGAATCATCTCCCTGTCACAGGCACCTCACCCACAAAAATGCAACACGTTCAGCATAGATATAATGTATTCCAAGGTCACCATATTCTCCTCCCACAAAAATCTGAAGATGGTAATATGGCCTTGACTTTTTTTCTTTGAAAAAATTAAAACTACAAATTAAAATTAAAATGTCAACGTCAATCACCATGTGCTGACAATGTTTTTTATTTTAGGTAAACATACTACTTTCATCACAGAAGATTAGAAAGCTTAAGTAACAATCGAGCAGTAGTAGTGATTCTACATTTCCAACTTAATCTTTCACAGCCAGCACTTATTAAACATTCTCTCTTTCTATCCATCTTCTTGTGTGCTCTTTCAGCAATGCAAATCTTAAAAGTAAACAAAAACTTCAGCCAGGAGAGTAATTAAAGAGGCTAATAAATGTGTCTCTCTTTGGAACTGGAGATGTCCAACAACCGCAGACTTTGGCTAAGAGACAGCTCAGTTTCCCATCAAAATATGCACAGGACTATTTTGCATTCAACATAAGACAGCTCCTTCAATTTAGACCTTTCATGCACAGTATACTGCCATTCTGAGCTCCGGCACCGACTGAAAAACTTGCAGCCTTATTTATAAAGAATTAGCTAGAGCTTAGTCTCCAGATTATTCCTGACAATGTGCAGACCTTTGATTCATTAAGGAGCGCTAACTATTACTTTACATACCTGTTAACTCTAAATCTCATATCACATAAAATGTACATATTTAATAAAATTTCTGACTTGCAAATTCTCCTAATAAAGGATTTATGATCCTGCCCATTTGCATAGGTCTTGGCTGGGTAAAGGATTATGGGTATGCAATAAGGGAGAGGTGTTTGTGTGCACCCAATCAATTCCAACTGGGAGTATTTGAACAGCTGTGATGCTGTGTGTAGGTAGAACACTGACTGGTTGAAAAGACATCTTTTAAAGAAAACAGAGCAAGACAAATTGAACAAGAGGGGAAAAAAGGAAAAGAAAAACAACAACAACAACAGGAGTAACACACATTAACAGTTGTTCCTCATGGATTTGACACTGTCCCCAGTGACGGTTTACTGTTACATATGCAGACAGCACATCCATAGCCTGTTTGTTCATTCATTATGTCCCATTTGAAATTCGGAAAGTCTTTGATCTGCCAATTAATTCATAAAATCATTAACTGATAATTCTTACTATACTGCTAATACAGCTTTTAGAGCAATAAAATCAGAACCAGACCAGAGCTGTTTTATGGCCTCTGCATTTTTGCATGTTGCATGTTCATCTCTCAAAGTCAGGAGTAACCACATTTTGATGAAAGGATGAAATGCTAAGTTATCATTCAAGATAGCATTAGCAACCTTGGTTATATCTATGGCACAGACGAGATACCAAAACAAGTTAGTGCAAGTTACCACACAGAAAATAATGTTTGCCAGATAACTGCAATATGATTCCAACATCCTTTTAGACTGACCTGCTTTGAGAGCTAGCCTCGAGGCCATTAGCAGGAATTCCAGAGTAGTTGCCACGGTTTAGCCTCCCCCCCCCCCTTGAATACACTGACCCAATCTTCACAAAATTAATTTCATTAACTGACAGAAGCCCCACTTCAATGTGCACAAACTGTACAGCTCTCCAGAGTTATGCATCAAATCCTCCCAATATAACAAGCTTTTTCAATATATTGATGCGGTATTTCTATTTTTAGCATGTGCATGTTTAGCTAACAATACTGGGGGTATGTCACAGCTTTTCTTTAAATTCCACATGCACCACTCTAAATTAGTTCAACCTTTTCAGTTGCTCACAATTATTTTATTTTCTTGTTGTTTAACTAGATAGCACACTGCAAAGCAAATACAGAAAATATGCATCAACTGTTTGGTCTCGTTGCTACCTAGTAGCAAATCAGTGCAGTGGACTTTTTTTTTTTTTTTAGTGCAGTGGACTTGTTCACTTTCAAAGCCCTATTCCACAGCACCTCTCCCTCTTCTACACTATCTTCTAGCTATAAAGGAAGGCTGCCCACATCACCCCTCAAGCTGTCACCAGCACATAGCCCCCCTCAGGTGGTCCGCTGAAGCATGACGGGAAGGGGGGGATAAGTAGATGGGGGATGCAAGGAAGAGAATAAGGAACAGAAATAGGAGAAGGAAGCAAACATGAGCCTCAAGGCAGCGAAATGTAGCCAGCTCCAGTGCACAGCTTATGGTCTGACTTTGAGCAGTCTTATGCAATTCTGAGCTGTGCGAGAAGTCACAGCCAAGGAGCTGTTGTAGCAGTGAAAATGACGGACATATACTTTACGGCTGCTTATCACCCCATTTTCAAGCAAAACCTTTCAAAAACACTTCATTAACTGTGGTTGTGTATTGCCAAGGAGTAAAAGGACCAGCCCTGTTCCTGCTCATTCCCTTGCTCCCCTCTTGTGTTAATGTGAAATGTGTTCAGTCAATGCTCAGTGCTCTCCTGGGACCTCATTGGAGTGCAGTCTTTGAGCTAGCCTGCACAATGCACATCTTCTTCTTTAAGCATCAACACGGTCCTCCCGCTTTCCAGTCTGTGCTCACAAGCACACAGGAACCGCAACTTCTTTCCACCGCAACAGAAACAGCAGGAGCTGAGAAAATGGGCCCAAAAGACAGGTGGATGATACAGGCTTTGTCAAGCTAAACTAAAGGTGTGTCTTTAGTTTCCTTTGGAGAGGCATAAAAGCTCAAAGCCAGATCAGCAGGTGGCACAGGCTAAAAAAAAGATTATTAATTAAAAAAATACATCAACCAAGTCCATCTGAAATCCATCTATTACTAAATATATTTACTCTGCTGTATGTGTAATTAAAAAGTTTAGTAAATTATCTATCACTGATATAAAGCAGTATAGTCTGGATGTATATCCAACTCTTAAGACTTTTCTTTTTAGACTGACAGCTTTAATAATCTAAGCATATAGTCTGGTGCCGTATTTGGGAATCTAGGTTAATTAACGTTGGGGAATTTACTCAGCTTTATGGAAAGTTGTAATCCACAACTAATATCCAGAAAAAGATTCCAAACATTTTTACACAGTGTACAGTTTGTTAAACAAGTCCCTTGTGCCATATTTGAGAATTAAACATACAGGTGCACTGCAGTGGCGTGCCAACAATCTTTTTTCTTTTTTTATTCCTGATAAGCCAACAATACGAAAAGCAGTGCAGACTGAACCTCAGCTGAACTGATATGAAATAAGTACAGCTGGGAATATCGCATATATTGATCTGACGCGATAACTAACTAATAAGTCCACCTTCAAAAGAAGTACATATCTACTCCTCCCACTCACATTTGACTGGCTTTGGAAATGTTCAGAAACAAAATAGTTTCTTTCATTCCACACTCCACTGTGGGAGATATCTCAAAGATATAAAAACACGCTCCCTCATCTGCAGTCTTTCATGCACATCTTTCACATCGACTCGCGGTTCTTTTCAGGGCCTCGATTTAACAGGAAAAAAAGAAACCTTCCATAGCGCACCTATGTTCACAGATTAGATCTTTAGAGAGTGATGTCATTCACCCGTGTCACTGACTGAGCGATATCCAACACTGCCACGCGAACAGATGGTGAATGTTACTTCTCATAAAATAACTGAGAGATTACGACATCGATCCTGCTGTTTTTGAGGTGTTACTGCCAGCCTGCATTGTATTAATGCAGCACTACACCACAAATACAAAAAATAAAATCAGTTTCGCATACACAATATATCAAAAACATGTACAGTCATTTGAAAGCGAAAGATTTTTCTCAGAACTCCATCCAGTCCAGTAAAAAAACCAAAAAAAAAACCAAGTAGACCCCATGATTCAGTACCTTGTAGAACAACTTCAAGTAACTTAAAGCAATTATTTTCTATTTGACTTTCATCCATCTTCTCTTCATCCAAAGGGATATTAGCCTAATCTTCTTTACAAATGCTAATATATTCTTCTTAGAGAGACGAGACTTTCGCCTGGCAACGCTTCATAACACGCCATACTTGTTTAGTCCTTTCCTAATTGTACAATCATGAACTTTAACATTTAACATGCTAGCTGAGGCCTGTAGAGTTTTTTTGCCTTTTTTTGCAAATTCTATGTCCTTGGAGTGAATTTGTTGGGATCGGAACATCATGGTATTGTGTTATTATGACCCACCTCAATGTTCCAGTGCCTAAACTTCTGTTTGATTATTAGCACCTAGCTGTTACCTAGACAAGCAAATGAAAGAGGGTCAGTGATCCTAGAATGGACTCATTTTATAGCTTGGAGAATCCAATAGTTTGCTCTCTATAGTAGTGCCACTTTGAAAATAGATTTTAAAATATCAAATCTTTTTTTTCTCTCTTCAAAAAGTTTCATTTAAAGCCAAATAAAAACCAAGTCCAATAGCAATGGGGTTTGTTTAAGTGGTGCAAGATAAGACACTTTAGATATAATCTATTTAGTCAAATGTACTTTACATGGAAAAAACAATAGTACTGTTGAGAAGGAATCAAAAGTATGACACTAAACAATATCCACCAGGCTTTGAAAGCTTTGTCAGACTTTCCCAGTAAAAATAAAAGCCAATCTGCATCCAGCACATTGGGCTCTGAACTGCCATATCTTCTCTTCTGAGGTATCACTTTTTTGTTTGTTTTGTTTTTGACGCAGCAAAATTTCCAAATTCCTTATAACCAAATCCAAATGAAGAGCTGTCACATGTAAGACTCGAGGAATGCAAACCTAAACAACCGTTTACTGCGTGGGTAACAATGCCAGCAAGGCAAGAAATTATATTACACACATTCTAGATTTTTATAGTTGAGAAGCTCATGCTCAGCAGAGGCATCGCACAGATTTTGAGAAAATAAACAAAGACATCCGTGTCTGCATACATAATCTAAGAGAAGCTCAAACTGTAGGCTCTTACTCAGGTAAGGAACATCTTTTGCATAAGGATCTTTTTTTAAATTCTGTTGTTAATTCAATGAGTTGTAAACTTTTTCTCGTCACAATACACATGGCGCGCATATGTGTATATAGCAATGTACACGAGAACGAATAGTGCACATGCCATTTAATGGCCATTTTGTGTTAAAAGGGAGCACCATAGATCAACCAGACTGATAGGATGTTATTTTCTCCCCTTAAAACAGAAAGATATGGAAGGTCCCATCCATTTTCCTGTGCAAGTCAGCTGTTAGTGAAGGTTATATATTGCCAGGGCAGCATGGGCTAACCATGAATCAATGAATGACATGCCAGGCCCCCAAATGAGCTCATTCTTTAGAGCCCAGTGCCCTCTAGCAATAAAACATTTGAGAAGGGGGCTGGGAAAACAGAAGAAAAGCAGATAGAGAGCACTTAATGAGAGATGTCTCAAACACTGCAGAGATCACGAGCATAATGACTGTTAGAGGACCAATGGCATGACACATTGCATAACAGTACAGACGTAAATATACATCAAGGTAAAAAGACAAAAATGCCACTCCATACAGCCAAAATACTGAATAAGAGCAACAATCCCTCAATGCAAAATTCGGATTTTTTTTTTTTTTTTTTTTTTTTTTTTTTTAAACGCAGCGCCTGCCCTTCAACATCATCTTGCAAAAGCCAAAGTTAGATATAATGGCTGTGCTGTGATTTTTGTCTGCGTTTACAAGTAAAATGATGACTGAGAGAAACAGATGCAACTTGATGGGTTTTTTTCCTCTCATAAGCTGCACAGCTGTCTGTCACTAGCTGAAACCTTGTTGTTCGGTGTCACTCGCTGAACAGAGCAGATGGTGAAAAAACTGCGCCAGCAGCGGGAGAACAAGAGCGTTCGCGAAGGAGTACCGCCTGAAGTTTTTTTTGGGCGGGGGTGTTTCGTTTTGAGTACTTTTTTTTTTGCAGGATGCTGAAAAAACAAAAAAAATCTAGTGACAAAGTCACTAAGTTGGCAACAATGAGTTGAAGTGAACTGTGATGGGCCGAGAGAGATGTTAGGCATGAAATTCTACATCCACAAACGTTGATTCTGTTCATCTGGACATAGCATTTTCAGTGGGAGAAACATTTCGTCACTCACCCAAGTGACTTCTTCAGTCTCAGCTGACTGCAGGTGTCCCCAGTCTTATAAACAGTATCACTTAAACTAGTACCACTGAAGGAACAATGGGCTGTGAGGTCAGTTCCTTGAAACGTTTCTCCCACTGAAAACGCTACGTCCAGATGAACTGAATCAAATTTTGTGGATTTACCTACCTGGATGATTGAGCATGCATCAAGACGAAATTTCTGAATTTAAAGAAACTAAAAATCTGAAGGCGAGCCAAAAAACATCAGGTTCTCTTCTGAAAATAATTGAGTTGGTTGTCATGACAAAGAATATCACGTAATGTGTTGGAATTAACTCACTCTAGCTGACATTTCTTTAAGTAGTATTTTTCACATTAATACAGCGTTAGTTCTAGATGTCATCTAGTGCAGATAAGGCTCACAGTTGTTTAGTCATTCAAGATTTGCAGAAGTAGGATGTGGCAGCTGGTCAGTAGGATTGTCACGCCCTTCCTCTGCTGTCTGCTAACTGGACTGGGGAAAGTGACAGGGACGACAGCCAGTAGTTTACCCAAATTTTAGCAGGTTAACAATTGGCAATGGGGGGGGGAGGCACTTAAAGGACACACCCCTATATCTTTCTTGTGTCTTCCTTTCATTACCTTTCCATTAAGTATATTAAAACACAGCATAGAGCAGAGCAATTCAGGGAAAGCCTTAGACTCCAGACTTCAATGTCATTTTACCAGAAACCCTGGCAGCAGAGTGTATTTGTTCACTATATGAGATGCACTGCAGAAACAAGGATCTTTATCTCTTTATGTCTGCCTTCGAGGATATTTGCTGTCTAGCAGAAGAAGAAGCCAGGGAGGGAGCCGGCTCAACAGTTTACATCATGACTGTAATTGGACACTGAATTATGGGGAAAGGTATAAGCTTATCTTTTATGGCATGCCAGAGCAAATTAAACCCTGAACTCAGGCAGCAAGAAGCAATATTTTAATGTAAGTGGGTTAGTTAATGCCACCAGGAGCATAGGGGCAGTATAAGGAGCCTCACAGCTAATCCCAACTAAACATTCTTCAAGGTCTGCAGCATGTCCTGGAGATACAAAAGTGGGAATTGCTTTGGGATTTGGTATAGTAGTATTTAAATACAAGCATGTGTTGGACTTTGTAAAGAGCCACCCCTGAGATTTTTTAAGATATATTTAAAGCCAAAGCATATGTCTTTTTTCCCTTTAAAACGGCCATTTGGTTGATACACATTTTAAGTAAAAACACTATTTCATCATTCCCTTTTTAAAAGCTCTGAGGTGGCCCCTGGGGCTCTAAACAGTTTCCATACACATTTGGACTGTTTTGTTTTAGCACAAAGATGCCAAAAACCTGGTTTTGGATATTGCACATATTATCCAAATATTAACACTGAACGCTTTAGATTTAAGAGGTGAACATATTTAGCCTTCAAACATCTTGCTCTGTACGGTTCACTGGAAGGAATTCAAACTATAACCCTTTGCAGCTTTAACATGTGTGCATTAGCATGTGGATAATATCTGGAGGCTTTTATACTCTAACTTGCCACTGTGACATGAAGACGAGCAAACAAACAGATGACAGAGAAGCACACCCTGCAATCATAATACTCGTGCTGGACAACTCCCCACATTCACGTTGGGCTCAAAGGAATTTCACTGGAATATTTGTATATGCTGGGCTGGCGCTCAAATATTAAACGTTTGGCAGAAACTATGTGAGCTATTTAATTTTAATTTACAACACAGGCATCAAACGTACACTTTAAAGCACAAAAACGTGACCGCGGATACAAATATATATATATTTTCTAACAGCAAAACAATTCAAATAATAACAATGTTGACAAAGAAATCCGTTCAGAAAGCCCGAGAGAATGATACATAATAATAATTTAAAAAATACACAAGTTGTTTTTTTAAGTAAGTCACACCGTCGCGTGCGCTAGTTAATGATTAACAAGCGCGCGCGCACGCTTATATTGATTGTACCGCAAAGTGGCTGAAAGGTTGTTGGCGCAGTCTTCCAGTCGTTCATCAATAACAAGAAACTCCCCCCGTACGCCTGTGTAAAATATCTGCCCAACTTTTGATTGTTTGCGGGAAGTAAGCGGGACGCAGAGACTACTCACCGATGCGTCTGAGCGAGCAGTTTCCACGTGCAGTCAACAAATCCTTGGGTTAAATGTCTCCAGCTGTCACACTTCACCTACTTTTAAACAGCTTCTTCCCTATTGTTAGCCTTCCTCTCAAAATAAAAGAGAGCATTTCGAGGTTAACATCGCGTCGACTTCACTTCTGCGATAGTTGCTGGTTTCTGAGCCGCGAGAGGAGAGTTTTTTTCCCCCTGCTGTCGGTTTTGGAGAGCCAGTCTGTCTGACCGTGGCTCTCTCTTTCTCTCTGTGTGTGAGTGTGTATGGATGGGAGACCAGTAGCAGGTTCCCAGACACACAAACCAAACCCACCCGCCCGCCAATCACGTACAGTATCACACCACCACGTCGTGAGCTCCTCGAGTCTGTACGCTTCGCGAGACGGAGAAAATTCCCAGGCTGAATGGAGGCGGTGGCTGGATGTTTATTGCCTCTTGAAAAGTCATAATATGTATAATATTCAAACACAAAAGTGAAAGCAAAAGGATACTTCATAGAAATGTGTCAAACTATGATCATTCGGTACAACAAGCACTTACCAGGATTAACCTTGACCCTAACACATACCAAGCACCAACAGATTTTACATTTTTACATTTATAATACATAAGAATCGACTTAATTCTAAGGTGAGATTAAACTAAAATTAAGTTAAAATCAAGTTAATCTGTAGTTAGTCAATTTGTTGTAGACACCTATTCAATTCAGTTCAATTATATTTATATGGAATTCACAACAACAGGAAGTGCTCTATGTTGCAAGGTAAAGCCTCCACAATATTAGAAAGAAAGCCCAAAAAATACACAATCCCCTGTGAGCAAGCACTTGGCAACAGTGGGAAGGAAAAACTCCCTTTTAACAGGAAGAAACCTCTGGCAGGACCAGGCTCGGGGAAGGAGAGACATCTGCTGCAACCAGGTGGGGGTGAGGGGAAAGAGAAGAGGGTAAAAAGAGACAAAAGGTAAGCTAGAGGAGAGAGAGCTTCTGAAGTTGGTGGCCCGTGTCAAAATTGTCCCGAAATGTACTGTGAATGAATGAAACACTAATAGTTTATAGGGGTTAAAAAAAACAGAAAGTAGCTTCTCTTCAGTGATTCGGACTTCCCCAAGTTACAACTTTAAATAAATATGGCACTACCAAGGTTGCTGAGCTCATAAAAAAGAGCTTTCTGGCTTCTGAGGATATTGTGAGTGTAGTGGTGGAGAAATTATATATATTGTTTTTTGTTTTTTTCTATGTCTCAAACACTGAAGAAGACTGATTATCATATTTAGCCTACAAAATATCTTCTACAACTAATTTAGCCTGGTCTTAGCCTGGACAGGATTACAGTGCCTGGTGAGGTAAACCTCACAGTCCCTCTGATGATATACTGGCAGTTATGACACCAATAGGTTTTATTGCATAGTCTGTATGACTCAGACTTTAAGTACAGTATGTGATATCTCCCTGTAAGAGTTCATGAACAGTAACTGTTCAAGAAGTCTTGTAAAGGAAGTTCTCTTTAAAAAAAAAGAAAAAGAAAAAGAAAAGCTTATCCACCTTTACACATTTGTTTGGACATGTCTCCCCTCCTGAAACAGGTTACTAGAGTTCTAATAGCATCACCTCATGAGAAAACAACAGCATATAATGGTGTTATACAACAATTCTCATCACGCTGCCTGTGGCGCAGACATTACAGACTTGTGGTTATACGGCAGTTTCCCACATTATGACTGCTAACTAGGGCATTTCCCAAGATCATCTAAAAAAGAAGCTCAAGTTCTTTGAATTAGTCGTTTAGACAGGCCTACTCTACCTGAACACTTTCCAATAACGCCCCGCCGGACGTGTGGGAGGTGTCAGTGTTCAGGACCATCATCTTTTGTTTTTCTACAACCTTGCCAACAGAAATCTGCTCCATGGGAATTCACAAACACACAAACACACACACACAAACAGTGGATGGTTTTGTCTGGTTGTGAGTCATCCATGTTCCCCACAGATCCCTAATTCCTCTCCTGATAGATCTGGCTTCTTTTACACGCTCTGTCTTCATTTTGAAGAAACTTGGAAACCTCTGCTTCATCTGAGATAGCTCATATTTTATGTGCTTCTGTTTTTTTGCCTATGGGGATTTGATCGTTAACATGTTGCGGAGGGAGCTGTTGAGCGGTTAAGCTATCCTTACTTACCACGATAAGCAGAGGACCCGCTGTACTATAGCAGATGTCCTTAGGTCAGCTTTATGAGATGAAATGCATGATAAGAAAACCACTTGTGGCTGGAAAAACAGCAACGCTGTAATCAGAAATTCATGTTTCTGTTTTGTCCAGGAAAAAATCATTGAAAACAACTTGCAGGAGTTTGCCTGGCTTTACATTCTGGAGCCTGAGGAATCTACTACAACATGCTATTTTTTGAAATATAAGTCTAACTGTATTTATGGCAGATTTCAATCGGTTTTTCATTCAAGAATGCAACTTATTTATCATTCCACTGATAACGGGTACAGCTGATAGTCAGATTACTCTGCTTCATGCAGAAACAGAGGACATTTTCACTTGGCAAACAGCACAGCAGTAATTAAATATGAACGTTCCCAAAACTTCCTTGGGATCGTATTACTGTTTGTATGGCTTTGTTATTCCTTGCAGCAGGTAGCTTAGCAATCTGGCACAACATGTAGTTCATTTCAGGAATGTGGAATTTGAAAAAAAAACAAAAAAAACCCCTCTTGATCCTCTGAGACTACCTGAGGCTACCTTGTGACCATCCACTTTGTTACAGAGACCCTTCTGTTGAGTATAAATTGTAATCTGAAAGGGGAATAGTTGACTCCTGTGGCTGTGAGGCCCCTGGGACAAGTACAAGAAGGTACTTTGACACTGCCCTGCACACACTCTGTGTTCTCCTACATGAGTAAACACTTTTTAATGTAATGACTCCCTTTTTCCAGGTGGAGGAAAAAGCAGAAAGTGGCCAAAGGGCGAGAAACTGATCCACACACACACACATATATATGAGAACACACACACACAAGCTGAGAGGGTGAAAAGGGCATTAGCAGGCATTAGTTTCCTGCTTTTGAGTTTGGGATTTGGGGCACTTGAGTCTCTCCAGGGAAAGCCTGGTCAGTGAATTTCTCTGATGAAAGAGGCAAAGCATTGAACCACGACAAGGTTTCAATAAAAGCCTCAAGACTGATTGCCCAACGAAAATGTCGGAACCTTGGCTATGCTCATTGCTCAATTCGATGCTGAGGTTAAATTTTGGATGCATGACACACCACAGAGACTGACACATCCTCCAGGTTCCCCTTGTGTGGTTTGAAGTTTCCAAGGCACGTTAGAGGAGTGGAATCTTTGCGTAGGGAAGGCTGTTGGAAAAAAACAAAACAAACTACAGCCATTCACTGAAAAACAGACTCTATCAGCAAAGAGATATAACATTAGTAAGGTCTGTGGCAAATATGCAGAATTGTTAACTGTTTCACTCTTTAGAGGAACAATTTTCAATCATTAATGAGGCAATCATTCTGTTTTATCAAGGTGGTTACAAGACAGCAGTCAATAATTGTAAAATCTATACTTTTTGTAATTTCTGATGCTTAGTTTTATGAGTAAAACATTATGGTAAAACACAAGAAGCACAAAATGCATCTAGTTTTTTTTTACATTGCTTCCTCAAAACTGCTTTACTGTCATACTGAGTGATATTCAAACCACTGTTGAAACCCTCTTTTCAGCTGCACCATTATATCAAGTAGACATTTAGATGTGTTGTGCATCATTTTATGCTCATTGTTAGCACAGAGGAATGCATTTCCTCATAGCCAGGAACATTATACAATTCCAAGCTACTGTCAGGGCTCTCCGGCACTTATTCTCCTTTGGCTCCATCACTACCCCCCAACCCCCTCTTTCCCTCCCGCCAAAATCCTGGAAAAGATAAACACGCTTTCAGCCTGCAACTTCACTCGTGAGATCAGGGAGAAGGAGGTTCCTCAGTCCCATGTGGCGAGCAGGGTAAACACAGGGATCTGACTACAGAAGGAATGGAATGATGCGAGGGACCCTTTGCTCCAACCACCGCTTTTGCTTCTCATCTCCCCACACCATGGCCAGATGGCTGCCATCTCCATTCTTCCCTCTTTCACTCCTGCTAAATCAAACACTGAATTCATGTGGTTTGGAGCTTACTCTGCACAGTGTGAAGTATGAAACACACACACTCATCAGACACTGGTTACAGAGCTGCATGGGAGCTCACTCGGGAGAAAAACATGTCTTATTGTGGCTGCATACATTACTTCAGTAAGTGTGCACAGTGTGTGAGCTGTGGCATGCATTGATTTTTCCATGTATGGCTTTGTGTTCCAAGACAGCGTATGTTTTATACTCTTCCATCGGTTGTTTTGTAGTTCTTCCTGAATCTTGGCTCATCCAGAGCTGAGGAGTACGGTTATGAAAAGGGTGTGTCTGAAACTCCTCGTTTAGATTTCACTTATCAAGAAAAGTGTATATTTGCACTCTTCATGCACACGTAGCCCAGCTAATCACATTTGAAAGAGAAGCATCTGACCTGTGTTGTTTTTAAGGTACTTTCTAGCATTATCATTTGTATTTTCCACTTGAATCTTACAATTAAGTTTCTTTGCACGAGTGAGTTTTAGTTAAAATCCTCTGGTAATCAGAACCAGTTCTAATACACCTGGAGTAAACAAGCTGCTTGGCTGCGTGCACAGTTGTGCTCAGTGTAGCATGAAGACACAAACAAGCACTTCTGTGTTGATGGTTATTACAGAGTTTCTAAGACTTTATCCTTTTACAGTGAGGCATTTTAGGACATTGCCTGTCCAAAGGCTTCATATGATTTGCTCATTCATTTTGTTTATTTTGATTGCAGGACTTATCCATATGATCTTTCAGCCACTGCTGGAACATAAGGACCCGTCACTTCTTAAAAATGATCTCACCAGCTAATCGTATAACCGCTCACACTGACATAATTCTTGACAACAGTTTTGCTGAATTTTGGGACCAACACAGGACCATTCCTTTGCCAGAGACCGACACTTTAATTAGATTTGCAGAAGATATTAACCATCAATCATGTTAATGCCCAGCCAACCGCAAGTAATGACTTTCATGGTCTGATCAATCAGCGCGGCTTTGTCTCTTTATTAAAAATGCCAAATATATTTGCTTTGAATCTCTGTTTTGAATTCTGCATTCCTAATAAAATGCTGGTTTTTGAATCAGTGACGCAGGTTAGTGTGAAAAAAAAAGTCTAATTAAATCAAGACCCAGCTTATGAGGGAAAGGCAAACTTTGCACTTGTTGAAAAAAAATGAAAGAAAATGTTCAAGAATAACAACAAATTACTTTACAGTTTTATAGTATAACAAAGGGTTTTTTCAGTCTCACACTGTTGCTTGAATTTGTCCCAAACTCATCTAATGCACCACTCACACTTATTCATTCACTCATTTAGCACAACTAAGTGGTAAACTACTATACCTTGAAAACTGCTTTTGTAGATTTTGTTTACTATTAAAATTATTATTAATAATAATTTAATTTAGATTACAGAATGTACAGTGTAAAATTCCAGTACAATGCTTGAAAATCTAGCAGTTTTTACAGAAATCAGCCATGAAAACCTTGAAAATCAGTAAATGGTAAATGGCCTGTATTTGTATAGCACTTTACTAGTCCCTAAGGACCCCAAAGCACTTTACACATCCAGTCATCCACCCATTCACACACTGGTGATGGCAAGCTACATTGTAGCCACAGCCACCCTGGGGCGCACTGACAGAGGCGAGTAACACAAATAAGTAGTGAATACAAAATGAACCATTCAGCCTGTCACTCTAAGGCCGCTGCAGTAGTACGGAGTACAAACGAAACACAATGTGAAATGCCAAACACTTAATAACTGTGAAACGTGGTTCAGTCTGCCTCTGTTTTGCATTTGCCTGCCACCATCCACTGTGGAAACACTTTAGAAACTAATTTTGTCCACAGGCAGCTGCTTTATGCAGCGTTTTTGGGGGAAAAATGATTTTTTCAGAAGAGCTCATCCTGAATCAAAGTTAATACTCTGGGGTGTGCTGAAGCCAAATCTGAGAGCAGCTCACTGGGCAAAAAACTCCGTAATGGAGGCACGCACCATTAAACAATACAAACTCAATCCATCTCTATCACAGCAGCAGGACAGCTAAATGATAGCTTTGTGAGTGTGTGTGTGTGTGTGTGTGTGTGTGTGTGTGTGTGTGTGTGTGTGTGTGTGTGTGTGTGTGTGTGTGGGTATTGTATGGTACTCTTCAAAACACTGTCACCTTTATCATTTTAAAGGCACCTGCAATCATCACAGGAGTCACTCTGTCTGTATTCATGCATTACATTAAAGACGTCCTTTAATACAGCACTTTTACTTTTTTTTAATATATACAGCTTTCTACTTTCTTGGTCATTTCTACATATGTTTCTAAATGTCTAACAAATGTTGGAACCTGGTGCCATAAATATAAGGTAAGTTATTTCTTTACAGCAGTGCAAAACTAGCGAATCATTTTACTCTGTGCATTGGTTGGACAACTTCAGGTTTTCAGCTCTCTTTTCGAGTTTTCATCTAAGAGTCCTGTGTCTTCTCTTTCTCCTATCTCTGCCTGTCAGTGACTGACTCTCACTCTACCCCTTATCCCTGTTTCACTGCCAGCTGACAGTCAAAAGCACCTAAATTAGCTTATCAAAGTGCAAAGCTCCCTGGGTAACACAGTAAGCTAAGATTCCTATTTCAATTTGCCGTTTCAATTTCGTTTATACTGTCGACAGAACAAAAGACACTGCTATACCCATGAGTCCAAACGGAGATAAGGTAGAGATGCAGGGACGGACATGGGAGCCACTGAGACTTTGGAACAAACACAGATCTATTAACAAACAAGCAATAAAAAATAAGGGCGAAATTGAAGGAGAACGCACCAGTGAGGTCTTTAAAAGTTATGGCTGTATAGGCTGTTTTAATGCTATTGATGCACAGGGATCGATTTATAGACACCTGATTTTTTTTTTTCAAAGGAATAGGTCATAATGCAATAAAAAGTGCTGTCGGATTGCTCTAAACTGCACATTCCCCCATTAGATTACTTCTGTTTTTTTCCTTGTTAGACAAGTCAGCAGACCTGAATAGATGTACTCTCATTATGCCTCAGGCAACCATAAGTTCTCCTACTGCCATGCAAAGTGACCTGACACTTGTCTTTTTGTTCCATATGTGCTCCCTGACCAAAACTCTGTTTTAAATTGCATGATTTAGCCACACAAAATACATTTTTGAGAGAGAGGTGATGCAAATTACCCAATTAAGTGCAACAGTGCTTAAAGCCAAAAGATCCCTGAGGGAGAAGGGAATTACTTTAAAGACTCTCACAGCAAATAGCCTGACAGCAGACTTAGGCTGAACTGTTACGTGAGCTGAAATACACAACATCTGTATCTTTAGCTATGGTTTCTAACCCTTATTGCTTACACTTGTTTGTACGCATGACCATGCAATCCTGCAGAAAGTGATGAAGCAAGCGTCTTGGCTCACCACAGGCCCATCTCATCTCAATAAACAGCATGTGACATGACCTCATCTGCTTAGAGGACACCCTCTGGATTGGCTCTGAGACTTTAATGACACACTTATATTTCTGCAAATGCATGTGAGGTGTCCTGGAATTCAAAGCAAGGCTAACAAGTTGGTGGTCAAAGGTTCACAGTGCTCATCCAACACATGAGACATAGGAATGCCTAATTTTGGTCATGGAAGGGGACTGCTTTCTGGTTTCCATCAAAACCAGAACAGGTTAAAGCAGTGATGGTATGATTGTGTAAACCAAGACCTGACCAGTGCCATTTGAATTTATGAGTAACAAAGAAAATAGGGAGGATTTAGGAAACTTATTGAATTAACTTTTTAGCCTTGGAAACAAAAGAACATGTGTTCATAAAGTCTTTAAAGTCAGGTTAGCAGCACCAGAGTGTAATGGATGACATCAAGATAAGATTCTTGGCACTCATTAGTGTTTAGCCCAGACTGAGCCTTTTCCATGGAAATATCTACACTGAACTGTCCAAGATAATGGCAATAACATATGTGAGGTTTGTCAAGGGTGGAATTCCTGTCATCTAATATGTGAAATGGAACGGTGAAGCTCACTGACTGACTGTGTGTACGCTGAAGATACTATAAGGAAATTGAAAGGGTTTGGAAAGTGTCGTGTTTTCAATAAAACATCCGTAGTAGTTAGCAAGCTTCTTTATTTTAACGTGGCTCACATCCATGTACGTAAACATAACCTGCCGCTGCTTCTACGACACAGTATATATCACAATTTGGTTAGACAGCCCCCTAGTGGTGAAGCTGAACTACCCACATAACTCCTATCAACACATCCCCTTTTCTTTAGATGTTATCTGCTGAACAACACTATGGAAACATACCTAACATTGCATAGCTTGAATAACATCACAAACACTTGTGACAGTGTAAACTACGGAACACACAATAATGCAGAAAGTTCCTTTTTGATATATGCATATATATCTAGCTATATATGTATACACCAACATATACATATATATATATGCTTAAAGGTTTAGTCTATCAGGTGGCTTGATAGAGCGTGCTGATCTTCTGACAATGGGTGACTGGTCTCTTTGCTCCACACTGTCCTTCACGGGTGTTGTTGGTTCAGGTGGTGTGTTGTTGTCATCACACTGTTCTTCCGATGGTCCCATTGTCTTTTGAGTGTACAGTAAACTCCTCCGATTTCTCCTTAATATCAGTCCATCTTCAGTTTTCACATTGTACGATCTTGGGTTTACCTCCTCCAGTACAGTTGCTCTCTTTTCCCAGATGTTTGCATCTTCCACTCTGACTGCTTCATTGGGTGCGAGTGGTTTTAGACTTTTTGAGGACTTGTCAAAGTTGACCTTTTGTCTCTTCTGCAACTGTTTCATTTTGTCTCTCACTTGTTTATGTTTCCTGGTTGTTGTGTAAGGAAGAGTGGTCCGTAGTTTTCTTCCCATTAATATTTCTGCTGGTGACTTGCCATGCTCCAGTGGTGATGCTCTGTAGCTCAGTAGTGCCAAATAAGGATCTGCCTTACCATCTTGTGCTTTCTTTAGTAACTGTTTCACAATGTGCACACCTTTCTCTGCTTTCCCATTGGACTGTGGATGCAGGGGGCTTGAGGTCACATGTTTAAAGTCATATTCCTGAGCAAATAGTTGGAATTCTCTACAACTATAGCAAGGTCCATTGTCACTATGAACAATCTGTGGTATCCCATGTCTAGCAAATATTGATTTCATGTGCGTTATGACACAAGTAGCTGACATGTTGGACAATAATGCCATCTCTGGATAGTTTGACAAGTAATCAATAACCAGCAGGTAGTTTTTTCCTCCTAGGTGGAAAATGTCTGTTCCGACTTTCTGCCATGGTTCCTCCGGTATGTCTGTTATGGTCAGAGGCTCTTTTGGTTGTTTTGCCTGGTGTTTGATACACGTATCACAAGTGGAAACCATTTGCTCAATGTCTGCATTTATACCTGGCCAATAGACTGCTGTTCTGGCTCTCCGTTTGCATTTCTCTATGCCTAGATGTCCCTCATGCAGTCTTTTCAGGATGTCTCCTCTCAGTGAGTGTGGAATTACTACTCTGTTTTGTCTTAGCAGAAGTCCATTCACAACACTTAGTTCTGCTCTTATGTTGTAGTATGTTTTGCATTCACCTCTTGGCCATTTCCCATTCAACAGTGTTATAACTCTTTGCAGACTAGAGTCCTTTTGTGTTTCAGCCTTGATCTGATGTGATTTTCTGTCTGACACAGGAAGTGACTCTGCTACCAGGTTTACATGTATATTTACATCCATCTCTGTGGAGCTTTGCTCTTTGTTTGGGGTTGTGGCCCTAGAGAGTGCATCTGCTAACACAATGTGTTTACCTGGTGTGTAGATCAAGTTGAAATCATAGCGCTGTAGTTTCATCATCAATCTTTGAATGCGTGGAGACATTTCACTTAAGTTTTTCTTGATTATGGCTATCAATGGCTTGTGGTCAGTCTCTGCCACAAATGTTGGCAAACCATAGACATAGGTGTGGAACTTTTCAAATCCAAAAACAAGCCCCAATGTCTCTTTTTCTATTTGGGCGTAGTGAGATTCTGTCTCTGTCATTGCTCTTGAGGCATATGCCACTGGCCTCCAGTGGTCTCCATAAGCCTGCAACAACACTGCGCCGATCCCGGCCTTCGATGCATCTGTTGACACTTTTGTTTTTCTTTTTGGATCAAAATACGCCAAAACTGGCTCTGTTGTAAGTGTCTTTTTCAGTTGTTGCCACTCGTTTTCCAGTTCTTCATTCCATCTGAACTCGCAGCTATTGTGTAGAAGCTGTCTCAGGTGCACTGTTTTGGCCGCCAGGCTTGGGATGAATTTTCCAATAAAGTTAACCATTCCCAGGATTCTCAACACACCTTTTTTATCTTCAGGACGTGGCATTTCCAGTATAGCTCGTAGCTTTTCCTTGTCCGGCTCGATGCCTTCGGCTGTCAGCTTGTCACCGAGAAAGGTAATGTCACCCACGCCAAACTGACATTTTACTCTGTTCAGTTTAAGTCCATAACGTTTCACCCTTTCCAAAACCTTTACTAGTCTCTCATTGTGCTGCTGTAGTGTGGATCCCCACAAAATGATGTCGTCCATATAAACTCTGACTCCCTCGATTCCCTCGATCATATGCTCCATGGTCCTGTGGAATATCTCAGGAGCTGAAGAAATTCCAAAAGGCATTCTCAAGAAGCAGTAACGCCCAAATGGCGTGTTGAACGTGCAGTATTTTGTACTGTCCTCATGAAGCTTGAGTTGCCAAAATCCTTGGGACGCATCTAGTTTGCTAAAAAATTTTGCACCAGCCATTTCACTTGTTATTTCTTCTCTTGTAGGTATCTGGTAATGCTCTCTTTGTATGTTAGCATTTAAGTCTTTCGGATCCATGCAGACTCTAAGAGCGCCGGTTGGTTTTTTAATGCACACCATGGAGTTAACCCATTCAGTAGGTTCTTCAACTTTTCTTATGACTTCCAGTGCCTCCATCCGCTCTAGTTCCTCTTTAAGCTTGTCTTTAAGAGCAGCTGGAACACGTCGAGGTGCATGAACCACAGGCTGAGCTCCTTCTTTCAGCTTTATCTTGTAGGTGAGGGGTAAGACTCCAAACCCCTTGAATATGTCTGGGTACAGATCCACGATTTCTTTCACACTTTTGGGCTCAGAGCTGTTTATACTGTATACCCGTCTGACTAGGCCGAGTCTCTCACATGCTTTATCTCCCAACAGAGATTCATGTCCCTCTGGCACAATGATAAACATCAGACTGTGATATTTTCCTTTTACTTGTACCCGGAGCCTGCATTTACCTTTGGTTTTGATTGGTTCTCCATTATATGCTTGGAGTAAACTGTTATTTTGGAATATGTGTGGTTTCGTTTTCATCGCTTTCACATCCAGCTCATTCACCAGATTAGCCTTGGCTCCTGTGTCCAGTTTGAAAGTTACCAGGGCTCCGTTCACTGGTAACATCTCTGTCCATTTGTCCTGCTTCACTGTACTGACTGCAGGTTGGTCCATGGGTGTATCTTGCTGCATTACCATTCCCACAAAAAACGTGACACTGAGAGCAGTTTCTTCTACTGTGTGTACTCTTTCTTTTTGTTTATTCTTTGAAAAACATTGCTTGGCAAAATGGTTTTGTCCATTGCATTTTTTGCATATTTTACCATAAGCTGGGCATTGTTTCCTTCCATGTTTTGTGCCACATCTTTTGCACAAGAAAGTGTCTTTTGATTCTTTCTGTTCTTTTTTGTACGTGCGCCCTGCCTGCCGTGTATTAACTGCAGCTACAGCTGTGCTTTCCGTGTCTGTTTCCCTCGGCGACCTGCTGAAGGTTTTTGCATGTTGTATGGCGAGCTCGCTGGCATGACATACTTTCACAGCACTTGCTAAAGTCAGATCCGCCTCTCTCAGAAGCCTCTCTCTTATCTTTATATCTTTTATTCCAAATACGATCTGATCTCTTATCATAGATTCTTGCAGCTGTCCAAAATTGCATGTTCTTGCCTTTAACTTGAGGTCAGTCAGAAACGTATCAAAACTCTCTGAAGGTTGTTGTATACGTGACCGAAAGACGTACCTCTCAAATGTTTCATTCTTTTTGGGCGAACAGTGTTCATCAAACTTTCTCACTACTTCGTCAAACTTTTCTTTGTCTTCTGCAGTTGCGAACACAAACGTGTTATATACTTCCACCGCTTGTGGACCTGCTACGGTAAGAAGCAGTGCAATCTTCCGTGTAT
Source organism: Rhamphochromis longiceps (assembly GCF_057381845.1). Lineage (NCBI taxonomy): Eukaryota > Metazoa > Chordata > Actinopteri > Cichliformes > Cichlidae > Rhamphochromis > Rhamphochromis longiceps. Next base: position 25,181,990 of record NC_140575.1, on the reverse strand, counting down.
CAGGCTTACTATCTAGGCCGACAGCTTGCAGGTATAGCATAAACCGCTGTTTAAAAGTTCGCCACTCACAGTCCACATTTCCGTTCCAGTTGACGGCATCTGGTGGCTTAACACTGTCCATGATGACCTGCTTTACTACCCCACTCCTGGTACCATGTCGTGTTTTCAATAAAACATCCGTAGTAGTTAGCAAGCTTCTTTATAGGGCTTCGGAGTTGACGTCACGCCGCAATGCATTGTGGGAGCGCGGCGGCATTTTCGGGGTCTACGAATCAAATCAAACACACTGTGTTGGAACGACGATTACAAGATGCTTAAAAGCAGCTTAAAAGAGAATGGACTGTATAGAGACCGATTGCGTCCAGAGGCGAAGCGGCGGTACTTGCAGAAAATAGCGTGCATTGGAAATGTGGACCCGTATGAAATACGGCCGTGGAGTAGAAACCCTGAAGACCAACCGCTATTGACGTAGCCTGATATATTTCATACCTTATCTGTGGAGTCAGCGCGTACAAGTCGTCATTCAATCAAAGGTAAGTCAGCTCGAGTACAGCGAGTGAAATGCGTTTGATTTCCCTGCAAACATTCAGATTACTGCAGCATAAATTCATTCATGAGGGGAAATTACAGTGAGAACATGTGGAGACTGTTAGGTGGATAACATAGTTCAGTGCATTGATGAGACACTGTCCTGAAGGATTTAGTTATTCTCTATGGTTAAAGAAATTGCAATGATTTATTAATGTTTATTATAAATAATTCTAATTATACATCTTGCTTCCATATTTGTATCTTGTGTCACTAAAAATACATTTTATTTTAGTTTTATACTTTGATTAATGACCTGCAGAATCTCCTTAACATATTAAGTGATTCATAATTGTCACTTTATGCTTTCTCCATCTCTAAAGTGATGACATCCTTGCATTACATACTTTAGGTTCATTTTCTGCAGAAAGGTTTCTGACAGAACAGACAGATTTAGACTATAACATGCAGCGTTCTATAGATGGACACATAAAGAAATGAAAAATTACATGTATGTGCTAACTTTCTTGACACTTTGTTACATTTATGATAAAGTAGATTAAACACATTTGTGTCGGCCTTGGCTCATAGTTCTTGTCTTTAAATGAACTTTGTCTGTGTGTGTTTCAGGTGCTGCACTCTAAGACTGAATGAACCAGCATTGCAGCCATGGGTCACTGTGAGCATCACAGGGAAGGTTGAAGCCGCCCACTGCAGCTGTATGGCCGGAGTCGCAGAGACCTGCACCCACGTCGCTGCTCTTCTGTCTAAAGTAGACGGAACAGTGTTGATCCGTGGCACAAGGACTGTTACAGATGAACCTGCATACTGGGTTTTGCCTGGTAATAATACCAAGATACACCCAGAGGTTGGCCATAAGATAGACGACTTCTCTTCAGCTGCCCAAAAAAAGGCTCTTGATCAAAACATACACAGACCATCTGTAGTGACAGGTAAAAGGAGCCGTCCTCAAAAAAGAAAAACCCCACCTGCTACTGTGGAGGAGTTGTCACTGCTATAATGCCATCATGTTTTATCTAGGGGTCTAGATGTATGCCTGTAGTGCACTGCTGTGTAAATAATTTGCATTTACTGAATATGTACTGACTGAGTCCCACTGTTCAAAAGTTGAATAAAGAAACTAAATTATTTTGCCTTTTTTTTTTTTTATTAAAACCACTTTATAGAACATCACATCAGTAACAGTGTAGAATCCATGTCATTTACAGTTTACAAATGACAAAATGTTTACACCAAATCATGAGTGTTTACATGATATCACCCACTACTAACATTATTTACTGTATCTTTTGAAAAAATAACAGCACAAGACTTAAGAACATTTAACAGGAGCAGGTTTCATTCTTCTCTGGTTTTATTATCACACTGTTCACCAAACGCAGCAAACCTTCACCATCTTATCCAGGAGGGTCACCTCTTCACCCTCACATGGAAGAAGTAATCTGATTGGCATGGTGGTTTGTTTGAAGCAGGTCCCTCGTGTAGCGCTGGAAACCAGTCATGATGTTTCATCCATTTCATCGGCTGGTTTGCTGCAATAATGCCAAATAATTAGCAACTCTATAAATAGACGGTAGTTCTGCAAAATCACTCAGTAGGATGTTTGTTCTAATTTGCTATGAGCTCAGAGTGCATCGAAAATGAAACTAATAGGCTATAAAGAGAGATATGAACATATTTAGAACTTACCGGAATGAAAATGTCTGGAGCACCAACAGATATTTGGAGATGGAAGAGAGCTGCACGTCAGCTCATCTCACAGCTGCTATCCAGGCTAGACGCCTTCGTTTGGTAACATCGATACACGAGCTGCCTCATGTTGCTTCCAGGTTGGGAAAGCATAAAAAGACAATCCAACCTTATTCCCGTGCCGGTCGTAAGATCGAACATTGCAGCCGAGCACACAGCAAGTACGAACCATGGCTATGCTATCGCTCCTAGCTTAGACCCCCAAAATGGTGAATCGGGCCAAAATCCTTTCCACGCCCACCCCCGTGACATCACGCTCCGAAGCCCTATTTTAACGTGGCTCACATCCATGTACGTAAACATAACCTGCCGCTGCTTCTACGACACAGTATATATCACAATTTGGTTAGACAGCCCCCTAGTGGTGAAGCTGAACTACCCACATAACTCCTATCAACACAGAAAGAATGATGAATCTGACATTATTTTCTTTTCATAACGAGTAGGATCTCAACTTCCAAAATTAATTGGCTTGCACAAAGAAACACTCAAATAATGCTGGAGACAAACTAGACTTTCAGGGATTATAGTCATTTGTTGTTGATTTACAAACCTAAATAAATAAGGCGATTAATTATGCTTAAAACTTTTTAAAAATTAGGTTTTGACATGAGTTGAAACATAAGAAATATATTTGTTTGCTGCTGGAGAACAAAATGGAGAAGAATTTAGGAGAATGCCAAGATTGTTTCATCATAAATCCAATGGAAATCTACTCAAGTTTTTACTTCATTGTGGCTCTTGATGGTAAAAAAGGGTAACTAAAACCATTAAGACACGGTGACTATAAAAGTCACAACAAAAAAAGCAAAATATTACAGTCAGGACCAATCCAAAATATTGGAGTACCAACCATTAGAACAGCATCGCCATCCCGAAAATCAGTTTTCGCTCTCATTATATTTACCGCTAGTAGTTGAATCGCCACACATTTTCCCCTGAAAATGACATTTTAACAGCAGGTGCCAGGAGTTTGAGGAAGATAATAAAAATATTGATCTAGATAAAAACTGGTTTGAAAAGCAAAAAAAAAAAATCTGCACATCTGCCGGCATCGCTCACATTATCTGTGGCACACTGCTCACTGCAGGCAAAGAGGGTAAATGTCAGAAAGGGTTTCCTAGAGAGAGAGAGAGCTCCATGACATTAACAATGACTTTAACTGGCTGTGAACTACAGGAAAGCGGAGCAGAACTTCCTTGTAATTGAATTATACAGCCAGGAAGCTGCTGCATTGAATGACAACAGGTGCTACTTTGCTCTCTGTATTGTGCTGCTTCTTTTATGTGTTTACTTCCTGCAAAATGCAAAAAAATGTTTGTGAGAAGCATATAGTCTATAAATGTCACCTTTAGGTCTCCTGCAACATATTCTTCTCTCACATCAAGGCAGTCTAGATGTTCAAAGAACTCCACGTCATTGGCTGGAGCCGTTATTGTGACGTCTTTACTTCCAGTGCACGCTTTGAACACAATAGGGCAAGATCCCACTGGAGTATAGGCTATATAACATCAGAGAGCTTTAGAAGAATAGCCACATTTATGCTTCCATATCTAGATCCAGTTGCCAAATGAAACTTGATTTGTTGACCGCATCAAATGGTTTCTTGGAAGTTATCGCTGCCCAACTTTCCAGTTTAACTGTTGGATTGTGACACATTTTTCAGCAAGAACAAGATGTTCTTGGAGGATTTATTATTCCCGCTGTCATGCTGCACACCTCATCTGATCGCACAAATGACCGCAGGGCTGTTAAAATACACTGTAAGATTATTAAATGAAATGTGGGAGGATAGGAGTTGAGGACTCAACGCCAATGCTGGAGAGTCTTCTTCTTCTTCTTTTTTTTAAAGGGATCATTAAAGCTGAAATCTCAGCAACCAGAGAAAAAAAATTTACTGTACTTTTTGTGAAACACATTTTTAAGGTTTCCAAGACTAAACTTCAGATGTACAACCTTCTCTATATTTTTTAACATAAGCATTGGCAGTGAGTCTATGGCCCAAAGTTTTCCACATACAAAAGTTAGTTATGGAGTTCCACAGGGTTCTATAGTAGGGCCAGTATTTTTCAACAATTAACTTAAAAAAAAAAAAAGAATATATTCATAATGATCACTGGATTTTTAAAGCAGTTTTTAATTACCACACCTAATTCTAATCATAAAATCATAATTTCATCCAACCCTGTGCTCACAGTCCCTGTCATCTTTACAGTCTCCATCAAATATCATGGTAGGAGCTCCCTGTTTAATACCTCCATCGCCCAGCATCTCTGCAGGTGACAGACATACACCGTACCCACTATAGAGGAATGGGCAAAAGCTTGCAAATAGGCAGACTGTCTGCAGGCGTTCTCTGATCTAATCTCCTCCACAATCTGGCATTTGGCTTCTGCTGGGATGCCAGGTATACCATTCAGATGTAGGCAAAAGCAGCTCTTTTTGGTTAAGAATGCACCCAGCACTGGACTGCAGGAGAAACATGGGCAGTACAGATGGCTGTAGACTGCCCTCTGGTGGAGAAATATAATCAGTACACTTGTATATGACGCTGCAACTCAAGTAGTGTTTGTTGGGTATATTATTCGGCAACTGGAAATTGTATCCTCATCACAAGGTTCAGTTTTTGTTTATGTTTCAATGGGAAACTCCGTAAGTATAATCTTTCTCAACTTCACTTAATGTATAAAAGCTTCTTTGTCTTGCAGTCTCAGCTGACTGTTCTGTCTAGTAGCTGGTGTTTTGCGCCTCTGGTATTCTTGCCAATCCCCGCTCATGTATTGACCCATGTGCCTGTTCATCTTAGCCGATATGATGCCTGACATGTACTACATTCCATGTAGTACTGAGGCAGGTTATTGGTCGGTAGTTGGATGGGACCGGTCCCTTCTTGGGGTCCTTGGGGATCAGGACCGTCCGACCTTCGGTTAGCCATTCCGGGTATCTCTCGTCAACTAGCAGCTGGTTCATTTGTGCTGCCAGACGCTCGTGGAGTGCAGTCAGCTTCTTCAGCCAATAGGCGTGAACTATGTCGGGGCCTGGTTCATGCTCTTCATACTAGAGACCCTTGCTTGGATGTCTGCCACCGTGATGGTTACTGGACCCTGTTCAGGGGGAGGAGGTTGCTATGGTCTGCCCTCAGATCCACTTGCCAACTTCTAGCCAAGCATCTCACTGCTGCCGTATTGTAGATCAGTGTCGGTAAGCGTGGCTGTAGATATCATCCGTAGTGCTGCATTAACATTATCGAGCAGACCTTCTGAGGCCACTTCTGCTACACTGCAGTAGTGATGTCGCGGTGGGAAAGCTCCACTTTACACAGTCTGCATTTGTTTACTGTGAAATGTTTTCACTTTTTAAAAAACCTGTTTCCATTTCCTTCCTTCTTCGTTTTGCCGTTCGCGCTAGTTTCTTCTTTGTAGTATTGAGTGCAGTCTTAGCAGAATATAGCTTACTGCAGTGTACTGCAAGTACAAGAAACACACTTGTGGGGTTTTTGTTTTTTTAGAATAGGACGTGTGGACAATAAAATTCCGCGTCGTCGATTATAACGACGAATTGTTGCAGCCTTAATGTCATATTTTACTTTTGTGCAAATGTTATATTGTAATGGCAAATTATGTCAAATCAAGGACAGATACAGGTAATTAAATAAAAATTATTTTATTCATTTTTTTTAAATAAATGCATTTTTACAGTCAGAAAACAGAACAGCAGGACATGCACTGCTACTCTTGACACTGAAGGCAAACAAAAAGTCAGAGAAATTAAAAATTAACAGAACAGTTTTCGCTTACCTCTGTTCTTTTTTTCTTTTTTTTTGCTGATTTGTCTCTCCTTCATATGGACATTATTTAATTGCACACTTCAATTGTGTCAAATACCAGACAAATAGTAAGTAGTGAAGTAACCTAAAATGGCATAGAGTCAAACTTGCAGCAAAAAAAGCACATCAATGACAATGTCAGTTCTTTTTTTAAATGAGCTAAAAATGACAGAGCTACAAATGGAAATGTAGAAGAGAAAGCAGAAATGGGGGGAGACAGGGCACAGTGAAAAAGGCTTGTGTATCTGTATTTTAGAAAAATATATATACTCAACAGAACTTCTTAACCAAACCTGGAGTTTGAGACTAGTGTTATCTTCATATATATTCACATATATCTTCATCTGAAACTCAGTAAGACTACAACATGAGCAGGCACATTTACTACACGTGTTGACAGATGGCTTACCTGCAAACCCCCAAAATGCAGAAAAACAAAACAAAACTGTACAATTCTATAAAAATGTTTGTGTTTTTTTTACATTAGTTACAAAAAAAATACTTCATTTACTGATCCTTCATACTGAGGACAGAACAAAAAAAGTTTGCATATTTATTTTTTAAACTCTGTGACCTTTTGCTGGTGTGTACTGATAATAACGATAACAACAACAACAATAATAATAATAGTAATAATACTATATGGTGTGACAAACAAAACAGCGTTAATGTAAAAGCCAGTACAAGGGATATGTGATAATGTCCCTCCTGTTATGTAGTGTACATGCACTACGCTATGAGACATCAGTGGTTTCAGATCTGAGGATGCCGTTCAAAGCTGACCTAAAACTGTGGTCAGAAGAAGAGCCATAAACAGATGTGTTAATGCTCTCTGGCATAAAATCTGTGCACTTTAAGCTTTGTCTAAACAGAAGACTGCTTACAGTTTGGAAAATATAAAAAGACATCATGTTTTAAAGGCATGTTAATTACCTTAGTTGAACATTCTAACTGAAAATTTTTACACCTTACTTTAAAAAAAAACTAGTAGGCGGTTGTAGTCAGCGCTACACTCTATCAACATTTCTGCAGCAAGGACATTTACATCAGCCGGAAACCAGATAACTCAAACCCACTTGATGCTCATGCTGTTGCACTGAACTGTAGTGTGCTCTCATTTTTAGCGGTCTATTAAATACAGAGTACATCTCACAATGTCAAACCTGTCAGCTAAAACATAATCAACAGAGAGACTCAACAGGAAGGACACAAGTTGTGAGGCAACGACAGAAATCAGAAGCAAAAAAATAAACGGAAAGTTCAGGACAGCTTATTCATAAACAGGACTATATACTGCACAAGTGCACTTACACGTGACTTCAAAGAAAAACCTTTCACAGAGTGGACAGGATGGACATGCAGATCTGATCGACTGACCTCTGCTGTTATAGATACTCTTGATAACCACCTTTTAGGATGAGTAACTGTAGGTCCCTGAGGCACTACAATTACATTTTTATCTACGTTGTTATGTCAGCCTCTTTAGTCCAGTTCCAAAAGAGAGAGAAAAAAGGAAAGTGAAAAAGAATAAGTGGGGAAAAAAGATTCTTTGGGATTTATTCTGATGTTTGAATGGTGTTAAAGGGTCGTCATGGACGTAAGTTGGTGGCCAGTCCAGGAGGAGAGGAGACAGGTGGTTGTAGGACAACAGACAAACTTAGCTTTCTGCTCAACCACTGGAGTTCATCTGAACTGCATCCACCACAATATTAGTGTTGCAACAAATGACCTTGTCAGCATTAATGCAAAAAAACCTCCAAAAAACTATGACCTTAAAAATAGCGTCAACCATGGCAATAGTCATGCTGCTCTGGGCTTTTCAGCGCAGACCTAAACAATTAAAAAGAAAAAGTAAAATAAATTCATATATTGAGGTTTCCCCCCCGACCTCCAGCCACTCCCCCTCCTGGCCCCTGACCTACAATCATTGAACCCTGGCAGCCTGGAACAGCTCAGACCCAGCCGCTTGTCAGCTTATAGAACATTTCCTCATCTAGAGACTCATTCTGGTCCTTGGCACGCGTGGACAGGAAGATGTAGCCACCAATGAACTCGTGGACCACCTTACAGTCCACTTCGGCGCAGATGAATGAAAGACTCGGCTCGTCTGCAAATTCCACAGTCACCTGTGCACACAGAGCACGTCACATCAGTCACATCAGTCGTTTTTTGGCTGACATAGTCGTTTTATATGTGTGATCAGCTAAGCTAACATCACAACAAGCAATGCAAAGAACTTTCACTGTTGACTTCCACCCTTTTTACTAGATTAATAGATCAACAAATTCAAGTCATTCACTTAATTATCAAACACAATTAAACAAACCAGCAAAATAAATCCAAGAAGGTTAAAAGGAAGCTAAATTTGCCTCTTCTGTTTTATAACACTGTGTTAATTTTGTATCTGATTGAATCAGTGTGCCTGTCATGTTCCAATAATGTTTTTAAGAAGGTAATACTAAAGGTAAAGCAGTTATGTGGGTTTCCTACCATCTTGATCTCCCAGTTGACGTTCCACTGTTTCATGTTACTAAAGCGCCATGTCTTGATGGCATCTCCGGTGCTGGCGTCCATCCGGATCAAACGATTATAAGTGATACCGATCAGCTCCTCCCGCTTTCCACCCTGGAACCTGCAAAGAAGAAAAGAGTTAGAATCTATTGTGGAATGAAAGTGTGTTGATACAATGACTAAATATGTGACTGTCAGTATGTATGATGAGTTTTTTTGGATGAAGACACATCTTTAGTCAGTTGTTACAAACATACTTTGCAAGGAAATGAGTGATCCCAAACTCAGGAAGGGACTGCCATGCCTGGATAAAGCGCATCTTGGCCTCAATGAGACTCATTTGGGCCACATTCTGGTGGGCTTCAAGAATCCGGGCTGAAATCTGACAGAAACAAAACCGCACTCATTACACACATGACTTTTTTTTTTTTTTTTAATGTATTTTTTATTTACTCCCACCATTTAAAGTATTCACGAACATACACACTAATGACTGTAAACAAATGCATCCCACACACCACACTCTAACAACCCAATGCACCAATTTAACACACGCTTAAAGTGTAAACAAGCTGTGGTTAACCCCATAAAGCTTTCAGAGCAGGGTGTCAATAACCAGTGAACGTTCACAGTGAATGTCTACTACGTACAGCTAGAAAACAATTATGAATCCGAGTCTGCTTTAGAACCCAGACTGAGGTTAATGAGCCAACTTAAGGAAGCTTTCAGGGTGAACTGTGTGAATTGGCATGCATGTATTCACACATGTGTGCCTCCCTCCAGTGGTGCTACATGATTCTTAAGGCTGTAACCTAAACCTTACCATGAGCACAGGAGCAGAAAGTCAAAATGACCACATAGCCCAAAACAAGGATTCTACCATTTCTGTCAGTACACTTAGAGAATGAGTAGTAAACTCCCCTAAAGATAAGTAATCCATCATGGACTGATCATTTTATACATTAAAAAGGTTGCAGTGAAGCTGCCTGAACATCACAGCTTCTCTAATGCACTTGAAAAGCTTTAGTGGTCTCTGCCGGACTGCATTACAATAAAATACGTAAATTAGATTTACCGTGATGGATCACTTATCTTCAGCAGTCTGGGCTCTGCTTTACATATATTAGAAATACATGAACTAAAATAAGCATCTAACTAAAGGCTAAACATATTATTAAAAAAAAAGAAAGAATAAAATACATTAAACTATTCATCAGTCTAAAAACATTTTCACAAGGGTCTGCTCTATTACATCAGTGAGGCTAACGTTAAATGCTGCATATGGACTGTGTGTTAAATGAGCTAAAACATGCAAAAGACCTGCATGGTCCATTTGTTTCACTCAGTCTGTATATTTATAGCCCCACACCACACAGATGCTCACTTGATACAATTATGTGTTACTTTCTTATCTTGTACACCCCAAAGAACACTGTTAGAGTTAATAACAAGTGACATACAGAAACTATACCATCTACTATGGCGGCCACTATGACTTGCTATAGTTATTGTTAGGTTTGATAACCCAGATACATAAATTGTTCAGAGTTCAAACAATCATGCAAGTATCTAAAGCTTAAAACAGCAGCCAGTGGACACAACTTACCAAGTCCCTGATATAGCCTGGCTGAGGAGGAGAGGTAGGTATGGGAAGATAGATGGGAATGAAGGAGATGCATACAGATAGAAGGAATACAACGTTTGGACAAAGAGAAGAAGACAGTAAGATCACTGTTGAGAGAGGAAAGATAAAAAAAAACAACAACAACAATGCAGGACATGACTGTAATAACAGAAAGCGGGGAGGAAGGCTGTGGAGCTAAAGGGGCATGCAGCGTTCAGCCAGGAGGAGGAAAGTACAGCTGCAATCAAGGAAATCACACATTTTCACATAAAGGAAGTGGGCAGTGTAACTGCAGATTTTAGGTCAGATCATGCCTGCCTGTTCTTTGTAAACACAATGAGCCATTAAAAAAACAAACCAAAAAACCCTGAAGTCAGTTTCTATGTAATATCTTTGTCAGCCACAAGATGGCGATGTGTGACAGCAGCAGTGAAAGGTGTTGGGCTTCTCCAAGCTGCAGGTCTTTATTTTCTGTTTAAAATAAACCCATTTATCCAGAAACCACCCTGACTCACGTAATCACAAAACTCCTGTGTGCGTGTATCTGGCTGGAGATGCAGCACAGAAGTCTACTCTGACAAATCTTGCAACAGGAAGTCCAGTTTAAGGGAGGTGGGGAGGGGCTGCAGCTGGCCAAAGAGTTAATGGGCTTATCCCAGACAGTTTTCCCGCGCAACATTCCCAAGCATGGCTCATTTCCGGATGTCCCACGCCCACTACATATATGTGTGTGTGTGTGTGTGTGTGTGTGTGTGTGTGTGTGTGTGTGTGTGTGTGTGTGTGTGTGTGAACAAGGGACTGTACACCATTACGCTTTAATGTTATGCCCAGGGAGATCATCTATTAGACTGTGTTTGAGTGCGAGACTGGATCTGTGCCAGAAAGGACCACAGACAGACACACATCCTGTGCTATTACTACTAATACTCAAAAAACAAAAAGGGGAAAAAAACCTTCCTATTTAAGCTAGCCCCAGTTCCATGCAATTATTTTGCTACAGAGTGTTTCTTTTCTGTAACCCCCCCCCCCCCAACAAAAAAAAAACCCTTATCTATTTCTACACCCCTTTTTTGTCACTGGCCACAACTGCAGCTCTGATTAAGTTATACAGCAAGCATGTAAGAAAAATGTAAAGAACTCTAAAATAGTGCAGGAAAAGATGAGCCAAAGTGAGCTAGGACTCTTCTCTGTCTCTCAGTGACATCAGGTAAACTGTAGGTTGGGCAGTGACACACATTTATGGCATTTTTACCTGACACTAAATCAACTCTTTGATTTTATTTTTTTTATCAGTAGGTTTTGTTATAGATGTGGAAGTAATTTCATATGGGTGACCCCAAATATATTTAAGGGATTTCCTGACTAAACTAAGAAGATAGCGAGTCAGGCTCAAATAGAAAGACAGAACTGAAACTTTAAATTTGAGCTGTTGTAATTTGGGATTAACTGCTGACTTTTAGTACTGCTGTGTGTTTGATCTCTTAACATGCACATTTCCTCTATGAAAGGAGCATTAAAGAGAAACACTGCTTTGTACTGTGGTAACCTATAGGAAGTTTGCAGCACAGACTAACAAAGTCTAACTTCTCCTAGAGTGTCAATAATTTCTATTTCAACTGCTTTTAATAACATTCCTGGTTTCCTATGGTTCAAACCTGCCTAGATCCTTTCCTGTTCTACGTCCATTTTTACCCCTTTATTCCCTCATTTCTTTGAGCAATTTTTTTCCAGACATCAATGATACTTAAAGTTATGCTTCAGATAATATTTGAGTCGTCACCTGCTGTACCAGCAGCAGCTTCCCAACATCATTCTAGCCTCCTAGCACCACTGTATTTTCCTACTACGATAAGAACAAATCCAGATTGAGTGAATAAGCTCCCTCACCCATCCCTGACCATGGCAGCTGTGTACTCAGCTGTTCCAGGGTACACAAACACACAAATCTACATAACACTTGAGAACATTCATCGTTAATGATTAAATGTTACACCAGATTATAACGAGGTCCATAATAACGGGTTTTCTGATCCATTGCATCTGATATGTATCCATATGACTCTCTGCTCTTTAAGTCCTTTTGTCTACAATCACAGAGCTGAGAACGTGGTGGGTAGAAATGTAGAGAGGAGGAGTAGAGGAACAGGTATTTAAACAACTCAGATGTTAGGAGGACCCCACCTGGAATGAATCAGATGCTTTTCAACCTTTCAACCATGTAATCAGCTTTTCTAAAAACACACACTAGACTAGATGATAACCCTTTTTTTCCCCTTACCAAACATTTCTACCATTTTAACCTCCACATTGCTGTAAACAGATCCTAACCTGGACTACATGGCTTACCTGTTTGTTCTTGTACTTCTTCAGGTAGCGCGGAGACACCAGGCATTCTGGGTTGATATCAGTAGCAACTGGTTCAATGGGTAGGTCAGGGTTCATGTGCTGCATCTTAAGGAAGGACAGAATGTTCTGGACCTCCAGGTTGTATGAGCTATCCGCCATGGTCTTCCCCTTGGAGGCCAAGCGGCATGCAGCCATCCAGTGGGCGTACTGTTTCTCCTGGAGATGAAAAGTCATAATTAACCAACTCTAAAAAGGAATAAGACAGCGCATTAAAGGGTGTACCAACTTCAGCCTCACCGTGTCACACCGAAGCCAGATCTCATTCATGCCATCAGCCACAGGGATTAGCAACTTGATGTTGAATTTCTGACCAGAGATGTTAACATCTGGCGTTACCTCACAGCCTACAAATAGAAAAGCATGGTGCAGGCAGGAAAAAGAGGTCAAGTGTCAGAGCCTGTTCTTTAGACATGCAACCTCAGATTTTTTTTATTTGCAGGGAAAAAATAAATGGGCATGACATTGAGGGTTTTTTTTTTGTGTGTGTGTGTGTACTCTTATGCAACTAGGGATGTCTCTGCACCTCTAAGATTCATTTGATGGGAAGGTGTCCCATGTGCCTCCTCTTTACTCTTGTAACAGGAAATTGTGATATCCTTGAATGTGCACCAGTACTGCTTGTAGCCCTTCAACGTCAGTTTCTTGGGTCTAGAGAGAAAAAAAGCAGAAGACATGTCAGAGTTCAGGTGGGAGAAAAAAAGAAAAAAGGAAAAAACAACCATTTTCTTTATTGGTGGTGAGGAGGAACAGCGGGGGAGGGGAGATCATAAGTACAAAGGAGGGGAAGGAAAAGAAGTAGAGCTTCTCAAGTGCAAAGTCAGCGAGATGAATAGGAAAGAAGCCAGCACTGTGGAAAACCATTAAAAGAGGAAATGCCTCTTGATATCATACCCCCCATTTTATGAGACAACCACCCAAGGGGCCACCTGCCTGTCAGCAAAAGCTTCAAGCCAAAAATGAATATGATTCGAAAGCTTGGTCCAACTATAATCACTCTAGATTTTTTGCCAAAGAATATTTGCAGGCTGAGCTTTCAGGTTGCCTTTTAAGCTCATAAAAAAATAGAAAAACAGGCTTACTTGGCCAGAGAATGGTCCCGCCATAGTCAACAGCTTTTGGATAAAATGTAATCTTGCATAGACTAACATGCAGTGTTTAGTGGATTTGCTAATAGTAAAGGTGCATTTAACCTCATGGCACTGGACTTACTTGAAGACTTTAACATAGTCTGCTAGCTCAGGAATAGATGTGATGTCACCCTAGGAGAAAGGGGAAAGCTATTGTTAAAATAAGCCTGGAACACTTTAACATACATACATATATGTGAATAAAAGGAAAGAAAAAAAGGGAAAGGATTAAACACAAAACAATGACCTCACACTTGACTTTGTACATTTTCAATGTCATTGCTCAGCACAGTAAGCTGGCTTCTTATGTAATATCTCAGAGGTCAGTTTCCTCTGATAAGCTAAATACATGTTTCAAGAAGTTGTTGTAACAGTAGAGACATATTTTCAGTGGGGCCTTAGAACCCCCAGCTCTTTGTTAGATGCAGAGCTTTTGAATAACTGTGAAATTTTGCACTTCCAGCAAACTGTAGTGCATTGCATTGTCTTTGTGTGTTTCCTGTCATGTTTATGAGTGCTGATGAAAGGAGACTTCGTCACAAGTAGAAACAAAAGCACCTAACTGATGCCAAGATTTCACAATTGGGAAAAACAAATTCACATAATGACGCCCATTTGGACAAAAAGGATGCAGGCAAGCCCAGTGCACACTCAAGCACCAGTGGTTTTGTCTCATACCAGTGTGTTGGAAGTCTTCCCTCCCTCCAAGGTAATCTCCAGATCTGACAGGGCTGCATCCACTTCATCCACCTCCTTCTCACTATTATTCATGTGGTTGTCTGATGACATGATTGACAGCTTGTTGATGTGGTACTGAGAATGAAACAAAGAGCGATGCTCTGGTTAAAAGCATGAAACCTGCAATCTATTACTAAAGTGTCCATTCCCTTAAAGCTTCCAGGTCTAAAATAAAACACTTGAGACACGGGGATTTAAAGAAAGTGTGAGGTGGAGATAGACTGTTAGCAGCTTGTTATCTGTTGCACCAACATGGTCAACAGTATTGCTTTTTTCTATAAAGTTTTGCTGTGTGCTACCGGTGCATAAACGCTCCAGCTACATCTTATAAAAAGGAAAAACAATCTGTGATAATTGCCATATAAATACTTTAAGATGTGATGGCATTTGTGTTAGCAAGTGCAGCCAGCATACACCACTGAGTTTACCAGCTATGCCGTTTTTTTTGGAAGAAGCTGAAGATAAAGAAGAGAAGTGTGCTAAAGTTACTGGTAAAGATTCACTGAGGTCAGGCTGTTATAGGCAATGAAATTGTTTTTACCAAGTGTATACTGAATGTAGGACTGGTGCAAGACTGTAGTAAGAGATTGTTCTCTATTACAAACCCCCCACAAACAAACCCATCAGTGAGTCACAGATACCAAATTTAGCTTGTAGATAAATGGTATTTATAATGTCACCCCATCAGCAACCCCCACCAATATATGAATGAACAGCTGTCAAGAAAGTGAGCGATACAATGCAGCGTTTGATAGAGATTTAGCTGATTTAGCTAGGATTTAGCTGGCTAAGGCTTCATATTGTAGGACAAAGAGCTTGCCATGATGTCCAATCCTCTGGCTCATCTTTAAAAAATGCAACTCTGTGAAGGAGTGTTTCCCATTTTTCTGTTTGTTTGTGTGATCATCAGAGTTACTTCTTTATCTGCTGAAGTACTGACTACAACCTGTGTCCCAAGTCCATGACTATGAGGTCAATCACTAATCTTGACCACTGATTACCTCATATTTGAGAACTACCATAGTGATACATCCGGGTGACAGCATGCTAAGTCCAGCCAGCTGCATACCAGAGTTGGACAATCATTGCTCTTTATTTAGACCTTAGTATCTGTCAACAGTGAAACCTAAGCTAAAAGCCAAGACTGAAACGCAGTAGTAGCTACTAAAGTGCTAAAAGATAGGCAGCAACAGTCTACCTACCGGCCCAAACACCCAACTTAGATTAGCATCTCTCCCAGTGCAGTGTAAGAAGAAACCAGTGAAGTGTAATTACAACTGGTCAGACGAAACAAACCTAACACCTCAGAGTGAAAGAGTGGGAAAAGGAATGTGAACAGGTCTACAAGACCTTGTCTTTCTGGGGTGGGTGGTCTGAGGTATGGGGTCCTGTGCTCCAAGATGCCCTATAATTACCCTCAGGGTGAAGACAGGGTGGCGTCCTCAGGTCTTGGCACCCACAGTTTATGGGGGTCAGAAATAGAAGGAACACCACCCCAATGGTACATGAGGAAACCTAGGGGTGTAAAAGAGCTTCAAATCTGTACATCACTCCCATTCGAGCCAATATCCATTCTAGCGACTGTCATTTCTACTGATCTACTTTGAACTTGTCTCAAAACCCAATAATCCAATGCCACCAGTGCCTTTAAAGTCCACCCAGACCAAAATTGTGTTTCTGTTTTACCGAGAGTCACGTAATAATTCTTGGGTTCAAACTGTTTGACGAGTACACTTCTGTAATAAGAACCTCTCTTTAAATCTAAAAGCCTATTTACTTTGTTATTAGTATGAACTAAATAGGAAACAATACACAATAATCAAGATTTAGCCTGCATGCTGCAACAGGGCTTTCAGCATTACAGCTTCACTCTGAGCTGCAATCCTATCCAATTCATTACCTTGAAGCTGAGAAGAAAGCGTGCCTTCCACCCAATAAAAAAAGGTCAGCGTTTCTTTAAATTTCATACCTTGCCAACTTAAACTGTATCAGTACGCAAACACTCAACCTTCTTACCTGGAGGGCAGCAAACATCATCATTTCCTCCTCTGTGCATTCAATTTCCTCCAGGAGAATGGCCCACTTGGCCTGTTCATAGAGCTGGTTCACTCGAATGGCATCATACTGTGGGCACATCAAACCATATTATTGAGCAAACTGGACAACTTTGAATACAGTGATGTCAAAGGTAAAGGTTGTATGAGATTAATGATACAAAAGTATCAAATAACTAGTCTTTCAAACGCCCCATTCAGGTCATCGGTACCAGATATAGAACGTAAGCTCTACAGGCCAGTGTTAAACAAATATTTTTACCCAAATCATGGCAACTAATGGCTGGATGTATCCCTGCTTACTTTATGATTATAATAACTTATATCTGGTGCTTTTAGGTTATGATGATACAGAGCTATTCGGCATGGCAGGGTCTCAATAATTATCTCAACTGACTACAATGTGCTGTGCTTTTTCTGTATGATTTACCTTTGGATTGAGGTCAAAGAAGCTGTGATATTTAAACCTCAGCAGCAGCACCTCATTCTCCTTTACATCCTGCTCCATGAGAGACCTGGACGAGTCCAGCCACCTGTACAAACAGGGATTACAGCTAATTAGAATATGTTATTTTTTCACACAACATGAAAGCAGTCTCTTGTAAATGTTGTCTGTTAACGACCTTTTTTTTAACTAAACCACTAGGCAAAGTTTAACTCACCCCTGATTGATTTTGGCTTTGTCCAGCAGGGACTGGGGCTTGTACAGTTTGACCAGAATGTCTGGTGAGGAGATTGGCTGGCTCACAGCAAGGATGCTGGGATTGCCCTCTGACAGGGGACTGTCTCCGAACCAGGCGGAAGTTGGTGACAAAGGGCTGCCGTCCCTTGAGTCATAGGTGGGGGTCATGGTCTTACTGTATAAGCCTGGACTAGAGTAGATGCTCCCTGAAAAAAGATAACCATCAGTTACCGTATTCCCTTGCGGAGCCAGAAATACAAACCTAACACAAAAAACTTCCAAATACTGACACTCACAATCAAGTTAAGTACACATAAGTCACTAACACAGCATTGAGGGGGAAGAGTGAAGACTTCTCAGCACACGCAAATGCAGCCTAGCCTGACCAGTTAGTGGTCAAAAACACCATGTGACTACCAGCACAAACTTTGCAGATGAGTGACTTCAACACCACCCTCCTGCTGATGGTGGGGTAGATGTTGATCAGCATGCAGGTGATGCACAACATGATCAGGTTTACCCATTTACTTACAGACCAAAAGAAAAACCAGCAGGAATGCACTGCACACAGCAAACTACAGCACAATTTACCCACGAGAAAGAGAGAGAGTACAAAAATATTGGAGGAGAATACATTGAATATCTTTTAAACATGTTAAAGGAATATAACTAAATAAAAAAAAACCTTTGATAAACTAAGTGTCTAAGCAACTTAAATGCTGAGTTATATGTATATTTGGTCTGCAGTGTTTTAATTTGGGAGTCTGGCTACAAACAAAAGCCCCCAAAGTGAAGTTATTTGCATTTCCTGTTAGTCCAAGTTCCAAAGTATTTTCATTCCCCTCCATTCCAACTCTCCCTCTGTAGGGTCAAGCAACACTGGCTAAACCATTAAACCCCTTCTGAAATGAGGAAGTGGGCTTGGTTTCTGTATGTGAGTGTGCATGTGGATGTTTATGTTTGCAAACTGAGGTCATGAGAACATGTTGCTGGCTATGGCCTCCCCTTCCTTGTGGGGGAGGGTGATCAGTGGTTCTTTCAAGGTTTTCCTCCCAATGCAAAGTTCATCAGGTCAAGAAGACTTATCCTATCACCCGTAGGGTCCCCTGGGGAATGCCAAATATCTAGGGAAAGTGTGTATAAATTGAAAGCTGGAGTTCCATTAATAACACAAAGGAGCCTCCTCCATCCTGTTTATTGAATCTCAAATGCTGGTGCAAAAACAAAGAATGCTAACATGACTTTACTCCCTAATACTCCCACACTAGTGATTCATAGAGGGCTTAGATGGAAGGAGCAGGACCACCATCAGCTGTTGAGACTACAAGTAAACCATGGGATGGTGGTCAATAAATGAACTGTCATGGATTTGGTTTTTACAGCGCTCCTGTGTGGGCTGCTATTTGAAGCATGCAGATAGGATTAT
This sequence comes from Rhamphochromis longiceps, assembly GCF_057381845.1. Taxonomy (NCBI): domain Eukaryota; kingdom Metazoa; phylum Chordata; class Actinopteri; order Cichliformes; family Cichlidae; genus Rhamphochromis; species Rhamphochromis longiceps. The sequence continues at coordinate 25,163,298 of NC_140575.1, read as the reverse complement.
AAGCATGTGATTTTAATTCTGAACACAAGTTTATGGGTAAAAACACAAATGTCCTACATATAACTTGCCCGATAACAACCATCTCATATCTGCATACTCAAGCAAGTGATTGGCTATCCTGCAGGCACAGTGAGCAGGCCCCTGGAGTAGCTTTAAGAAAAGTGAGCAATGAGCTAATTGCTAAAAGGGCGCAAAGCCTTTGTCATGACACCACCCGAATCAGCTGACTTCCTTAGGAGGACCAGTCAGGTGACTCGGTTGCTAGTCTCAAATGCTACATATGTCATGTGACCTTAACACACCAGCTGTGGGGTGTAGAGAGGAATAAGGAGGCAATGCTGAGGAAGCAGTGCTGAAAAGAAAGGACAGAGGAAGGGGAAAGCTTACCTTTCACAGGTCCGATGTATATTATCTCAGAGGCTAGGATGAAAAGAGAAAGAGTAAGAAAAAGAAAGACAGGAAAATGTAGAGGGAAGGAAACGGGTAGAAATCAACTCAAGTGGACAGATTTAAGACACAGAAAACTCTACAGGCATAGAAGGAAACAGAGGAAAAAAGACAACAGTTGAGGAATACAAGAATGGGGTATATCTTTGGCATTTCCACAGACACTGCCAACTGCTAGCCTCAGAGTGGATGACTCAGTTTACCCTCTTCACAGAGGGAGATCGCCCTGGCATGACTAGTGAAGTTCTGCAGTTTCCATCCACCCATTCATAACCATCCAACGCAGCATGACTGATTGAAAACCCAGGCAAGGCGTTGGTCAGAATGACCCAGCCTTGCATGTATAAAGTGCAGCACATTTTTACAAAGTAAAGGCCGTTCGAGGTCTGTCATTCTCAACACTGACAAGACAGACGATTACAAACAGCGGGCATGCCAAGGCGTAGCCGCTCCACTGGGAGCTGCTGAACTGGCATCACAGGCAGCGTCGTGTCTATGTTCGTGTAACAACAACAGCTGAGGATGGTTTTTCTACCAAAAATGACCAATTACGTGAGGCAGGTCAAATGAGTGTGGAGACATTTCCTAAATAGTAATTTTAAATATAGAGATTGAGGTTTTGGAAAAAGATTGCCAGTCTACAAGTGGAAATAAATGGTCATGTACCCATTATGGACTTGTTGTTTAGACAAACACCCATTTCATTTGCTTCTGAGATCAGTGTGGAGCTCACTGTACAGTACACATAGGCTATTTTGCATGTGTTTAGGTACTCTATAGGCACACATTTCTTGTATGTATTTCTTTTACCGTTCTCGGCAGTAATAAATCAGTTAAAAAGACATTGAGAAAAAGGCAAAATGATCTGTTTAAAGCTTGAGTATCTCCAAAACATTCAATCGGACTCAAATACTTCAGAAAAGTGTTAAAATAACTGTCGCGTTCTTATGAATGGTATTATAATCAAATGTGTTGTTTTATCAGCTTATTGAGAAAATATAATAATCGCATTTAAAAAGGTGGATTGTGAAAAGACTAATAAAACTGTTGCATATTAATTTCCTGTAGATTGAATAATTGGTTAACTAAGTATTGCAGTTCTAAATGTGATAAAGGTCGTTCTGTGGTACTGATTGCATCTTTTCAAAGCCTTGTGATTTCTATCAGGAGATCTGGGCCAAGAGGCCAGCCCTTCCTCACGAGGGGACGGAATAACATCTTACAACTTGGCCATAAAATGTACTTTGACTGTAGCATGTGATCTGCGATCTGATGTGTGTGTGTGCGCTCACACACACACACACACACACACACACACACACACACACACACACACACACACACACACACACACACACACACACACACACACACACACACACACACACACACACACACACACACACACGGAGACTGGTGACAGTAAACAGATTCTCCACATTCCTACCGAAACTCTGTTTCTCCTCACCACCTAATACTCTGACCACATTCACCCACTGGGAACAAAATGTATCTAAACCAAAGGCGTAGAGGAGTGTGTAGCACACCCCTTAAAATGTGGTGATGCAACTCTGGGCATGGTCGATGTGTTGGGAAGTAACTGCTTTTTGCAGTTTCAATCACTCATTACGTTTAAATATATGAGTGAATAAATACACCGTTCACTCTGATCCACATAGGTTTGTAATGATACTAGAATTTTAAACTTGATACAAAGTAATGCTCAATAGCATTCTTAGTACCATGGGAGGAAAATAAAATAAGACACATGACTCTTTTCTACAAGATAAGAACTAAACCAACAATAACATCAATGTTATTTTATATATTTAACAATATCTTATATCATTTTAAGCAGTGCAAAATTTGAGGTTGTCTGATGTAGTGCTGTGCATCTGGTGAGTTGGCACCATCCTTTCATTGTTGATCAAATCGTACTGTTAGGGGGTAGAGCAACACACTTTTTAGACACAAATAATTGTGCTAATCTAACACAATTTACACAGCCTATTAATGTCGGGCAGGTACTGATAACGATTCCTGCCTAGTTCCACCATTAGCATCATCATTAGCACCTTAATGATAACTTAACAGCAGGCTAATGTAGCTACCAGGTAAATGCTAATAGTTAAACAGCAAACTTTTATGAGTCCAGTAGCCAGGTTAATGTTTCTGATAACCGTTTAAAATGTCTTGAAATTCCTTGAAGTGTTGTCCAGTGTTGAACTTACTGTTCATGTGTTCAACTAGTGAGGGGAGGGGCTGTGTGCCTGCCTATCTGCAGCAGTGCTTTTTGAAGGTCTGTGTCAACTAGAGGAGGCAAAGACAGCACTGCCGGGTTGAGTATCTAATCTGAGAGCCATTTTTAGTATCAAATAGTATCCGAGTATCAATTTTTTTGACAACCCTAGATCCAAATCTGTATTTCAGGAGAATTTGTTTTTCACAATGAGTGTTCAGGCTGCTATCCCTGCAACTGGTGAGTCTATATAGTCATTCAGTGCACACAGAGCTGACTCTGCAGAGCAGAAAAGACTAATCGCACAAAGAGTCTCATTCACCCTGTCTGATGGTGTTAGCAGTTCTGCTTAATGCTAACTCTGTGACAGCAGTCTGTTTTGTTCTGCTCCTCCCTGCTCAGATGGTTGTAAGTCTCCCATCAGGAGGGAGGAGGGTCAGTATGACTGCACTCCTGTAGCCTGGTTTGGGTTTAAAATGGCAGCGTGACCAACTATGTGTGGAATCTCAGCCATTTTTAGTCCTCCCTGCCAAGGAATTGAGAGCGAGGGCTGTAGATCCCATGCAGGCCTCAAACTCACACATTCATATTTGGTCACGAGAAGCAGGGCGCACCAAACTCGGGTCATCTTAGTGTTTTGGGTGGGTGTTTTTTTTTTTTTTTTTTTTAAATCGCAAGTGCATGAAATACAAAAAAGAATCTAAGAAGCTTCATGGGGCCAGCACAACCTGCCATACAACCTGCTGTCCCAGGAAAATAGGAGCAATTGTTTTTCACAACAAAAGAAAGTGAAAATTCTTCCTGATTACCTAAGAACAGATCAGAATGTAAAAACCTAAATGGTTAGGTTTATACAAACTTTCAACTCATGGGTTGGGAATATGAACTCAAAAATACCCTGGCTTTATTCATCAAGAAATATTTTTGTTCCTAACAACTCCAAACTCAGTTGGAGTTCTTTAGGAAACATTGTTAACGAGCCATAGAAGCAGCTCACCTGATCCAGGTGTTAACATCGGACCCTCCAGTTCCAGATCATCTTCTTCTGTCTCCTCCAACTTTTTCTTCTTCTTTTTGGGATCACGGGGCTTGCGCAGTAGAGATAACTCCTCTGGGTGGCGGATATCTTTTGGGGAGAAACATTAAGAAGATCCATTCAATGTCACATAAGCATAAACCTTGACTAGCAACAAAGCCATTTGGACACAAAGACAGACAGGCTTGGATGTCATAGAGTCCCCAAAACCATACAGTAATTTGTGTTTTTTCAACTATAGGCTTGAAATAAAACCACATGACCTCAATGACTTTAAGCTGTATAGTAGGTGAAAATAGGGACACTAAACCAACCCAAATCTCAAAAAAAAAAAAAAAAGGTGAGAGGCAGATGGGGGGGGGGGGAAGAAGGACAAAAAAGCAAAGGGAAACAGATGCAGACAGCTGTGCACATAAAGGGTGGAATACTGTAAATCCCTTTTCTCAGGGCTCTAACAAATCTTGCTTTAACTTTAATCCCCAGCTGAGACTGAGCAGACATCCTCCATCGCCCTCCTACTCCTCTTCCTTAGACAATTCCTCCAACACACATTAATAACACAATTCAGCCGACATTGGAGAATAGTAAGGTAGCGTTACTTTTACCCCCCTGCCCGCCAAAAACCCTCCCAAAACTATTCACAACAAACAGGTAATAAAGATGAAATGAACCAAACTGTAACTGCATGTATGCAAATGGAAGAGAAGTGTGCAAGATCCAACTCGGACAGTAAGACACCCGCCATATTGAATATAATGACTAAAACAGAGCAGTCTTTATTCCCTGGCTTCTCGCTCTTTTCCCTCCTTCCCTTGGGCCTGGAGGCCAGGGAACCATCACTCAGCAGCAGCAGAAATGATGTTTTAGGATGGCTTGGGGCGGTTCTGATATAGGCGGTGAGACGGCCAGAATGTGTCAGGACTAGAATAGATGGAGCTCGGCTAGAAGCAACGCACATCTGGACCCACAGCTGGACTTGGTTTTCTCGAGGATTCCATATTAACTGACGAGCACGCAGATACTTGAGAGCAATATTTCATATTTTTATGTAATCAAGTGCATAGCTATCCATTTTCTCATATCTATTGAATCAAATCATTTTTTTCAAGTAACTGAAGAAGGTGTTGTGGAAAGCACAGGCAGAAGGGTTGAGAGAACGTCTTGGCTTGATGTGCAAGCTTGTTTGGTTTGTGTAACTAAAGCAAAAGCATTCCAGGAGTTTTAAGAACTACCAGATGGGAGCTCACCCTTTCTCTGCCTCCCTCCTCCCCCATTCTCACTCTGCTGTAACAGACGAGCACAGTCCCCGTGCCCTTATACAGCCATGTGAGTTCCAGGCCTGCTGCTGCGCTTTAGCCCCCGAGGAGGCAAATATACACAGTAAAGTGTGTATCAAACGGCAAGTAGATGGATAGGACTGTGTCTTTTTGTGAGACATTGCAGAACCATGTGGCATTTAATTACAACCTAACTCTGTTTAATTGTTATGAGCCTATCATCAACACTGGGAACTTTTCCATATTATAAATATTAGCATGACAAACTCTGGGGGAGATAATGCATCTGATGTAATCGATCTCTATTATTTCAATGAAATGAGTTAACGCCATGTTTTTCAATTGTTTACACTACTTTGAGTTTGTTGTCAAAACCAGACAGCTCAAAAACTTCATTTAATTAAGAACTATAAACATGTACACGTATGCAGCAGTGTATCTGATTTCTGGAAAAATCTGTGGCTGCTTAATAACGTGCAAATTTGTTCCACTAAAATGCACCGACATCCAGAAAAATTATCTACTCAGGAGATCATTTATGCTGCTCGTATGCATGATTACATTCTTTAGGTCACTACCCACCACAGTTAGTGGCCATAGGTGGTAGGAATGTAGATTATCTCCATAACTGTTGAAACTACATCAATCACCCTGCTGATCTTCTGCTCAGCTCTCCTCGTACTTGGCAACCAGGCTTCAAGACAGCTAAATGCCTCCATTTAAAGAAATACTTCACTCTTAACTCAGAGCAGGCAGTACACCCTTTTCTGGCTGACAACCATGGTCTTGGAAATGCCAATTCTCATCCCGGGCAAGTGTTGTAGTTAATTTTTTGCTGACATATTCATACTCCTACGCTCACCACTTTTGGCTGGTGTCAGGAGGAGGAAAGAGGAGGAGGGTGATGGTCAGAATGCTTACAAAGGCTTGGTGGATTTTCATTTGCAGAAATGACACCTAGACAATAAGATCCCAATCTTCTGTCCTGCTGACTTGTGGCAGTAACCAGGCCTGAAGCCAGAGGAAAAGGATTGACTGGGAGCCAGCAGCGCATGCAAGATTTACTCTTTGGAACAGATGATTCACTGCAGTGAGTAAGACCAGCCGCAGAAGAATCACAAACATCATCACAGTCTAATTTTACAGCACTTAAGTTTGCCGTATAAACTGATATAGACCTACATGGGCAAAAAATTACAAAGGAATCATCTGGTTCCTGTGTTTCCCTTGCATACTCCTAAATGTTAAGAATAGGTGGTCTAGTTCCCACATATAGGCTTTACTTGGGCGGGCTGCCCAGGTATGTTAACAACAGGCCTAGGATATTTGGCGACTCGTTTTTTTTTTTTTTTTTTAGTTCTGTTCTTTTTAGCTGCTCACCACCAAGCCGGGCCCTTTGCTTCACATGCTACCAGTCTGGTGCTGTAGCGGTCCTCCATATAAAATATGGAAAACCTTTCCCAGTGGAAAGGACTACAAGTGGCGAGGATAGTCCTTCAGCTCAGAAGATCTACTGAGCGCTGAAGGGCACTTCAAACCTGCACCTGTAACAGGTGGAGTGGAGAACTGGTTCATGCAGCTCCAAGCCAAGCTCACATGAGTTTCAGAACAGGCTCTGCTGTCACCACACATGGAAGCTAGATGTTGCAGTTGAGTCACAGGTCTAAAGACTCACACACACACACACACACACACCATTTGCATTATATGTTTCAAGAATTGAGCTGATTACACATAAAGGAATGATAAACTTTTGGTGTTTATATTAAGTCAAATCATACTACGAGTTCATTCAGTTCTTAAAATGGCACAAGTCTCTTGTACTATTTTTCACTCTGGCTTTGACAATCTATACCAAACGGCCTTAGTGGCTTGGGAAGAGTGACAGTTCTCTTTCTCTGTCAGACACAAGGCTAAATATGTGCTAAAAGGCAACTCAGAAAGGATAATGATGCACTTACATTTAGGAGATGGAGCTGAGGCCAAACCACAGTACTCCTGTGTTATGACAACAGTTGAGAGCACATTTGGGCCCAGTCAAGCAGGCCACAGGTTGATGGGTCATAACTCTGCTGGACCAAAATGACAGAGCTAAGGTCCATACAAAAATCAGAAAGGTTTCTTGAGGACAAAGTGGTGGGACCAAAAAATTACAGATGTCTGCTTCAAAGTCACTCTTCATGTGAGGTGCTACTGACAAATTACTCATGAATCTGTTTTGCCAGACATTATTTAATGGCTCACTGTAACATTTCATTACTGTTGCGGCCTATTAGCCATTCCATAGAAAACCCTCTGTGTTGGTTTTCAAGCGCACAGTAGTTTAAAAGAGCTTGCACAGTTGCTCTGAGTGCAGCAGCTTGACTCTTGTTAGTCTGAAATGACGCTTTTCTAAGGGAGGCAGCAGATTTGCACCACCTCAGGCTCCAATGTCCCCAGTCATGTGTTAGTCAGTTATGAAGAGTACATTCTGTCTGCTGGCTCACAGAACAAATGGTGTTAGAGGGTGTGTGTGTGTGTGTGTGGGTGGGTGGGCTGAATATATATTTAGTCAATATGAGAAACCAGGTTGTGAAGATGGCACAGTGAGCAAAAGGAGGAGCTGGAATTTTGGTGGGGTGCAAAGCAGCTTGCAGGAAAGGCAGCTAACAACAGTACACCCTACTGTGGGATGACATTAGCTGATCCATCAGGATTGGGGAGTGAGTTGGATTTCATGACTTGTCTGAACTTTAATTACACAATATACCGAAGTTATTGGTTGCATCATTAAGCAAATGAAGATTCAACAATTTCTTCTGTTCTCTAAAACTTTAAGCTGAGTATCTTTTGGTGTGAATTGGGCCAGGAAATTGTGACAGAAGTTTTCCCTGTAGCATTGTAGTTGCATTTCTTCACAAAACAGAAGACATTACAAAAAGTGGAAAAAATATAATTTTGGAGAACTCTGAATTGTTTACAGAGTTCAAAATTGTTATCTTTAAACTAATTGTGGAAAATCCCAAATGCCTCTTTTTCCTATCAACTAAGCAGTAGAGGACACGATGTAAGGTCAAAACAGGAGTGGAACTGAGTGATTTTTGTGTATTACAGTACATCAGCCTTTTGCTGAGCCCTCTTCTCTTTTCCAGTCTTACCAGATGGAGTGCATTTGTCAAGAACAAGCTGCTTTGGACATGGGAGAAGTATGTAATGACAATGAGAGTGTTATGTTGATTTCTTATGCTGGATGTTCACTGACAGAATTCAATTGCTCTAGCGAGACTAAAAACCAGACAAAACATTAGTTTGGAGGAAAGAATAATGTTTGTTAATACTGCAAAGTAAAAGACTGTTGCATGAGGTAGTTGTAAAACTGTTTTCTCTTTCTGTTTTGCAGACTTGCACAAGTAACCCAATGACTGAAGAACTAAACACGAGAACTAGATCTGGTCTTAAAGCCAAGCTCATCATCACTGGAAAAAAAGAAGAATCAAATCTGGTTTCCGTCTTTCACTATACCTGCTCCTCCCTTTCTGCTGTCTGAAACAAAGGCCAGCTGGACAGGCCTCCACTCTTCCTGTCCACTCGTATTCACTATGCAGCTCACAGGCAGGCAGGAGAAACTATGCAGAGGAAACTGTCAAATTGAAAGCTGCCCAAATAACAAAAAATGCTTCCAGGTCACTGCAACTGTAAACTGTCATACATCTACAGCAAAAGGAAAAAAAACATCCCCACTCTCTATTTTTGAAAATAAAATCTTGCAACTTGCAAAGTCAGCTAAAATAAGTTTTTCTAAAATGTATGCTTATGTAAATGTGAATATAACAGATGTCTCTGCCCCGTATTTTCAAAAAAAGCTTCTTTGTATATTTACACTAAATAAAATGCTCTGCAGAAACTAAACTAAAAGCTAAGTCAAGCGATACCAAAAGGAGACCCTGTCACTGGAGCCCCGGATCCTACTTGCCGAACACAGTTCAGTGACCAGGACACAACAGGTGTGTTATGATCCTGTCTAAGGATACACGTGCGTGGGAGTTTTTTCAAACCTTCAAACTGTACTGTAGATAGTGATTGAGAGGCAGAGGCAAGGGGCAAGGATTGAGATCTGAGCTGAAGAAAAGTGGATGTTAGTAGGTCAGGGGTTGTTGGAGTCCAGCATGTGACCTCAGTCATCTTTGGCAGATCAGCAGATATCTATAGTGTGTGCGTGTGACCTTTAGGCATTAGTTACGCCATGGAGGACACTTAAATTAGAACTGATGTTATAAGAAGGAGACTGTGACCAACAGTAGGAGTCATTTCTGTGTACCTTGTTGCACACCTTTGTTTCTGAGACAGATAAATAATCTCTGTTTACGAAACATTATTGTGAGACTGATTGGAGCCCAGGTTTCAAGGACATGACTTTAGATTGGGCTGAAAGTCAGGAGACACCACTTTGGCTCTGTGAGCTTAGACTGTGTTTAATAAACACAACAAATTGCCAGGGATAAAAACAAAGAGGGAGGAAGGGCATGATTAGCTATGTTTGATGTCGAGCATTTTAGACCTTTTCCAAAAATACTATCACCACAGGAAGTTTCCAGTTAAACAGGGTGTGCATAAGTAAACTGCATGCCCCATTTTGCAAGTGAAACAATTTCAAATACATAACTACTTGCCAACAACACCTCATCTCACACTGGCTTCATGAGAACTTTTCACATGTCCACTTAAAATAAAACTGTTCATTCTATTCCTCTGAAAAGGAGTCGATCGTTCACTCACTGAAAGTTTTGCAGATGTCCGACACGGCCTTGAAGACCCGGTCAGAGAAGTTGACCTTGACTTTCATGTGCTTCATGTTGGGGAGCTGGAGCCGTAGCAGTTTGTGCTGCGGCGTAAAGAGCAGCCTGGCGTCAGCTTGGATGCCGTACTTATCCAACGTCCAGTGGGTTTTTAACAGCCATGTCTTCTTCTTCTCCCACCAGAGAGCATGGTCCGACCAGTCCCTCTTTACATCTAAGAGAAGGCAGAAAAAGATGGAGAAGTTACAGTGATCAATATGTAAACTGAAAAGCTGCAAAGAAAACTAAGCAAAGAACGGAGCATTTATATTGCTGTATGGTAGAACACTGTATAACACTCTACTGATAACCCAACCAAGTATATCCCCTCCCAGCTGGAGGTCACACTTGATTGAAAAGGGGCACCAGCACATTATTGCAGAGATGGTGAAGTCAAAGACAGAGGAGGGGGGGAAAAGACTGAATGTGTGAAAGACGTGGCTGTTTGTGTGACGCTGAGGGAATATCAGGTTCATACCGCCCTCTTTGTTCCAGAGTCACACCGTGATCCCTTTAAAGCAGACGCACCCAAAGGCACCCAAAACCCTGCATTGCTTCCAGGCTTTTGCTCTGCAGGGGATCACCAACAATAGCGACTGACCTGTAGTCTCATGGTGTATGTGTCTCACTTCAAGGGGAAGGTGAAAACCACAGGGATTTGAGGGAACTCAAAGCATCTGTTTTGCAGATCACCTGGTTCTCGTCTGTATGTGAGCAGCTCAGCAATGTGCTGAAGCTCTATTTGAATTGCAAATCAAAGTGGTGAGCAAAACCGAATATTCACAGACATAGTGGTAGCTCTGTTAAAACCATTGTTCTCATGTATTAATGCGATTCATCAGTGACTGGGATACATTCACAAATTAGCCACGCAAGTTAAGCGGTTAGCTCAAAGGCTCATAACTTTACACGGTGTTTAAAATACCAACCGGCTATTTATGTACCCCACACTGTGCACGTGTTCCTTTATGATCAAGAGTAAAATTTAACAGTCTTGTTAGCAGACTGATAGTTGAGATGACGTGAATAAGCCTGAAGTTTTTTTTTGACTACTTTCAGATGTCCCCCGAGTAGTGATGTCATTATCCCGACATTATTTCAGGAAGGCATTTCCCAGATCGGTCTCATTTCCTCCACCCACATACCTCTTCACTGTTTCTCCAGCTTATTCTCAGTCTCACTCTGAGTCTCTCTATGCTCTTAGTGAGTCATTGCCCAGACAGAGACGTCAGTTTGCTCAGTCACCGTTTAATCAAATCATTCGATACTGATACTGCGGGGTCAGTGAGGGTGTTTGAAAAAGGTCTGTATGCTCGTCAACAACCTATTGTCAGACAGACGTTTGATATCCCTACAAAGATAAGAAACCAATAGTCAGATCACAGGAATATAGTGCAAATACAGTATATTGGCACATCATGATTCAGGTTTCAGTTAGAAAATACAAAAGCTCAGTAAAGTTTACATATGCAGACTAAGGGAAAGGTTTTACCACAAAATACCCCTATGAAGCTTCCAATTGTGCTATTTAATCTCAACTAACTCTAATTCAATGAATTATCGAGTCTGTACATTAATGGAAAAAAATATGTGCTTTCTTCCTCATTAAGGACACCGACCTAGTTTGCATTCAAGGCTGGTAGCACAGGAGAGAATACGTTGTCAGCTCATTACATCTTCTGCTGTTATGACACGAGGAAGGACACAGGTAATAATGCACAAACTGGAGCCATAATGGATTGCAATTACCTTCAAGTACACTGTGAGCAAGCAGCAGTTACACACAGAACAGCGCAAAACCTCACATCCATTTTCCCTTTATAATGTTGATGTTTGCTGGTAATTCATTCTATAAATTGAAAAGTACATCAAAGTGAAAGACTGCAAAGATGATCTTGAATGTTTCTCTTTGCGACCTTCTCTGTCAGTCAAACAGTTTGGTGCCACCATGGTGGGCTTTTGTTTCCATGTGCTGCTGTTGTTTTCCACGACCTTTACATACAGGCATCTATACACACTGTTGACACACTCCTGCGGACTCTGCCTAAAAGCTGAATGAATGGGATTAGTGGGTGAGGAAGTGAAACAACAGATTGTCTCTCCTTAGACCAAGGAAGCAAGACTGCTGAGATGTGAGTAAAGCAAACTGGGCTGAGGAAAGGATTACAAGAGATGGGGAGAACAAGTTTAAGGAAAAGAGTGGCCACCAGCATGTCAATGCAGATGGCATTGTGAAAGCCTAGGGCTCTGTGAATTCTCCTGGGGAGGGGTTGTTTGTCAGGCTGTTGGCACTGTTTACTCCAGTGGGCAAACACTTGGTACTTGAGTGAAAACATTCCAGGCTTTCTGAAGCCCTGTGAGAGTTGCTTTAGCAGCATGGGGTCTAGCTGTCATCAAGCAGTTCTGATGCCTCAGCTGTGCAGATAACAACTTCATATGCTACCTTTAGAGAAACTGCTCCCTTAAGTCTTCTACAGCTATTAAAGGCTGAAATAATGAGAGGGAGCACAGAGAGAAAATCTGAAAATAATCCTGAATGTATTTTCATAACTCTGCTCACAGTTTTTCCTCTTTCAACCTTGTAATTTCTGGTGTCTGGGAGCCCTGCAGAACAACTAGCATTAACGTTTGGCACTCAGGTCTTCACCACAGACCACATTCTATAGAAATATCCTTATACTCGGCATGCATGACCACCATACAATCTGTGGCAAGACATGAGTGCACTTTTTGGCTGGTCTCAGCTACCCTCAAGAAGCTCTCTACGGCCCCTGCTTCTGTTTCTTTGTTGCCATCTTATGCCAAAACCTTCCTGGACACGACTTTACCGTCTCGTTGCTTGTATCATTACGCAGTGGGTCGATGTGTCGTGATTGGATAAGGGCAGCTCGGGCAGGCCTCCATTGGACTCTTAAAGCTGTAACATGGTAACTCAATCCACAGATAGAGGGAGGGCCAATGGCATCTACCAGCTAAAAATGCAGTCTGCCAAGCCTGACGTAATACAGCAGCCAGAGGAATGGGGGGCCTAAGTAATTGGCTGCATTAAATGTGGACCCACAGCGCCTTAACAGAATGATGTGTGTGTGTGTGTGTGTGTGTGTGTGTGTGTGTGTGTGTGCGCGCGCGCGCACGTGCGCATGTGTACAGCTTGAATGACATGAGGAGGGGAAAGAGAATGGGAAAACCGTGTTTTATGACCTCTGCAGGATATGACAGATGATACAGAGTATGTGTGAGGAGGTGTGGGTATTAGTCTAGGGGAGGGTGGTCTTCTTATGCATGCACTAACTAAATTAGCTCCCTGTGTTATGTGCGTGTTCATGATTTAACAAGCGAAATTAATTCATAAATTGTGCCCAACCAACTTCTTTCCCCATTCGTCACCCTTACTGCCGTAGCTTTCAACCAAGACCACTTCCTCTGCTTTGTGCACCAGATACCACAACCAGAATTACTGGTTTAGAAAAAGAAGAGGACGGATTAATAATGCCATTGTTTTAGGAGGCATTTAGCAAAAAAGACAACAGACAGACAATGCTAAAATTGTACTCTAAAGGGCTTGAACTGCCACTCCCTTCTACATCCTGCCTCTTCATCCATTTTCTTTTAGTCAGCATCGGTGCAGTTTATATTAAGTGACTGTGTGTAGAGAGCCCGTCTGTGAGGGGGAGAGGACGGGACAACAGAGAAAAGCATGAGAAAAAGGGAATGAGAGAAAGGTCATGGAAAGGAGGAGTGGAAGAGGATGAGCAGAGGACGGGGAGGAGCTCTGTCTAGGGACACAATGTGAGAGGACAAGTGATAGGAAGCATCAGGAAGAGGAATTTCAAAATGAAGGTCTATCTGTGAAAAACACTAAATATACAGAAACATCTTCAATTGTCCTCATGCCTCCAAAAACTAAAACATTCATGTTTGCATCTGTTGCAGAACAATGTCATAAGCTCATAAATAAATCTTATCTGATCAATGGAAACCAATTCTCAATTGGAATAATGCTTCTATATTTCTAAAATGTACAGAATGACGACAAAAAAAACAACCAGCAGTTCTGCAATCATGTGACCATGTTTTCAGCTAACAGTTATATTTATTTTCTGAACTAATCAGCTAGTCTTTAAAATGTCACAAAGTGTCTCTCTCAGTTTCTTGAAGCTCAACCTGAAATGATGAAACGGCCAATTTTCTTCCATTAACAAACCAATTTACCAACAAATAAGACTGAAAAGAGCAGGAAAAGCCCACAAAGGACGGAATTTTAAAAACATAAATGATCTGAAAATAGCTGATTATTTTTCTATTGATCACTAGATGAACAACCTATTACCTAATTGTTGCAGCTCTACAGTAGATGGGACGCCAACAACAACAACAAAAAAAACACACAAGTCATTCTTAGATGTGGTCTCTGTGGACTCAGTGACTCATGCCCTCTCTTTATTGGGTTTCAACCAGCACAGTGACAGTCAGCTGTTGCCTAAAGCAAAATCCAGGCTCATTTCTAGCTTCACTGATGGAGATGATTTAAGAGAAGACATGGTTACAGCTCTAGACTATTTCTTGTGTTAGCAAAGAACAAAATGATTGTGGCTATCACAACAAATCTGTTAGCTGTCAGTGATATCCAAAGCCACGCAGTGCAAGATTGTATCTTTTTTTTTTTAAGCTGCTGATAAAAATTAGCTCGGTCATGCAGTTTCCTTGGTGACTTCTGGCTGACGCCACGGGGAAGTGGTGCAGGGTGACAATTTGTTTTCATACACAACAAAGACAGTGCAGCAGGTTCGTCAGCCTTATATCTCACACACACACCCACACTTTCTCCCCCTGTACAAAGAGAAAGCCCTTCTAAATATATTCCACATCTAAAGCAGGGTGAAGGTTGGTATTGACAAGCAAAGATACAGCCAACAACTGCAATGCACTAAAATAGAGTTACAGCAAATGGCTTTTAGGTTCTTTGTAGCTCGTACGGTCACGCTGGATAGCATCAACATCAGATAGCCAACATGTGCACAACAGGTTAAAAAGAGAGGTGATGACAGTATCTGTATGCAGGGCATTAGACAAAGTCACGGTGGATTGTATTTAAAGATCAAAGCGATACAATGAATTCAGCAGCTGGTGTTAAAGACAATGTATGGAGTTGTAAACAGTGTTAATCACTACACATCAGAAGACAGCCACACGATGCACATGTTCCATGTGATACACAACTAAGAAAAGTGTAAAGTTAATAAGACAAACATGCAGTGTTAATCCCTTTGCTATTCACAAAGCAACACTGTTAAAACTGCAGTGCTTTCCATTGACAGGCTAAGTTAAATTAGCTGAGATTACTTCAGCCTCTTTTGTTACGTAACACAGAATTCTTCCAATACCTCAAACATGCCATTTATCAAAGGAAAGAAATATGCAATACACACAGTGCCCAAAAACCATTTAAGTGCATTCTGATGTATTTTGGAATTTATAAATCCCCCCAACACACACACCCAGCCTAGAAGACTCCTATTTACACAACAACACTCGAAACTATACCATTACTGACGTCATCTTCATGACGGTTTCACCACGCCTTTAAAGGTCTTTAGTCTTTTGTCTTCCCACCTACATCACATGCTACAAACTACATCTTTTCAAGCATAAACAGGCCCTCTGGGTTTTCACATTAGGCTGGTATATACTTGAACGCTTGTGTACAAGGTACAGAGGTAATCTGGTTGGTTGTTTGGTCAACACCCTTTCATTCAACCAAAATTGCTAGACAATAACAAGTTTTACTTTAAAAAGGAGGAAAATGACCACAACAGTGGCCTTTAAGAACTGGTCTGTAATCACCGAAGGAAAAAGATCTACCCTGCATTTTCATGGCTGCTAGCTTTATTAAGGTTTACATTTACTGAACTCTTTTTTTATCGTTGGCTTAAAGTTTAATTGGCAGTGACACTGTCTAAAAGAACAGTACAGTAACTTGTCTCTGTTAACATGTTTTACCAGTGTTGGTGCAGAACACTTTGGACTTTCCATCTATCCATGGAAACTTACCCCACTTAGGGTCGTGGGTGTGAACACATCACAGTAATAATACTTTTATAATGAAACAGCCACAGATTCATGAGCCCCAGCATTTGTCAGCAGCAGCTAAAACCAGACCAAGCTGGTCTCTCCTGCAAACAGGAAACTGGCCGCGTCTGTTGTTATGATTTCAGTTGAAAATAACAAGTTCAAATAAGATTTCAGATACGATTTCAGCCAGGATAGTTTTTTTGCTTCAGTTAACCTTTGATTATATATAGACATGAATAGCACACCCAAGTACTTACTCCTATTGTACTTCTTTGAAGTACACTGCCTGCAGCGCGTGTGAACCATTACACAATCTATAGAAAAGACCCCAGAGTCGCATATAATTGGCAGGCATCACGGTCAGGTCTACTGATGGGAAGGATGGTGGTTCAATACCTGGCTTCGCCAACCTTAAAGTTGAAGAATCCTTGGGCGATATTGAGCCACAAATTGCCTCCAATGAAATAAAAGTGTGTGAATGTTAAGCAGCAATTATACTATCTGTGTCTGTAAGATCTTCATGATCGACTCAGGTCCCAGAGACATAAATTTTGTCATCAGACAGTCCTTGTGCCTGCCTGTTTTCTGTGACCACACCAACTCGTCCATGTAGAATTTACATTAGAATACACAAACTACGCATGTGCCCCAGGCAGTGGTCTTCGAGCGTACATCAAAAGACATATAACGCCTAGATTAGACTCCACTGCAGATGCAACAACAACGATCAAGTAGTCATTGCTGTTATACTTGTTTGACGTACGCTTGAGGTCCTCCACCTGATGAGAATGCGTAGTTGGAGCATTGTAATGTAAATTTTCTGCGAACGAGTCATGGTCACATTAAAGTCTGCATAAACCCCAGCTCGTTGATTTCAAAATTTACGCCACTGGGACCAAAGTGGACCCTAGCAGACTCCCGGATGTGGAAAGTATAATTCCTGCTTACCCAAATGGCTACTCGTCTGTCGTGTATCTAGATGTCTATCGCTGCAATGCGGTAAAACCTAGGCTTTAGGTTAAAAGTGTTTAGGCATATAGGGAAAAAGCACTTGCATGAATGTGTATGTGTAAATGGGTGAATTTCACTTAGAAAAGTGCCACGTAAGTAGCCCATTTAATATTACCCCTCGTGCTCACTGCCTAATGATGAAATTTAGGTCACTCAGAAACCAAGCAGACCCTCGTGCACTCGCTGACACATGAAGTGAAATCAAGGCCTTACAGTTTTACATCCCAGTCTCATCTCAGCAACTTACAACTCTGCAGGACAAGATCAAGCAGCTTCAACTATAAATGAAGAAGACAATATGGAGGCCTACACGTAAGATGGTAGTGTAAGAGCTGCTGAACTAGGCTTTTATAACATTGAATGAGATATCCTAACATGAAATTTACTGATAGGAGTAAAAAGGGTGTAACAGCGCTGGCTTTGATACATTAGGAAAGGCCAGAGGGCTATTAAAGGAAAACTCCTTAGAGACAGATAGTTTGTATCCATTTGTGTCATAATCCAAACACAGCAAAACAGTGAGGGTACTCCTCCTCCACCCTAACACAGCTTTATGCAATTAAGTGTTCAGGGACCCGGTGGAATAATGACATTACAAAGTTACTCTGGGACTAAGATCAGTGGAACAGATACACAATACTCATTTGTCCTCCATGTATGAAACCTACCAGACGTGCCTTCAGGACTGTGATAAGCTGGCCCGCTGATACCCCTGTGATTTGGATGGCAAAAAACTATATTGCAACATCATGAGAAATTCTCAGGAGAACAAACATACCAAAGTGAAAGTTCTAAATACTGGAGGCAGCTAAGAAACTCTTATTTCAGATGATTTGATCACTGAAACAAAACTTTTCTCTATGAATGGGAGAGCAGAGGGGAAAAAAAGAGGTGGGGACAGCTTTAAAATGAATGAATGTGGGCTGAGAAGCAGAACAAAAACTCCAGATCAGTTTACTCCATTGACACACAGGTGTGTGGTGTTACAACAACAATGTGGAGCGCTAACATTTCCTTCCACTGGATCCTTTGTGCTGTTTGTACTACAGAAAGGTCGGGGGGGGGGGGGCAAAAAAAACAACAACCTGGCATCAGTGTCGCAGAGGAGCCAATAATATTTTGTTCCGGTGCATGGTTCCGGTGCATGTTTCAGATGCCAAACATAATTAATTAAATCATCCATAACAAACAGCAGTCCTTTCATACAAGTGCTTACAGAGAGAAGGCAATGGAAAACAATGATATTAAAATCCAACTGGATAATGGTGCACTTTTCAAATCTACATTTGTAAAGGGGATCAGATTACCAGCCATTTTCAGTGGGTAAATCATAATCTTGATAGCATTAAATGAATCATTATTAATCCACTAATAGCTCAAGCTCTGAACCTAGCACTCATGAGATTCTGGTTGCATCAACTTCAGCTGTATAATCAGCTGAATATTAAAAGGAAAAAAGAAAAAAGAAGTAGCTCAGCAGACCTAATTGGGCTGCCAAACACTTCTATATATGGCCAACACAGAGTATGTATAGAATTATACTGACCAATGGCCAGCATATGATCACATTTGCAAGTCTAAGTACAGAGCAACACAATCACAGCATCTTACTGGTGAAACAGGAAAGCTCTAGCCTGGGCAGGACCACCACTTAGGATAAGTACTTCCTGCCAGAGAGATTAGACAGTAAGATGAACACACAGCCTGCCAGGCCATTTCTCACTTCATGAGGGCAGACCTTTCGAAAGGCTCCACAGCCACAATCAATGAGTCTCATTAAGTATAGCAATTTGTTTAAACCGTGTGTCGGGTCACGATGATAGAAAACAGAACACAGGTGGTTATAACCACCTATCAGTGTTGTCCTTTGTGTACTGTAATAAAAGTAAAAGATGTGAGAGATGTGTTCGCTCTCCTCGGGAAAGCTATAACTGATATTGCAGACCCATCTCTCTCTCCTCAGCCCAAGGCGAGGATGCAAGGCACACAGGCAGGAGAAGGTGCATTTAAAAAAGAAAAACCATAGCGGAAGGTCAACATCCTGTGCTAAACGGCAGCTGTTTCCCAATGAAACCTGGACACCACCGTCTTAAACCAGGGCCTTCTGGTCACCACAACCTGCAGCAGCGGCAAGATCAGTTTTATTAAAGACACCAAAGTTAAATAGCTGACCAAATAAAGTATTATCTTGAAAACCAAATTTGTTCAATGCAAACATTACAGTCACTTGCAAATCAATCCTAATTCAACACTTAACAAAAAAAGAACATGGTGATCATCACAAATGCATTGAGGACATGCAGCAAAGGTTTTCTGTGGTGGGTTTGTGGTGAGGGATCCAAAAACTGCAGGTCACTCACCGGAAACAATCACATTAACTCTCAAAAATATGCAAGCTCTATTTTTGTAACACTTAACAGTCAGTGTAAATGAACAAACCTGTGTACCTCTGTGTTTGCTATTGATTATTAAGCCTTGCTACGCCAGAGAAGTGGATGGTTTTGAATATTCAGACACAATAATCAAAATATATTTGAAAAAAGTGGAACAGAGAAAAGAGGGTGAAGTCAGAGCGAAACATGGAGAAAGGAAAAGACAGAAACAGAGCAGTAGGTGGTTGAAGCAGGCAGCAAAGACTCCAGCAATGACGGCAGCGACCAGAGCAGCATGCCAAACCTTTGGAGTCATTTCCTGCTTCGTCGAAGACTTTTATGGAATTTTAGCAGCGTAGCTAACGTCACAATGAGGACAGACAGCAACAGGAGAGACAGTTCAGGCCTATACTCTATACAACTTCCTCTCCCTCGCTTTCTACTCTAATTTCTTCTTTTTTGCGGGAAAAAGATGAAACTATATATTTTTTTCCTGCAAAGAAGAAGAAATTAGAGTAGAAAGCGAGGGAGAGGAAGTTGTATAGAGTATAGGCCTGCCACTTCTAAAACATTAATCGATTATGCACTTTACCCCAGTTTACCCAAACTAAAAGCTGCACAACTTCCTAATGTTGTTTGTACAATACTTGTTTTGCCTCCTAAATGGCGCAGAATTGCCTTTTAGAGAGGAGTGCAGCACTTTTAGAAAACATCAACAAAGTCAGAGAAAGCGCCAATGATTGAGCACAATGGCAGGATGAAAGGATTATAAGAGCAAGGGACGAGGGGTTGGTTAATCAGCTGGCTTTAAATACTGCTCTCCTGGAGTTTTGCAGGGAAATGGAAGCAGTGTCCGCTGCTGTGATCAATAGCGGAGTGCCTTCCTGGCATTTGTCTATTTAATCCATTATCGAAGGCCATCTGAGCCTGCACTGTGGATGGGAGACCTGCAGCACAGAGGAAGGGTTGAATGATGAAAGCAGGATGCATGCGGTTGACACACACACACCAACCCACACAACCATACTCGCATGTGGAAACACATGGACAAATACTACTAATAGGAACAAATGTATAGCCTGTTGTTCTTTGCATAACAGGCAGACAACACACACAAACACGCTCATAAAACTATTATACGTACTGTGTGTGCAAATATACCCTATCACACATATTAACAAATGGTGCTGACAGCAAACAAAACAGTGCTATCATCATTGTGGAAAGCAGCTGAAAAAACTGAGTCAAAAGGTGGTTCCTTCATTTTAAAATGCAAAAGACCAAAATACGAAAAGAGGAGGGAGTGTGAGACAGAGGCCTTGCTTGCAAACACTCTTACACCTGTGTTCTTTCTCAAAGCACCATGTGAGAAATGCCATCTATGTATAACCACTACGACCAAGCCACCAGCAAATCCAACAGCGAGTACCCGACAACACTTGAAGGGTGTTTAGTACGCAGCACTCTCACTACCGAGAGCTGCGAGATATGGAAACAGGTTACTGAAAACGTCTTGCTTTTCATTTCCCCCAAACTCAGAATGTAATTTGAACAAACAATTCATATTGTACACCAACACAGTAACAAAACTTCAACTAAGATAAGAAGTGCGTGTTCAAAGCAGCCAAAATTCTGTGTGACAATAATAGTGCATGCTGTCCTGCAAAGTGCAGTCATGTGGATAACTTATACTGTCTATTGGTTAATGATTACAGTGGAAAACAAACTCGTGTTTAGGGATAGAAGAAAGTCCCAACAGTCTCCATAAACATGTTAGAAAGCACAAAAACATCAAACCATCAGAAAGCAATTTAATGCTACTACACAAGCTCTGCTCTACCTTGAAGTATACTTGAGTAAGCCAAATTAACTGCAAAAAGGTTGCTTGCAACATGACAGTATGGAAAAGATTCCAATATATTTTATGAATGTAAACAAGGCTGAAGCTACAGCACTTTTTTATTGTTTGATGGGATGTGACAAAGGCACAAACAAATATGTGAACCCACCTCCTCCTATTTTACAGCCAACATCAAGCTTAACAAATCAAAACTATTTTCAGTTGTGGACGTGAAGACCTCAAGTCACTGGATTCTTTAGGAGATTAGAAGAATAAAAGAATAAGTCATCAATGACAACATCCTTACAAACAGGAAAACAGAAATTAGAGATGGTGAAAACAAAAGATAGACAATCAGCCTTGATGCGGCCTCTGATACATGATGATTTAACTGTAATAAAACTGGTCTAACCTAAAACACCTTTTATGTTACGATATAAACCTATCATATCCCATGTATGAAACGTAATGACGCACAAACACCAACAAATGTTTGATGTGCTTTCAGTACACTACATGGCCAAGAAGGTGAAGAAAAGTTAACTCAGAGAAAGTGACAAAGCCATGCCTTGAGCAGAAAGACCAATGAATTCATCTCGTCCCACGCTCGTCAGCAACACTTCCCTCTCCTAGCAGAGATGCCACTCCGCACAGTCGACCACAGCGAACAAAGACCTCAATTATGTGGAGCTCTAACAGGAGAGCTAAAAACAGTACCATGGGCAGGGAATAAAACCTTGGAGCGCTGCAGGAATTCTGAGCATTCAAGCGTCGTCAACACACAACAAACTGTCACTCCCAAATGGCACTGCAACCACCACCGCTACTGACCTTTCTGCAGACTGCATGAAACAGGGCTGTGTTCAAGTGGCTGGAACAGAAGACTCTTATGCTTACTTTCACCCAAACTTGTCAAGTGCATAACTGCAGCTACACAACAGTTCATGAAAGAGTGGGGGGAGGGAAACAGTGTATGGTTCATTTTATACCTTGGGTTACTGACCCATATATGCTGCAGGGTAACAAAGAGCAACATTAAGCCCCGTTTGAGCTGGTTGCAAGCAACTTTTATTCTCATTAAGCAATTTGCACAGGCGAACCAACAGGCTGCCCTTTATTTTCAAAAACAATAGCAAACTGTGTCCAGACTCTAAACTGATCCCCTTCCTCTGACTTTCCTTCTGATTCCTAAATCCATACTTTTAAGCTTTGCCCATATAGACTTTGTGCTTTCACAAGAAGAGCTGTGTTTCTGTGTGGATGCTCACATCTAATTTGAAGAGAAGTAGTATTTACTGCCCAGCAAACATGAACAGATAACACAAATCAGCCACACGTCAGAAATTCACCAGTGGCAGGATGACACAAGGAAAGGTTTATTACAACAGGAATACATCTAATTATGTATCTGCTTATTGACTGTGGATTGCTTTCTTGTGTTAAGACCACGCGGTGCCTGTTTATTACACTTTAGATTAGCTGATTAAAATAGTCACAACCACTCCAGCAAGCAGCACACTCGCATACCTAACTTCTCCACCAGTTTGAGCATGACTCCACCGATGTGGATTTCCCCAGTGACCCTCAGCGACACGTCCCTGTAGAGGTCGGTGACATGAATCTTCAACTCCCACGTCCCGTCGGCATAGCAGCCATCGGGCATCCGGATCCCATCCAGCGCCATCCTGCCAAACAGAGCCAAAGTTTGAGGGACTGAAAGAGAGAGGGGGGCAAAGGTCTTATCTAACCTTTGTCACACTGATGTGAAGAGAAGCATTTTGGCCACTGTAAGTAAATGCATGTGTCGCAACCCCCAATGCATGCTTTCAAGACCTTGAGTAAGAAGCCTGTTAGATGCCTCAAACAGAAGGCTGATTTCCTTAGCATGGGTACATTTACTTTAGTAGTTTACTAAAAACATGTTACTTGCTCATTTCTTGAAAGCACAAACCTACTGTGCTTTCAATTATGACATTATCATGTCATTAGGGTGAACAACACAGGCATTTACAAGGGACAGGGGGTATTTTGAGATACAATTGGTGCACATTGTGGGGAAATCCAGGATACAGTGTTTCCAGTGGAGTGTGCAAGGTCACTGTGGGAAGTGTTACCTTCTGTGATTAAATAATTTACCGATTGCCACAAACATCTGAATGTTGGTATAATAGTTAACCCCCATTCAGCCACTTTTTAATTACTTCTTGAAAACACTTCCACGCTTATGGCAAAGCTGTAGTTCTGACAGTTGTGGTGAACATTTGACCCTTGGAGAATGATTAAGTGAAGCAGGACGGAATTAACCGTTTTTCCATCGCGCCACATCTCTCGCTGGGAAGAAGACGAGCTCTGCTGTTGGAGGACCGCCAAAAAGTTACAGTATAGCCAATTTGTCATTCCTTGATCGGAGAGTGTCCGACAGATCAAAACAGCCGTCCAATCAATAAAAAACAGAACAAAGGCTATAGTCCCTAGGCTACAAGTTAACCAGAGGCCTTTGGCAGCGGTTATTTACACAAAAGTGCCGGTTCACCTGTTAAAAATAACGGTAAAAGCAGCCTTACAAATAGGCAGAGAGGGGGAAATTATGTAAGCAGAGCTCGTACAACAAACTACCCGGCCCCGTGTTGCACATTCACCGAGTCGGTCCGTAAAGCGGTAAGTTCAGAAGAAAGTGTCTCTAAAAGCAGACAAGCCTCTTAAATTAGCCGGAAAAGTTATTAATATTGAACGTTTTATTGAACGCAGCACAGGCTGTAGGAGGAAAAAGAAAAAGGTTTTCTTTTTATGTATTTCACAGCAGAGAACGGGCACAGCTTTGAGGTCAGCATTTAACTCTGAACACTCACCTTCACAAAGACGAAAAAACGCTGAAGCAGTCGTCTACACGGTAGAGAATAAGTCCCCCGTCTTTAAATCATGTAGAAAGTCTGTAAAAGGAATAAAAAAGAAGAAAGAAATCCCCGAAGAACTCGCTGAAGAAGTGAAGTATCCCAAACTGTTTTCCCGCAGGCTTCGGCTTAATGGAGTCCAGCCTTCCCCTTTCCTCCCTCCCTCTCTTTCCAGCAGTATAACGTCACCGTCACTTCTCCAATCCCACTTTTCCTTTCATACTGGGAGCTTTTCTGGTCGCGTACTGGTCCCTTTGTCGCCTCTCACACACGTAACACTCGAAGCTTTCAAATGATTTGTGTGCCTCTGTGTGTGTGAGAGAGAGTCGCCTCCCTCCCGATACTTTATGCGACGTTGTAGAAATAATAATTAGCGTGACATTTAACTATTACTTAATTAAAATGCAATAAAACAGGACATTAAAAAAGGTAAAAATAATAGCATCAAAATGAACTCAAAAGTAAAAGTGCGGTGCTGATAGATATACCAGTAATGTATATCCCCTATATATAGTACAGTATTTTAATATTTTTAGTAAATCCATGATGGAAGAAAATCGTGTGTCTATGTGATTTTCATTATGTATTTCTGCCTACTTTATATAGCTACAGATTGGAGCTTTAAGCAACAGGAATGAAAAAAAAATGTACTTCTACAAATATATCATCTTCCTTATTCTAGATCTTAAATGCAGCATATGAGACATAAAATCCAACATAATGGCTCAGGTTTTAAAAAGCTGTCTGACAAATTCATACATTTATTTGACAATCACGCCATCTAAAAATATAAGTCATGTGTGAATGTGAGCTATATGTGCAAGCTGTTTTATTACAGCTTTGCTTTCTGGAATAAGAAATTCATCCGTTTCTGGTAGTGTTATTAGACATGCAGTTAAGATCTCAAGCTACCTTTTATGGCAATCGTGCTGCTGAGCCTTGCAGCAGCATCCAGGGATCTTTGGTTCTTTATTCATGGGAGTAAGTGGACAGAATAACAGGGAATTTTGGTTTCATCACTTTTCCAATGTGTTTTTCCAAAATCCCACTTTACTGATAGCCATAAATACTGTTATTTTCTTTAAGTGAACACTATTTCAGCCAGTCGATTAATATGAAGTGCGGAAATTAGCCAAGCAATGCAGATCCCTCTGTTCTTTGCTGACATTGAAACATTTGGCTGTAAAATTTGAGCCTGTGAAGAAAACTTCCTCACAAATATTTATTTTTATCTAATAGAAAACAATATACCAGAGCATAAGACGTAAAACTCCAGACAAGAAATCTAAAAAAGAAGAAATAGGTCAGTAGTGAATAAATAATCTTAATTAGATTATCCAATTCCACATCACATATTATCTTTTGTAAACTATATTTAACTGTCTCTAAGCCACTAATTACACTGTATTAGAAACTAATTGAATTACAGAAGCATCACATGTTGAGTGCTGATAAATCATCAGTAACTGCAGAGAAAAGGGAACACTGGGAGCTTTTAGACATGCTTTCTGTGAGGTGATCAAATGAAAACTTTGTGGGGGGGGGGGGAATCAGAAAGCCAGCCATCTCCTTTCTCTCCAGAGCAGCAGAACAATACCCGCTCTCCAAGTGAGATGCAGTAAAGGGCCATGAATCATCAGTGTTTCTGGCTCTGTCTTCTGATGAACTCACTGAGCTCCAATCCTCCAGCTCAGGAATCTGGGCCTTCAGACTACGGTCGGCATCAAAGCGATTTATAACCGCTCTCCTTGCAGCTCCGACCCCCTCGTCAGTGTCTGGCAGTCGACCCATTGCCTTTTATAGGCTGTGTTTTAATTGCAGAGTAAACATTTGAGTCAGCCAGATGCAGAGCAGGAGAGTCAGATGGAGAGCTGGCTTGGCTGCTGGTGATGTGGATGAGGACAGAGGAGGTATAGTGGAGGAAGCAGAGCAGTGAAGGAGGTAAGGGTAGGAGGTAGCGGGGTGCTCAGGGATTCACATTTATTGGGTTTTTTTGGCATTTGTGGTTGTAGATGGCTGTAGTACATTCCATTTTTCCTTAAAGGTATATAAGTGAACACAACAGAGCAGTCATGAATATATTTAAGCATATTAATACTGCCAAAAATAGCTCAACTAGGTAAGAGCAATAGATGGAAATGACTTAAGAGGAAGGACACTGGACAGCTGGTCACTGTGGTCCTGTTTTTTTTGAGTATTATCATTAGATGACCAATGACTGACCTCTTGTGGTCAAACACAGAACAACAGGGCCTTTTGTGAGTCACCTCTAACTGGTCCCATCTGTGAGCCTCGCCTTTGCAGATGTTGCTAAACTGCATTAAACTCGCCCCCAGTGGAAGCCACAACAGCTTTAATACAATGCAGGCTATTCACAATCTATAAGTCGGCTTTGTTGTTCACTTCAGGGGGCGCCTCGGAAAGAATCTGGTCTGAGTTTCAGATGAACAAACGCTTCTTTTGTCCTCAGTCTGGAAATGAGAAATGAAAGCAAAAGACAGTTAAAAAGAGACAGACAAAAAAAGACAGTTAATGAAGTACTGATTACATCCAAATTGGAATACTTTATAAAAAGGACATTTATACAGTGTTTTGGATGGCAGTTAGAATCCAATACAGGCATGAGTTATTGCACAGCTCCTGGGACATTTCTCCAGATCACCATATCCCTCATCATCCCATTTCATTCAACACACCCACAGTTTAATGTACATCCATTTCCCCAAAAGCCATTTATAAAGGTCTTTAGTCTGTGGACACCTGTGCTAAACTGTTTAATTATGGCTTTAATCTGGTATTGACAAGAGTGTTGAACCTACAAAAAAAATGTACAAGCAGACATTTCCCTGATACTTGTGGTATCTTTGACAAGACAAAAAAAAAAAAAAAAAAAAATGTATTGTTGTCATTCAAAATGTTGTACATCAAAATCTCATACAGTGAAACTTACAGCATATTTTACCAAAATTATCTTTAATGCGCTCCAGTTTCTTGCCTGTGACACATTTGAAAATAAGCCTAAATATGAAAATGTGCAAATTTTCACACAAGTTTTAGAAACAATGTTATTGTTACAACTACGTATTTGCTGTGTTGAAACTCACAATGTTTGACTCAATGAATGCAAAGTAAGAACAGCACTGTGTATTTGAAATACATATCCAGATTGTTTTATGCACCGTAACAGACGGGAAGTAAAGAATAAATAAAAAGTCAAAAACGGGCTGTGTTAAAATAGTTTCTGTGCAATTTATAGCCCATGAATGTTCAAGAGCCACCAGATCAAATACAGTAACACTTAACTACCCCCCTCCCTTATTAGACCCAGCTTCTGCACTACTTCCTGGTTACCTATCAGGTGATCTCCACAAGGCAGCCTGGTTTAAGTCAGTAGGCCTTTGTACACATAACACAGAAGTTAAAGAAACGACAGTCAGCGACAGCCCTTGTGTGGCACAGTAAAGCTGCAGCTTGCACCATAACAAATTCAAAAACAGCTGATTACTACATTACAATAAGCAGAACACAAGTTAAAGTTGACAATGACAGAAAGGCTCGTCTGTCACATAAATATTTACGAGGACAGTTTCATTTCATAATCTACAGCAAATAAAATCTATTCATTAGAAAAGCCAAAAGCAATCACACGTTTTTAGTCAGAATAAAGTTTCTTGGATGTGTGTTGGCACGCAGCATTATTCTTGTCCCAACAATCCATTTACTATTAATTTGACACCATGCAAAGTGAGTAAGCACTAACTTGTGCTGAATCAGTACTTGGAATTATAGCTACAATAACCCCCATCAGTACTACTATTATATTTTTATATATAAAATTTTATGATTTTCCATCATTTGTCATCTTTCTTTTCTATTTCAACTGAATTTGTAAGTAAACGATCAAGCTAGCAAAGTGTGAACTGTGGACAAAAAAAGGCAAACAAGACATTTGTTTTTATAATGAAGGTAACGTTTAAAAATTAAATAATCTACTCTACTTTTTTAACTCCAGGCCAACCACAATTTTGCCTTAGCATTAATTGAGCAGGGCATCTAATAAAAGGTGACACATACAAGTTATTTGGCCACAAGCTCAAATCCCTTTTTTTTTTTTCTGAGGTAACATCCAGTTTAAGATCCCCAAAGTGTCCGAAAGTTACTAGGAAAAAATATTTCTGTATTTGTTTTAAGAAAAAATACATCTAGTACCAATGATTCATCAATACAAAGCCACGCGGGCAAAAATCATCTCCATAAGTTATCCCTAAAATAGAAGCTTGTATTTAGGAGGAAATAGTGATATTGTTTCGAGTGAGTATGTAAGATTTAGATTTTAGACTATGGTTTAGATCTCTACACTGTAAGAAAATAAGTAAATACAATTTAGTCACTGTGTTTGTAAGACACATCTGCCCCCTTGGTACTGCACTATTTATCAGTGACGATTAAACACAAAGGAAAATGTTATACTCTATTTGTGCAGTATAAAACTAGTGTTTTACTTGGGCTTTATTTGGTGCACTCTATTTCAAGACTCAATTGAAAATTTAAAAAAATAGAGGGGAAAAAAGTACCAAAATAATAATTATTATAATAATTTGCCAAAATAATATGATTTAATTATAATGCATTATGTGTCTTTTATGTGGGAAAGTAAAGAAATATTATATATTACACATTGCCTTTGTTTGCTCCCATGGGTTTCTTAGCATGCAGTAGCTAAATATTCAACTTGAAGAAGAGAACTTTGCCAAAAATGTTCTTTTCTTTATGTTTGTGTGTGTGCGCGCATTTGTGTAACAGAGAAAAACAAACAAACAAAAATATCAGACATAACTTGACACCTTAGTGACTGAGGCTTAGTCAAATGTGCCCCAAAGTTTCAGACAGAGTCTGTAGCTGAGCAAATTGACTTAGGTATTGTTTTACATGAAATCGATGGACATGATAGACACAGTTCAGCTGTCGAAATTCACACTGGGAATGAAGTTAGAAGTCTCTTCCTCTGGGTGCAACAATCACCTATGCATCAGTGCTTTTGTTCCTAAATAAGAGTTCCTGGTCCACCGGATCCACCATCAGGGTAAGCAATTGTGCAGAACGTAAAAAACAAACAAAAAAGATGAAAAGTTTGGAAGAAAGTTCTGAGTCTGTAAGTAATGATTCCCAAGTATTAAAAGTGCTTGATCGGGAGCCAAACAAAGACAGGATTTTCTTAGCGTATTTAAGTTTGTAAGCAAGAAAAAGTAATGAACAAAGTCACTTTATGTGTCACAAGAGATGCTTTCACTCTTTCAGTGTTGTGTTCCGTTTTAAAAAGCATGCTGCCTCACTCTGGATCCGGGGTATCTGCTGGGTTAGAGGGTGTCGCCTTCTGTTTATATATGAAGGTCAACAAGAAGAGAGCTATGTCATGTGAGCACCAGTAGCTTGTGTGTGAGGTCACTGCTGACCAGTAGCGGCTCTCAACCAGACCCTCTCTGAGCTCAAAGTCAATGCGACGCTCAAGCTCCACTGCAAGACAGAAAAACAAATGAGTAAAAACAGGAAGTATCAAGACAAATGCATAATAATACATGATTAAAAACAGACACCACATGACATCAATAGCCTGCACATAAAAGATGTCCATAGCCACACTGACATCTAGTCGACCGAGCACGTAGTGAGTGAAAGTGTGAATCTGCCTGGAAACCAAGGGCACATCATGCTGATAGTAGTGCCTTGTTCATCACACAGCAGACATGCCCTAGATTACTCTGCTTTATCCAGTATCCGTTAACTTCACTTACTACAAATAAAAAATCATTTTTATTTAGTCTAAGGAGCTTGGAAAGAAAGTGACTGGACTTCATTACATTTCTTAAAAGACATATCACCTCTCATCCGCGAAGCTTCTTCAGTTCTAAAAAGAACTACCATGACCCTGAAGACATCATTTTTATTTATGTATTTTTTCACATTTTCATATTTTTAGACTAAACTCATTAATATCACGAATCAAGAGAACAGTAGGTTTATTTTCATAGACATCTACTCTATCCTCCTTCTTTATGCAAAGAGCAGTCGCCCCCTGCTGGCTATGAGAAAGAATGCAGGTGTAGGCCATTTGTCACTTTCTCTGGAGGCTACAAACATCCTTTTCTTTTAAATAAAAACAAAAAACATTACTATATTACTACACTATACTATAACTATGTTACTGCATTATTTATTTATCTTTAAATCTAATTTAATTAGATTTAATCTAATCTTGAGTACAGTGAACCTCAGTGCCATTTCAAAAACAAAATACTTAATAAGAAAGTTAACAGATGGATGTGGATGATATACTTTTTTGCCTTATTTACAAACCAAAAAAAAAAAAAAAAAAGAATATAAACATTACTCGAGGGATAAGTGAACTTACAGGATGTGTCAGCAGTGGGTGAGGTGGGTCGAGTCAACATAGAGAGGCCGTATGCTGACTGACTTTCTGTGCGCTTTTGCTCCTCTTCTTCAACACTTGCTCCACCCTCAAGTCCCAGAGTCACTGAAGGCTGGCTGTTGGAGCGGGAAAAACGTGAGAAGAGGATTCCTCCAATGCCCTTTCCTATGCTTGCTGCTCCTGTAGTGTCGGAATAAGACAGTAGATAAAGGTAAAGTGTCTATATTATGATTTCAAAGTATAAATGCATTCATTATTATAAAAGGAGCATATTCCTCTCATTTCCACTTGATGGCACTGTGGAGCTAAAACTGTGATTTAAAAAAAAAAAAAAAAAAATCTCATCTTACCTACATACAACGACCTCTTAGGATAAAATAGATTCATTAATTACAAAGTACAAATAGCACAGGGATTTTTTTCCCAGCTCTCATTCTGAGCACATAGTTGTCATCAGAAATTAAAAGAACAGTCAACAACCTGCACTGATCAGCGACAGTATTACGAACATAGACGAGTGAAGTGTATAAAATTATCTCAGTACAATGCAAAGTTCAGCTGGAAATCCTTGGATCCTCGCATTCACATGGCTATTAATTCAACAGCGAAAACTCACTTAAGCATTTTTTCAGACTAACACATCAATTACCTTTTACCACAGTAGTCTGTTCCTTCAGGTTCATCTAATCTTATCCTGAAGTAGTGAACAACCACAGACACTTTGATCTTGAACAGTCATTACTCTAAACTTCCTTACAGACTATTTTTAAATTCTTTCAAAGTGTATAACTGATGCTGGATAATAAACACTTGTAATAACATAAACACATGTGCTCAGTTTGTGTTGGACTTACCCAATATGCTGGCCTTGCCCAAATTAGTGATTGACTCCCCATAGTGCCTCCGGGGTAGGACAGGTGATGTACTGGGGCTGGGGATGCTTTCTGTATCCGACGTGGGATCTTTAACAGGGTTGAGAAAAGTAGGCCTGATCTCATCATAAGTTGTGGGGTTAGTGGCGCTACACCTGATGAATACACAGACCACAAATAGTCAGAGAATAATTACTTATAAAATATTAAGAGTCCATTCAAGGAATAGCAGGGTGATAAAATTCAGATTGTTACCAGTGTATCTGAACAGGTGCAATGTTGCTATAATGTTTCAAGATGAGTGGCTCCAATCTGTAGGCCTAAAAAGGCAGTAAAACAGGAGTTATTGACATTGCACAGTGGAAAAAACAAAAAACCTAAACTCTTCAGAACAAAGCGCGCTCTAAATTCATGCAGACAAAACTAAATCTTGACTTAAGCAGTTACATTACATCCACCACATTTCATGTGCATTCAGAAAAAACGTGTGCTCACCAGCAGAGTTTAAGTTTGCTCTCACAGCTAACTTTTATCCTTTAAGTGCACTTTCCCAGACACAGAGCAGCCAAAGTGTCAAGATGGACTGCTGTAGGACTGTATGGAGATTGATCAACTTGAAATGTAACAATTTCATCAGCTAATATATTCACTTTAATAATTAATACAGCAAATGGAGGCCAATTCAGATTAATCGGAAGGGGAAAAATGCACCTGCTATAAAAAAAAAGCTTTATCATCACTCTGGGATTTTGGCTAGCTTAGCATTAGCATGCTGTCTGTGCAGATGCTTGCAAAGACCCAAAGTGCTGTTAGCAGCAAAATGCCGTTGTTTTTGCTCTGAATGTAAATAAAAATTAAAGTATCGTCCATATCCATGCTGTAAACTGCGCCACTAATTTCCTCCTCAGACACACGAACTGAAATCAGCTGTTTGTAGTGTAAATGGAACTGATAAGCCGACGCGATAGGTAAGCAGACCGATAATTCCAAAGAACTGAACTACTGGGAACCGGTTCTCGATTTCCTTTCCTGCTCATCTATAAAGGACAAGACAGTGATGGGTACAGTAAGGGTACTGACCACAGGGTCTGTGGGATGGAAGACATTGAAGAGCCTGCTACAGATTGAAGTGGGCAAGATGTGGTCTTGGTGAACACTGGTACCAGGGCGGATTCCTCTTAGTGCCAAAAATACTGCCAGAGGAGAACCCATGCAGAAGAAATTCTCTACCTGAGAAATGAAAGGTGCCAAGATTATTTACTGTAAATGTAGAAGTCTTTCGTATTTATACAGACAGGATTTATTTGTTGTGTAAATGCCACATTTAATTTCCGTTTTATTTCCTATATGGACATATATTCATTTATTTTAGGAGTACAGAACATATTAGTTTAACACCTAAAAGTTTGTCAAAGATTCTTACACATTACAGTAGTGATATTTTACAAAGCAATATAGTACCTTAAATTTCAGGGCTGGGGGGGCTGAGGGTTTAGAGGCCTCAAGTGTGGCGAGTTGATTTTCCAGCTCTTGTAACCTGCAACAAGAAGCAAGTAAAGAAGCCCAAACTACACCTTATAAAGAAATTTGAAACTTCTAAACTCCAGCGTGAAAATCTCTTTCAATATTGATACCCATTGCCCTATTAACAAAAGAGGCCAGTCATCAAAAAGTCCCCTTTTCAGTCAGATCAATAAACCTTATTACAGCATTTTCTTGTCTTACAAAGTTAATGGTGCACACAATAATGGCACTGTGCACACAGCGTGATGGGCAATGGCCAGCTGATGTATTACTCTGCAGCCCACACACACACACACACACACACACACACACACACTAAAAACAAACAAGTAAAAATAAAACTTTAAAATAGGGCACGAGAAGAGCAGCATGCAGCACATGGCGTATTTATTTTAAATAAATATATAACTGCTCACCCAACACACGCACACACACAAAAATATTAGGCTTGATGTTAAATTTAAGGATATAAACTGAGTGACAGTAACACTGAGCCACTGATGTTATGGCATAGATGATTAAGGGAAACATTCGGAGTAAAGTAAAGTTCAATTAATCAGATTTTTGGAGGCAAAATAAACATTTAATTATGAGCTTTTCATTAAAATTCAGTATGAGTGGCTATTTTTTAAAAATATTTTAATAAACATGTTAAATTTAACCTATCTAATTCGACTACAAAGCTGAATTGGGGAGGGGGTTGCCATTAAAGTATCAAAACTCAATTCTCAAGGCTCCTTGACATTAACCGCTTTAAACTCATATCTTTTAGGATCCAAACAGACACAACTGAACTGAACACAACTATACATACAGCGCAGGGTGTCATTAACCTACAAAGGAAAGCTCTACCTGTTCCTTGTTTGCCTCTGCTGCTCTAAAAGGTGCCTCTCTTCATAGGACATCCAGCGAAGGTCTAGGTCCTCCTCCACAACGCGATGCTCCTGCAAACAAAACCGCACGGGATCCCAGCCAGTAATGATGTCATACGCGATGACACAGCCAAGAGAGTGAGACACGATAGACACTTTGCCACCCTTTTTCTCGAAATCAGGGTTCCGTGAACAGAAAAGTGAGTAGAGCTTGTTCAGCTCCTCTGTTAGACCCTTGGTAATCTGGAGAGGGAGAGAATGTGAAATAATGAGAAGAGACGAAGAGAGAGCACCAGGGACTCTAATTACTGAATCTGTATGACTCTTACTTCATCCCGGTAAAGAGGGCTGTTGTAATACATGATATCCATGGCACTGCTGTTGAGAAGGTCTCTCAGTCCTCTCACTTTGTCTGGTGTGATCGAGTCTACCGTATCTGCAGAAACATACCCACATCTGAGCACAAAAAAAAGAGCTAACGACAACAGACTATTGTTCATATATGCAGTCATCAAAAATGTATTTCTTCCACAAAAGACAACAACATGCATGCACACCTCCGTCCAGTGTGAGTTTGGAGCGCCACTCGACAGGCAGGAACTCCACATGTTCCTCATTGTGCTCTGAGAAGTGTTTCTCCTCCATCTTCCTCACACCTTCCCGCAGCCTAAACATACAATAACAAAACAGCATATAATGTATTTAACAACAATATTGCAGATATACAACTGAAGGACTTAAGAGTGCATTTGGGAATATGCTGTTTAGTAACCATGTCATTGTCACTTTGTCTCAGGAGCAGTTTATTATAACGACAGATTCGAAGTCTAAATCTATATAGTCTTAGTCATACGACTGTCAGACAGAAAAGAATGATGCCCATTTTACTGATGCAGCTGCTTCCCTTGTGCAGCATGCATACAAAGGCTACACTGCTATTAGCCCTATATGGGACACCATTAGCTTGCAGGATACACTAAATACACAAAGAGAGAGGGGTGAGGCAGTTGTTGACATGGATAAATGGAGGTTGGGAGAGGCTTTTAAATGACTGCACTGTGAAAAGAGCACCTAATGCAGGTTTTGACAGGACTTTCAGTGCAGGGGAAATGCTCAAAGGTCTGAGTGCTGCTTTACAGCTTTCCCAAGTTTTGTAAGGTTTTCCTTGCTTTTAGATTGGCTTTAATGAAGACAGTCAGGTTTGGCATTTGAGGATTAGCAGGTTTACACTGTCTGATTTTGTTTTAGGACATTGTAACTGGAACATCTCACCACAATTTGCTTCATCAACATACATGTAAGAGACTGAAAAGACAAATACCTAATATTACTTCAGGTAAAAAGAAGCAACCAAAAATCAAACAAATACATCAGGTTTTCAGGATGATTGTTTCTCTTGGCTGAGAAAGAGTGTGCGCTATAATCTACATGAAGATAGAAGAAATGTTTACAATATGTTTACAGTAAACATTTACATTGCAGCTTGACTGTGTACTTTATCTGCTTTAACTCCTTAGTTTGTGACACAGTGACAGTTCTGCACAAGTGTAATTAAAGCTTCCACACCTATGGTCCAAGGCTATTTCAGTTATTCCTTTAGATAAAAACAGACATATGAAAGGACTGCATCTAGCTTAAGCAACATATGATCAATACTGTATACACAGCTGAACTCCAGTGAGTTTAAAAGAGAAATTGATGCTGTGATAACTTACTTTATCAGATTTCTATAGACAGAAGTGTCTATTGTGCACTGTCATTTTAAGCTCTACATAATTTACAATTTTCTAAGTTCCTCATAACCAGATGTAACTTTTGAAAGACAAAAGAAACTCAGTAGGTTTATTCAAGTAAAGTATCAACACAGCATCAAGCTGACTGTTTTGTTTTTATGTGTCGAGTGCTCTATAGAAGATCCAAATAAAAGAGATACATCTTCCCACTGGCATGAAATCTGGACAGATGAAGGTTATATAACCAATAAGTATATAAAACACTGAGACAGAATGGCACGACTTGATTAGGAACTGATTAGGACTGGAAACATGGGCAAAAACTGTAACCACATTTTTGCCTATGTTTCCAGTCCTGGAAACAGCTGGTTTTATTCTGCAACATGAATCCTGTCATTTTTCTTTACTTACTTTTATAGAACTGCATTTCCCTGTTCTGTTGTGTCTATGTGTGTTATTTTTAAGGTTTGGTACACTGTGTGATCACACATTAACAACGCAAGTGTAAATTAACAGAACGGCATGAGCAGACCAAGAGTGAGAAAGATGGGTAGAGAAAATCAGGCAGGAGAAGAAAACAGAGTCTGCAGGAGTGGAGGGGGGAAAACTGAATGATTTAGTGGATACTGTTGTATGAGCAGTGCTTCAGTTATGCACTCTGACACTTCAGAAATGCACTAGCTACATAATTGGCAACAAAAGAAGACAGACAGGTATGTGTCAGGTTTATGTCAAATCCATCATATCACATTGCAAAAAAACCACAACAAAATGATGTAAGCTTAGTTAGGAGCACAGAAACGTTAACACACAGAGAAACTATGAATCTACAAAAGAGGAACAAGAAGTGAGACTGTTTGTTTTTAGCAGAGAGAACATGAACTGTGACAGTTCCAACATTACACCACAGTATGTCCCAGGAAGACTTTTCTTACATTGCCTTTGACTTCATCTATACTAGGTTTTAATTTTATTCCGGATTCCATTGGAATGAAATTGAAAGTACTGCTATCATAAAAAGAACAAACATACAGGTATCAACTCACATTCCAGTGTTTTTAATAATGCGCCCCTGGTCCATCTTCTGTCCAATGCCATGAACCACAAAGACAATGTGCGTAGTCTGAGGCGGTCTGTCCTCGGGTGAGGCCTCCTCAACATAACCCCGATGGAGCCGCGTACCGCTGCTTGAGGCTAAAAGACAAGTAAGGACGGGGTTGGAGTTTCATTTTACAAAAGGAAGCTTTAAAAAGAAAAAAAAAACCCAGCTATTTAAACTTAGTGTTTTCTGTAGAATTTATGTATTTAAAAACACATTACAACTATGTTCACCAGAAAGCTATAAAAAGCTGCAGTGATGGAGTCCAAAGAGGCCAGTAGGTGAAACCTGGGAACCCTGCTGTGATTGTGGCTGCCAATGTGTCAATGGGGCCAAGTGTGTCACCTTATTTAGAATCTATAATCTAGTCTAGTCATGTGTTACACAGCAGGGTAATAGAATCTACTGGACTGCTGCCTGGTTAGCACTAAATGAACATCTCAGGTAAAATTGAAATAACCAGGTCCATTTTGTCCAATAACCTGAAAGCAGGAGAGATTAATGTGCTGTAGGGCTTGAAGACTGTAGATCAGAATAGAGTCATCCATCCGGATCAAACATCAATTGCTTTTTGTTATCTTTTCAGTAGCACATGGGCCCTTTAAGCACTTGGCAGATGGACACAGAGTGACCTCCTGGGCTAATCCAGTTAGGACACTGCGTTTAAATACCTGATGCAAACTACAAATGCATTAATATACAGGTCGTTGTGTGCACTGGACGCTTGTTCAAGCTCACGAAATAGGAAATCAATTCGATTTTCTGACTAAACACTTGGCTTCACACATTTTATAGGCATATCCTTAGCAAAGAGGATAAACTTTATTGAAATAAAATTTTTCTCCACCTATGCAAGTGTGCATGTCGAAATCTGTAAGGCTTGAGTCAGTTACTTCATGCTAACCTTTAGCAGATATGCTTACCATAACAATGTGTTAGCAAGCTGGTGTCGGCTGAATACTACACAGTAGAACACATGCATGTAAAGTCAAGGGATGCTAGTAATTGTAGTTTGAAATCATTTAAGCAGATATGATGCGTTTCTGTACCGTGCTTTCATCAGAAATGCTAGTAAATAAATAAAGGAAACCTTAAGTGGTTACAGACCTTTGGAGAAGCCCAGTTTCTGGGTGACTGTTCTTGCAATTTTGGAAGTTGTGGCATCACTGTAGAGGTAGATCTCGTCCACGCTGTGCCAATCCACATGTGATCGACTCAGCTTTAGACTATGGATGGCTGCAGGGGGCAGTGAGAGAGAGGAGTGAGTACATGAACAGTTAGAGGAAAGACAGGACACAAGGAGATTGGTCTTGGGGGGGATAGAAGGAAAACTTAGGTAACAGGAAAAATCAAAATAAATCAAATTTACAAAGCAGTAATTAGGAATGTGGTGCAAATTAGCAAAAGTAGGAACAAACTAGTCTAACGGCTTGATGAAATGCAGCACAGAGCATTGATCTGCAGACAGAAAAACACATCAAACCAACACAAATTATGTTTGCAGATTTCAGCTCTGGCTTGTTGCCCTCCTTGTGCATCATCAGCTGTAGATATATTTGGTACTGATATCTACATTTAGTTCTCTTACTGTTATTTTTTTTCCTCCTGGTTCTCAATTCAAAGTGTAATGCAGTGACTAGAGCAAGTAAGAGCAGAGGTAGACTAGAGAGCAGGCACCATTTGCTACAGAAGCTAAGAGCAATAGGTGAGACTGGTTCACTCAACAGTTATTTATGTCTCTGTCCTTTAAGTGCATTGTGCAATCAAATTAATTTGAACAAGACTGGTGGAAAACTCATGCACTGGTCCAGTGCACAGTCTATTGTCTGGTTCACACACTATTGTACAGCAGCTGAAGGTCACATTTCTTCACATTGCTCGGAACCAAACTGGGAATTAAAACCCTTAAGAACAAAAAAGTATAGTACTTGGAAAAATGCCATTTTCCAGATTGTGTTCTCTAGTTTCAAACTCTTTAATATGGTCACACAAACCCTGGGGAAAAAATGGAACTGCATTACTATTACGCAGAGAATCTAATTTCTTAAAGTTTAAATGCAGTTTTTACTTAATAACAGAGTACTGAAAAAAATGAACATGTGTCACAACTATGCATCATTTCCATATTTTTATTAATTAAACATTCCTAACAAAATGGAAAGATAAATAGTAAATAAGACATCTGTCAATAAATTTGAGAATTTACCAGCTCCCTCTAATACACCTGAATTTAAAATGTGCTGATGCATCTGTTAAACTGGTCTACTGTTGCTTGGCAGGATACTTTCACTGTGGGTAGGTTTGCTTTATGGGTAATGTGATGACAAGCCCTTATTAAACTGTACTAAAGACCTGTTCACTTTGAATGTAACCAGTCCCAAGCTGAATGACTGCCTCTAAGAAATGAGGATAACTTGTAGAGATTGAAAAAAGAAACGTTTGTTGAAAAGAACAGGCAAAGTGACAGGTTGTCACTTTTATTTGGCAGATAAAAAAATAGTTTGTTGTGACATTCTTTCCATTTGAGGCAATTCTTAGAAAGTTTTCTCTGTCACATATATTTCCGGTCATTTTAAAATTGCATCACCAAATACTGACAGTAATCAACAAGAAAGGGAAACGAGCAGTTCTTCTTAGAAGAGCGCCTTTTGCCAACCAGGCTGGTTTCATCTCAAACAGACTCCTTACCTCATATCTCTGTACCCAGAAGACACCATACAGGTGAAAAGGAGGGTGGCATTTGCTATAAGAGCTGCACAGTTCTAAACAAACTAGTTTGAGGCCAACTCAAACTGTTGAGACTTATCTGTAGCCAAATCCACAGTAAAACAGGAGATACTTAATAACAGGAAAAAACTAGGAAGTATGCCTAACTTCTCCACTTTACTGGTTTTATTAATATCAAAAGTTTGAGTGAAAATTGTTGACTGATGTTTAGTGCTGTAAAATAACACTTCCTGTTTTACAGTGAAAGGCAGCAGGTAAGGAAATGAAGGTAAAAGAGGAGGGGATCAAAATGTACACAGGGACAGACAGACAACCCAAAAAAAGAACTCACTGAGCTAGATCTCTAACAGCCTGTCAAGAATGACCAAGAAACACAGGATGAGAGTATTTGTTATACAGGGATGGGCAAGGAGTGAAGGAACTGGGGAAACTCTTGAAGAAAGAAACTTCATGTATGCAAGAATCTCAAATCTGGAGAGAGGTAAAAAATAAATATTGGGAATAAGAATAAAAGGCAAAATTGAAATAAAATGAAATAAACTGGCCTGGGACTGTGACATTTGTTCCTGACGAAAAGTTTCAACTTTTTTTCTTGACTATGTCTTGACAAAAATAACAGATTCCTTTCATCCAGGGCCACCTCAGAGCAGCAAAGACAATCCAATTTTCATGTAATATAGCAGCTAGGCTTTAGATCGGCTGCTTCAGATTTACTAGAAGATGAGGACACAGACCCCAGGACTTCTCTATTCAATAAATCCAGAACTAGGACAGTGATGGACTTGAAAGAAGCTGTTAAGGGTTATAATAGTAACTGTTCATAAATGGCTTCTCTGTTTGGCTCATCAATTGTGCTTGGGTCTCAACAAAGAGCTTTGTTCATGGCCCTTAAAGTGGGAGCTTATGATGGTGGTTCATTAATGGTACAGTCATACTGCCAGAGGACTGAGATAAAGAGAGCAAAGAAAGAGTGAGTAAGAAATGGAGAGGAAAGGAGTTTTTTCGTTTTTTGTTTTTTTTTTTAAGACAGCAGAAGCCTTCAAAAGGCTTTTTTGAAGACTAGCTTATTTATTCCATGTCTACTGGCATTAGGGATCTTGCTCTGGTAGTTGAGTGAACCCTGTTGTCTACTCACTATTCCAGCAAGGAGATGAAAGACACATATGCAGGATTCCCCAAAAAGCAGCAATGCTAACAACTATAGCACAAAACTCTTAAGTATATGCACAAAGGAAGATGTTCTAGCAACTAGGCCCAGTTAAGGCTGCAGCACAGAAAGCAGCCTAAATTCCCTTTAAAACAACTGCTAACTGAGCCTAGGTCTAGTTTTTAAATAGTCAAATTATTTCAAAAGTTTGAACCACACAAGAAAGAAAACTCAAGTTTCAAAGAGACCAAGCTGCTATAAGAAGGGGATACAAGCTAGATCTAATACACCAGATTTTTTAGGGAGAAGAAAAAATAAAATTGTATTTTACAGTACCTTGGCAGCGTTTGCGCTTGTGACATGTAGGTTTAGTACTCGTCTGATATCCACTCCATTTGAACAGAAAAGGGAGGTAGAAAGGGGGCAGGTGGGAGAGAACTAACAACCAACAGTGAGTGAGTAATGGCCATTACCCTGGTGTCACACAGACTACTGCTGTCATCAC
Source organism: Rhamphochromis longiceps (assembly GCF_057381845.1). Taxonomy (NCBI): domain Eukaryota; kingdom Metazoa; phylum Chordata; class Actinopteri; order Cichliformes; family Cichlidae; genus Rhamphochromis; species Rhamphochromis longiceps. Next base: position 25,122,393 of record NC_140575.1, on the reverse strand, counting down.
TCTTGAACAAGTAGCTCTATCAAGTAGTGCTGCAGTCAGGTTACCACTTTAACCAGGACAGACTAAGAGTCTGCGCTGGTTACCGCAGCGACCTGGTGGCTATAGGAAATGTCCTGATACAACGCGAACTTATTGTGAGCCTTCAGGCCGAAAATGCAGCACTGTTTGACATGTGCTATAGACGACATTTTTACACTTATCAAAGAAATACAGAGAATATCTACACATGGCATGACTCTGACTATACAGGCTACAAATCCCCATTATTTCTTTTTGTTTACGTGTACTACATAAGTTCATGTCTAACAGCATTAACAGTACTTATTTTTCCATTTCACTTAATGAATAATTCATATGTTCCTATTTATAACCATTTTGAGGAGGTGATGCTGAAACCAACCTACTGACTACATTTTTACAAAGAGCTCTGAATAAGTATCTGGGAGATTATCTCCAATGCCTCTCTTACCTGGAGCACAGATTAGAAGATGTATTTCTTTCCACTGTGAATAATCTAATTGCTTTGTATATGATTTAATTAGTTAGAGATAAGTAGGTGTTTTAGTTTAATTGCAAGCGCTTAGAAGTGGTGAGAATGAGGATAATTTACTGCCATATCTTATTGGATGACTGATCTAATTTCATTTTCTCCTTCAATAAATGAGTGTCAGCTTGTGAAAACAGCCATGTAAAACCACACACATATGTCCACTGTTCGATAGAAACTAAAACTTGGTTATTCATAATATTTTATCATGACTGGGTAATTTTTTCTCTATTGATTTTATTACTAAATTTATGCTAGTATTTTAATTAGTAAGAAAAATGCTACGTGACAAAATCAGTTCCACAAACATGTAGGCTTTCTCAAATTTGTTAATCAAATCAGCAAGTGCACAAGACATGTCTCACTAAAACATTCAATCAAAGACAACACAGACATCAGACTTGCAAATACTGGTAGAGGTGAAAAGCTGTGGAGGACAGAACTGCTGAGTGTATGGGAGGGTTTTGTTATAAAAGCTACCAGTAATGTGCATTTGGGTATTACAGCACTGATGGATCCATTCATAACTAAGTGGTTCCTTATGATTGAGATACCGAGTATGAGAGGAAGCAGTCCAAACAGGTCACAGTGAACTGATAACCTTCATCTGTTCTGCATCATATAATATAAAACTATCTTTGCGGATAAGATAAAACAAATCCCTTTACCAACTCTTTGTTACAGTAGGCTGTGAATGTAAACACTGTAAACCTGACTCTTCCTGCCAAATGACTTCTTTGTTTGTATCCTAAGCACAAGTCAGTATCATACATCTGTCAAATGTACGCTATGTTATTAAGTGTGAATTTTCTGTTTCTTTTAAGTATGTATCAGTCATCAATTATCCCATGGTGTTCCTACACTCTGGTGTTTAATAAAATGTAGCAGAATATGCAGCACACAAACTAACTTATGAGGCTTGCCTACGTCAAACGACACACACTGCATTGCTCAAAGATGACACAGTGTCCAGCCTGCACGCTTTGTTTTTTCCCTGACGTCTTTTAAGGCTGACATACTGGACACGCCCTATAGTTTTTACTACTGGCTTACACCAGTGATCACCATCTGCGATTCCTGTCAGCTTAAGACTCAAATGACAGCAGGCATTCCTTGAAGAAAGTGTCAAACGATAACAATAAAAAAATTTAAAAAAAAGGAAATAGGGGGTGACGCCATTGTTTAATTTTCTATAACAGTAAAAATCACAATGAATCTTCACTTCATAAAATACACCATATCACGCATGGGTGACACATCAGATTTAACTCTTCCTTGTTTATTATTTAAGAAGAACCAGCAGAAGCAGTATATCAGCCCATATTTTGCACTTGCACCACACTGATGACGATGTACCTGCAGAGCATACTGGTATGCCTACCATGTCTTCTGCTGCACTAACATTTAGTCTACGCTAGGGAACACAATAAAAATAGTAGCAATAGGTAAAGGAGACAGCGATATCTTGGGGAATGTATTTACTGCAGTACTGTCAGGGATTGCTGCCTTATTGAATGACGCATTTATAGATCGTGGTGCTAGCCCTTATTGTTGTCAGGGCTTCAAATGATTAGTTTCAAGATAAAACATATTTCTTTAAAAGCTGCCTGAAGGAGGAACTCAAACAAGGTGAATTATCAGGAGCTACCATTCACTTTCCCTTCATGCTTTTACAAATATAAGAGGAAAATACTTTTTTTTTTCCCATGCAGATCTTGAACGTTGCCAAGATACGCACTACATGAATGCACATGCAAATGATGGTTCTTTAGGTTTTATTAACATATATATCTTACGTATGGCTTTCAAAGGGTGAGTAGGTTATTCTCCCTTGCAATAGTACATTAGACAAGTTAAAGTCTTATGATCTGCGCATTGAGTAATGGAGAGTCTGCCAAGTGTCACAAAACCAATTTGTGTGGCCTTGTACATTATTTCTCTCACCTTGCAAATAACTGGACTTTGAGCCTTCTTTCCACTAAGACTTTATACACTTGCATCCATATACTTCTAAATCTCTTAGCGTCCGTGTACACAATGCGTGTCAAACATGAGCGACTTTATATCGTTTTCTCTTATATGTCTTGAGATTAAATAAAAATTGAAGAAAAATAGTGACATGTAATGTCACTAAGATTGAAGCAAGGTATGCAATGTAGTACACAAGTCCCAGATTACCTTGGTGATATTGTGAGTCTTGTTTTTACAATAAAGACTAAACTTTTCCCACCATCTTTATCAGCTGCTGCATGCTTTTCTCTCTGCTTTTGCTCTATTTATCACACACCCACACACTTATCACCAGTGAAGGTCCTGTAGATTTGGCTGCGTAAAGGAGACTGCTGAATCAAAGAACCCCTTTCTTATTGCCTTTCACAGCTAAATGCTGCTACATTTCGCTTGAGCCAGCCCTCAGAGGAGGACCAGCCAGAACGTACGAGTTGCACCTGCTATATACTAGAAGGGTGACATGACAAAACCTACACCCACATGAATGGACACACCTGCCTCATTCATTTCAACTGAACGTGCATCTACACTAGCAATTTTGAGCTGTCTCAAAATTGCTCATTTATGACTCTGGTTACTTTTATTCTAGTTTCACTGTTTCACAGATTTGGTGCGTTTTTCACTGACTTACTTTTTAAAGGAATTTATAACCAGCAATGGCTATGAGAGCATTTAATCTTCTCACTTGCATTCGCAGTCATCAGTAGATGCATTGGAAGGTTATTACTCAAAGACATTCTGGCTAATGCAACAATCAGCATCAGATTAAGCTATGATCTAGTTAATAAGTTCATTTATTGTGTTAGTTATAAGAATGGATGCTTCAGTGCTGTGTTCTTTAACGCATTTTTGTCTTTAAACGCTTTATATTACAGAATTTACTGCACCAAGGTTAAGGCTGTCCTGCCCTTGCCCTTCCCCAGAGCTCACCATCTTTACTATCAATGGTCCTGGGAACCAAATCCATCTCAAAGGTATCCTGCACGTGTTGCCCACGGAAATGGTTAAGGTGCTCCCGTTCGATGAGGTCGCTTTCGTCTTCATCTAATGGCAACCAAGTACCATCGATAAACCACTGGCCTCTCATCACTGGGATATGGTCTTGTTCTGTAGGACAACAGCCATTATCTAGTATCAAATCCAAAACAAAACAAATAGCTCCTGCATGGATGGGAATCATGAAATTTCAATTTTTGGCAAGGAATAAATATATTGTTTTATTTAGCAAGTAGAAATGAAAGTAAGTCGGTTTCTGGAAACTGAATCCTTTCGTTGTAACTCAACAAGTCTGACAAATCCTGGGGGGCAAAGTCTCAGTGGTTAATGCAGAGAGGCCATGTTTGATTACAGTCTTGAGTGACATCATTAAGTAATTCTCTGGTGGTGAATAAGAGTGTAGGATCTTAAATTAGGCTGCCTTAGAAAGAGAACTTCTCTCTCTCTACAGAGTGAGCCTGTTCAAAGTCTGTCTATATCTATTTAAAGACAAAGTGTTCTAAAGCTAATGTAGACACATAGACTGACAGTAGGTACAGTTCAGTCAAGTAAGTTTGTTAGGCTTGTCAGCAATATGCCAAACTAAAGCTAAGAACTATTTAACACAACCTTGATTTTTATTTTTTTATTTTCTAAATATTCTGATGTTTTCTATCTTATAGTATATCAATGACCTTTATACATGTTCCATTGTGTAAACTAATCTCTCACTTGTGAACTGATATGCTTTGGATGACTATTCAAACGTCCTCCTTTAGTATCTATTTCACATTCTTAACTGTTAACGTAGCCGTCAGACCACACTGAAAGAGTACAGAGAGGGTCTCAATGCATCCACAGCATCAACAACTGTGAAAATAACCTCTTCTGTAAATGTCATTTGAAATTAAGCTTCAAAAGACCCAGTTAACCATGAACCCTATTCATTCAGGTCAGGTTTTCCGAAGCTCTATAGCAACTGCCTTCCTTTGTTCCCTGCCTTTTCCTGGAAATATCCACGAATTAGTTAATGCAGATCAGCTGAGCTCAATACACTGACATCCAGAAAAAAAGGCCAGATGAAGTACTTAGCTTGCAAGAAAAAAAAAGAAAAAAAAAGAAAAGACAACTATGCAGTCTACAGTAAAAGTCTACAGAAAATGTATACTCAGCTACAGGTTTAACATTTAAACTAGAACCTTTTACAGAACAGTGTGAAGTGTTTTGTAAGCTAATATATTGCAGATCTCTGTAGTTTTCATAACATCTACGTGAGGTTTGACTAATAGAAGTTGTGTTTCTTATTCTCTACCAGGAGCTACTTTACATGTGACTGATGCAGAGGTGATTTAATTTGGGTTGCATTGGGGTGATTATACTTACGTTTCCAGTAGACAGGATAGCATTGTCTCTGTATTATATCAACCTGATAGAGTCCTCCTCGCACACACACTGACTCTACATTGAGTTCAATGCTTTCAGCGTCCCTCTCATCAGAGGACACGGTGGATGTGTCCAAGGACCCGCGGCCTCCGTGCACACTGCTGGTCCTCGTTTCTGCTGGCACTGCACCGTTCATCCCTGTGCTCTCCAGCTCTCTAGACCCGCTCTCCTCCTCTCTTCCACTGGCCTGGGGGCATGCTGCACCGGGGTTCAGCTCGCAGTGTTTCCGAAACATTAGCTCAATATTAAGTGAATCGTGGCCCAAAAAGGGCTTCCAAGTTTTTTTGTCCTCTTTGTAAAACCACCGCACTTCCTCCGGACCGAGCTCCGTGACCACCTCGTTGAATCTATGTCTGGAGCTGTTGGATCTAGATCTCTTTCTTCTCTCGAACAGAGGACCGGTGTTATTCCCATAGTTGTCATACTCAGGAGAGCTACTGCTGAGGTAGTCTTCCTGGGAGTTCAGATCCAACACCAGACCGCCTTGAGCGCTGTGATGTCTGGCGTGTAAAAGCGGCAGCTGCCCTTCCAGTCCCGACTGGACTGAGGACATCCCAGCCTGCAGTGTTTCATCGTCGAGACTCATCTCGTGACAGCACGAAAACACATCGCTTCTCAAAACTCACTCTTTGTTGCCGGTAGTGTCAGCGCTGACCTTTTAGTATAAAAATAGCTTAATTGAGGGATTTTGGTTGTAATGTTGATGCTGCTCATAACTATCCAAGAAACCCGACCTCAGCGCTGTGCTCACTGCACCTTCAGAAAGCGGTTACTGCTCCGCGGCAGCTATCGTCAGGCTTCATATTAGTCCAAAAATGAAACTTTCATAAAGAAACACGCCTAGACCAACTTCCATCACATTTCCTGAGCGCACCACAGCGGTCGCTACATCACCTTGTTAGCCCAGCTTGCTAGCTGGCTAAGCTAATACCGGCTGGAGAACTCGGAGAATTGCGTATTAGCGAATCTGCAGCGATAAAACGAGAAACGAGTTTTCTTGCCCTTTAAGTGAAATAAAAACATGTCAAACCACTTTCCTGTTATCGACTTGCTGTAACGCTGCTTGACAAGAGTAAATATTACCGTCACTATACTTTGAGTGTTCCGGGTCACTGTGGAATTTCCGATTCATTCGTTGACAAACAAATCTCGCGTAGTGCGCTAGCATGCGTGTGCTTGACAGCAGGTCACGGGATCCATGAACGCGCACGTAGAAACTGTGAGAACATTACGTCACTCCGCCCTCTGTTTAAAAACTGAATTGTTCTTATCGTGCACTAGATGGAGATAGAAACCTATAATAGCCGTTGGGCACGAGTCTATTGCAATGATCGTGACAATGCTCTAATTCCCACTAGATGACAGTAAAGACTTGTTCATTTTAAAGAGATTCCTAATATCACCGCTTTAGGAACTGTTTAAGGAACTGCAAGTTTACACTTTCAAAACACATTTCTATACACAATTAACTATTATAGGGACATATTAATAGAAACAGTTGACAGTGTTGAATGCCCTTTAAAAGTCTGACACATATGACACATTAATGCAAAAAAAATAAAAAATCATATATAGGTGTTCAAATGACTTGAGATCTGGTGACTGAAAAGGACATAGCAGGTCACCTAATTTTAAGATCCATCAGACTATTCTGTACCCCTCTCGTGCCTTGTGGATGGGGCCATTGTTATCCTGAAAGAGGACCATCAGGTCATCACTCTGAACAAGTCTATGCTAATTTACACTGACTCTGAGTTCAGATGTTGCCTTATTTGGTGTCTGTGCAAAATATAGGTTAATAAAGTAATTACAACAAAAATGGTGCCTGCTGACTGCCTTTCAGTCATCAGATCTCTAGTCCTTTGAACACCTATATATGATTTTTTTTTTTTGCATCAATGTGTCAACAGCTATCTCTACCACCATCTTCAAAATAATACATGTGGGAATATCTTTTAAAGGTATGGTGTTCATATCTCTTTTTAATAATATAAAGTATCAGTGATCCTGACCTTTGACCATCAGTTCTAATCACTTCATCCCTGAGTTCAAGTCAGTCTTAAAGCTAAATGTATCTAATCAGAAATCTTGGTACCATGCTGTTAGTTTAGTTTTTGTTTTTTTGTTTTTTTTTAATTTAGCTGCATTCTTTTTCTTTAAAAAAAACCCAGATATCACATTGATGAGAATGAGATGAATGCACAAGGCCTCTGGCCACATCTGTTACCAGAGTGGAGGCAAACAAAATTACAACCTGAAATAAATTCATCCATTTTTTAAAATGCTTATGCAATTCAGGGGAATTGGTGGGCTGGATCCCTGCTTTCACCAGCCAAGGGATGGGGCACACCCTGGCCATGTTGCAGGGAAATAAATGCAAAAGAAATAAAATCAAACACCTATTTATTTATAGGAACACGAAAGGAATCCTAGTTTTAGTTTTCTGTACTATGTCCATCAGGCAAGCATGTCCTTCTAGCCAGGTAACTTCTCTTCAATGGCTTCTCTGAACATTTGCTAATGAATAGCCCAGCAGTAAGCAATACTTTTGAGGAGTTTACCCATTCATCCACATCTTCACTATGTGAACACTTAGTGCCTGCCCTTTTGCACATGTTCTACATAGTGTGGTGGTGTCTGCCAAGATGCACTGCCTGGGCATGTCTTCATGCCTTTATGGTCAGTATCATAACAGGCGGAGAGGGCGGGGGTTGTCAAAGACAGTTAGATTACATCAGAGAATTAATGCTAAAGCAAATAAAAAATAATAATAATAATTTTATGGCCCACAATAGCTTTTCATTTCAGTGGTTAACTACATGAAAACAGCAAAAAAAAAAGAAAAAGGAGTTGAACTATTTGGACTGCTGGCTACTTCCCAACGTGGATTATAATATATCTGTTATAGTGCTAACTGGTGTGTTTGTATGAGAGTGCATCAGTGCAGTGTGAGTTTGTATCTGCCTATGCGTGCATGTATGCATGTGCCTGTTTATTTAGGCAGAGTGCGCGTGTTTGCACAATGTGTGTTTTGTTTAGCAATACTTGTGTGTGTATACTGCTGGTCCAGGTGATCCTGGGGCCGTGGTGCGGTTTGTGGGGAGAGAAGCGAGCGAGAGAGAGAGAGAGAGAGAGAGAGACAGAGAGAGATAGGAGAGAGGCCCATGCAGCTGTATTTGGAATAAACAGACATTACCCTGCTGTGTTCTAATTTACTGCAGAGTGGGAATTAAACTTTAAGCTCGTCCCGCCCCTCTGCACTCTTTTCTTCTGGCCATCAACAACTACTTGCACAATGTGAGTTATTAAAGTGTTACTCCACCCAAATTCTGTCTTTTTAGTATCAAATTAACAACCCCTATAGGCTTGAGAGGTGGTTGTAAAAGGGGGGGCATCCGCACAGAATCAGCTTCCGGAGGAACTGTGGATTTCCCGAGTGCAATAGAGACATATAAAAGCAGCATATGAAGACTATTTGAGCCACGACACATTGTCTTATAAAACCATAAATGTGTTTTACTTCTTTCTGTCATTTTTGTTGCTTACTTATACATTGCATTATGGAAAATTGCCCCCCCCCCCCCCCCCCCCCCTCCCAAATTATAGTCAACTCCACATGAGCATTCTCATATTGGTAATAATCATTAAAAAATTGCTCAAACATCGCGTAATCATAAGTGCAAGGATAATTCCCTTTGTGGTAATGTGTATGACCAGAATAATTACCAGGTTAAATATGCAACCAGATCTTGCCAAGAGCTTTCTCTTACTGCAGGTTTACACTAGAGGATGACATGTGGCTTTCATATAAGAATTAGTCTAAACAGGTTGCTCTTTCTCTCTCTCTCTCTTGCTCTCTCTCCCCCTGTCTTGATGTTTTGCAACCACCAGGCCCACCACCTGGATGAGTGGATGACAAACAAACTGCACATTTTCCCTTCCAGTAACTGACCAAATAGATATTTATAACCACCTGGTCACCTCCTCTACCCACTGATGCCCCCCCCCCCCCCCCCCCCCCCACACACACACACACCCAACAACCCTCCAGCCATGGCTCCCTTTAAAGATCAGTTGTGTCACTTCTGGCTTTGTTCTTAAACAAAGAGAACTGCCCCTCATCTGCCCGTAATTGGGCCTACTCTTGGAATGTGCTTGATGTTTCCCGCGCGGGGACACCGCCACTCCAACAGACAGGGAAAGGTTTCTGGGACATAGCAGACAAATGAGTGGAAGCTCGTCCACTGATCTCTACTTTTGACCTAATTTTTTTTTCTTTCTTTTACTTTTTTCATCCCGTCCCTCTTTCTTTTAAACTCTGTTTCACACTGTTAGCCACCAACTGCATCATAATGATGGATCCCCCCACTGAAATAAAGAAATCCCACGCTCACACTAAATGGAACGGTCTGCAGATTGCCCTCCCCGGATCTGCTCGGTTTCTCTGAGTTGCACCACCTCGCTAAGGTGGAGCAGTTGGATGCGCTACAAGGCCAATCTTCAGCACATGTCACGAGCAGTTACTGAGGTGATGTTGACCATGCACAGATGGTTGAGAGAGGATTGGAGGGTGTTTACTGCAATGTTAAAACAGTAGTTGGCATCCTACCAAAAGCCTGAGCCCCTAATTGTTCTCATTAATAGCAAATAATCTCAAAGTGCTTACTCTGTATTCTGGGAAACATTATGGGGTTATGTTTAAAATGTGTACATCTGGGAAGTCTCAGAGGATTAGTTTAGAAATTTGTCTGCAACAATCACATGAAGCTCAAGTGAAAAGTTTTAGCGCTCTTACGCTCAAACCGCAGATACGCCAGAGTCTTTGTGTCGGTGTTGTGAGCCTTTTGGTGTTTAAGCAACCTTGTCCCCAGAATCCAACCCTTTGGTTTTGGTCATGACTCATTTACTCCTGAATCCTTCACCTTTCACCCCCAGCTCCACTCTCCATGTCACTCGCTAGCTAACCTGGATAAGTAAATACATGATGTAATGTGTGGTTTTTGCCTCCACCCCCACCATCCTCCACACACACATACAGAGGTGATTAAACTGGAGCCCAGCAGTTTGAGGTGGAGCTGGCAGTAGATGAGCAAAATGGAAGGGAATTTAACTGGGCTGATTTGGGGTAAATATAATGGAAAAGGTGGGCTCATGCAGGTCACCAACAGTGCAGGACCTGGGCTCAGTTTGAGAGTATTTTCAGAAATTCTGAGAAAGTTGGCATCCTCTGATATCTGCCTAAAAAACTACAAAGTGCTTTGCTTGTCTTAAGAACTATTCATTTGATCCGTTTCATACCTGGCGGACATATTGCAGGAATCAAAGTAAGTAGTGCATTATCAAGAATGTCAGCTGATAATGACATCTGTGACACTGGGTGCTGCACTAGTTGCTGTCAATTTAAACAAATACGAGTAGTCTTGGCGAAATGCTTCTTGGAATTCAGCCCAAGTTCAACTAGAATGTTATTTAAGCAGTATCTTAAGTTTTTGCATTAGAAAAAAAATGGTAGGTAGTTCTGTTAAAGTTCAAACACATTAATTTTCTCTACTGTGAATTGGAATTTCTTTTAAAAATGCATATTCATGCAGATTTGGGATCATGAGCTGGGAATGGGTGTGGTGATGGTCTTTTAGACTGCATATGCAAAGGGAGTTCACAGGTCAGGTAATTGCTTTCCACACCCTGAAACAAAAGAGATTTTCTCTGGCATGACGTTCCTCCTCTATTAACAGCATGAACCAAAATTAACATTTGAATAGGGTTGCAAATAGGGAGGTTAGGCTAATGCTGTGCTGCAACAATTACAGTCGTGGAATGAGTAGTTAGCCTCTTTTAGGTATTATTTTAAACAAAGATGTTTTTGTTTTTCATTACATTTATCATTCTTTTCATGGGTAAAGAACTTCGAGGTCTCTCTTAGTGCTAATATGATTTATTGGGAATAGATCTGTGCCAGAGATGCTGCATATTATACTACAGGCTGTTTTCTCTGGGTAGGGATTCTCCATCCAAGCAGCCTGTAGATGAAGTCAGGCCAGCGGCTCCACCTTTCCCCCAGTTGTCTGGGCTCAAGGTTTCAGGATTGGGCTTGCTGACTCCAGCACACGGCAGGCACATCTCTCTCCTCTGGGGTTCTTTAGGGTCCACTGTCATTCAAATTCCCTGCTGCAGTTTATAAGTCTGATGCCTCAGTTCACTGTCACCTGACTTCTGTCATTGTGTTTGCTTGTGTGAGTGAAAGTGAGCTTGTCGAGAATAAGACGTCTTTACATCATGTGTGATTTTAATTACAATGACAGAGCAGTGACACCTTTTAATATTCAAGCCTCTTGTTTGTTGTTGTGCCAGTGCTGGTGTCACTTTTGTTATCTGACTTGGAAAACTTAGTTCAAAGCTTAACTTTAAGTAAGTTTAATGCAAGCAACGTTAAAGAAACAGTGTGACAATTTGAGAAATACTTTCTTCCTCTCTAGTCAAAATTATTTATGTTGGAACCGAAACAAAGTGGCTTAAAAAGAGGGAAAACTTAGCTCTCTATAAAGGCAGGAAAGAGGGGAAACAGCTACCCTGGTTCTACACAAAGGTTAAGAAATCTGGCTCTTAACATGTATAAAGGGCAGGGATTCTATTGGTAAGAAACAGAGTGAACATATTACCTTAAATGTCGAGTGACCACCAGTTCCTTAAACATTTTCCTTTTACAGAAAGCACCTTTTTACATATTTGAACGTCTAAGCCTGCCTGGTTTGTGTCTGCAGACAGAACCCTTTTGGTGTGGGTGAGTCAGCATACTTCACCGAGGCTGTCTTTAGACGATGAAACTTATCAAGAAAAGTTTGGATATACTCTCTTAAGCATGTCATGAGACTAGCCTCACTCCTTACCAAGCCAAGAGAATATAGATTATGTGTCCAAACATATTGGAATTCCTTATTCCATTTTAAGATACAAGTCCAATGCAGAGGAAATGGAAGCATTCAGAAAAAAAGAACGCTGGGTAAATTACAAACCGTGTAAGTTATTACTTGTGGGTGACGTTGGACATTTCGCGTTTTAAGGCCGCCGTTTGAGTATCTGTCACTTTCACCTCCATGTAAAAGTAAACTTACTGGTAAAATAGACAGCCTTAGAGAGGAAAGTGCCAGAAAGATTAATGAGGTGTGCCTTTCGCTCATTCGCTCTGTTTAAGTGCGCAGGCCATGGGTCGATGTGTGTGGGGGTCCATGTAGGGTGGGCGTAAGGGGTAACGTGCTGAAGTAAACAGGCAGCGAACACAGCAGGGTGATGTTTCTCTCACTTAGCTCTATGCACATCAAACAAGAAGCTTGTGTTTCCTTGTTTAGACATCTTTTCTAGCTTATTTTTTCCAAGTGGTAGCATCTTCAATCTGCACCCTCGCTATTCTACCTTATTACACACTTAGTGTAGGTTTAGTTAAGTGAAGAAGATTTAAATGGAGAAAGTTGACGTCATTAAAATGTTGGGTAGAAATGTAAGTGATGTAATGCATTAATTTATTGGACTAACAATAACAAAACTGCTTAGTATTCACCAGACAAATACATTTATTCCCCAAATTAAATAATTAGCACATTAATAATTTAATATTTTGGAAAATTGTCTTGAGTTGGGTGTGTGGCAGGCAGGACTCAACAGATGGAAGCATACTTAAAATCACAGCTTTATTTATGCTGGCAAAAAGGCAGAGAAAACAAACAGTAACAGTAACTGAGAAGGATTGTAACAGACTTAAAAAAAAAAAGGAAAAGAAAGCCAAATAGACTGAGAGATAAAAAGACTGCCGGACTAAAACTCTCACACCATGAGGAAGAATACAACAAAAGAACACACACACACACACACACACACACATTATATGTACAAGAGGAGAATAGGGCAGAGTGGACACACCTGTGGAAGACAGCTAAACAGAATCTGACTGATAAGACAGGGGAAGCAAAATCTGAACAGCACATGCAGGAGACAGACAAGCAAAACAGGAAATAACACACACTGAGACCGGACTAAGACACGTGAACTTCATATGGCGGTTGGAGATAAACAGACATGAAGACACGAGTGAGAAAAGGATAAAACATAGATGATTACAGAAACAGGAAGGGAGAAAGACGGGGACCAGGACAACAGGCCTATAAACATGACATGACAGGCAAACCAGACAACCACAGAGACAGGACAGGGAGAGACCAGACAGACACAGGGGACTGACCGGGGAGACAGAAAGGATAACAAAACACGGAGAACAGACAGACTACAACAGGAGACACAGATGACAAGATACAGAGACGAGACAAGGAACAGACTGGACATGAAGGCGAACTAATGTAATAAAAAGGAACCAGGAACTAGAGATAACAAAACTCAAGACTAGGTAATACAAAACATGATTGTAAACTTTTCATAAATCCAAAGAAGTGAGTAGGAGTCCAGAACAAACTCAAAAACAGGGTCGAAGACCAAGGAGCGTGACAAAAATGGGCTAATTTTTACTCTTGCTAACAGGTGTAGCACATGTCTGTTGATCAAAATACCACAGCAAGCAGCCAGTCCAATAGAAACAGTGAAATATTGATATATTTACAGCTTCAATGTATGTTTTTTTTCTCTTATTTGTATAAAGTACATTTAATAAAGCACAGTAATCTGCGGCAACAGAATATTGTGGCAGATCATGAAATACTCAACCTATAGTTTATTATTTTTGTGTTCTTTTGTGATTGCTCATCTTTTCAGTCTCATGTGCACCAATTTGTCTCTGTGCACACAAAATTTATATTTTCCACTTACATGGAGTGAAAAAGGTCACATTTGGAGGGTGAAGAAGTGGTGGTGGAGTGAATTATTTAATCACTCACACCAGGCAATTCAGTTCATACATGTAACAGATCTTCATATTACATATGTATTTATTTTTAATACATTATTAATCACAAATGCAGTTCTAGTTTGAGAATTAGAAATAATCTGGTTAGGATTAGGCAATAAAACTACTGTGTTAGGTTTGAAGAAAATTTTTTTTTGAAACCCTCTTCACGATACTGCTTTTTTGTGATTATTTCATATTTTGCTATGATACTTTATTGAATATATTGAATATGTATTCCAAATTCACTTGTGCTTGTAGCGATACACCCTAATACACACTTCAGGGTGTATTGCTACAAACACAAACACAAACACATTTTTTTCTTTGTTACTGTCTGTACCTGCATTAAAGTTTAGGGTTTGTTACTTCCAAGAAAGTGCCTGTTGTTTTCTTCTCCAGCCCTGATTATGACTCTATGAGTGCAGAAAATGATGCCTATTACACAGTCCATGAGTAAAATTTCTCTGGCTGTCATTTACAAGGTGAGTACTTTGCCCTTAGGACCTCTGTGGACCTAAACAGAGACCTACATGTGTTTGACCAACCTCTGTGTTTTTAAATGATGTTTCACACTGTCAGGGTTAACTTATCTGAGTAGGGAAAAAGAACCAGGGAATAGACATATCCTCTGGAAAGGTTTGGAATGTTTTTACTATGGCACGGGGATCACAATCAGGGCAAGAGTTGTGTTGTCCAGAAGATGTTTCTTAAGTTTTCTCAGTTATCATTTTTAATTGTCAATTTAAATATTTAACCTGATAATCTCAAGTAGAGTCAGACCACCTAATCTTGGCGTGATGCCTGGTAAAGCTGAAAAGACATGCCAAAACAATATTCGTTTCCCCTAGTCTCATGGTCTGTGCTTATGATGATATGATAAAGTGTTTATCTTAATGGTAAGTAATGCTGTTTTCAATACAAAGAATGTGAATTGTACATATCTTGGTATCTAAGCATGGTTTGGAAACATATGCACATGTTGAATTGGTTGGATTCCTGTTCAGAGGAGAGAGAGACGGAAAAAAACCCCCATACACAGTCCAAGTTTGGATTGGTTTCCAGTTGTCAGAAATACCCCCTTCTTTCAATCTCCTTCGTCTTCCCCCTTCCTTTCTTTACTTTTCTACGAGAAGAGCTGAGAGATGGGACCGCAAGTCCCCTCAGAGGCTTGGTCCTCCATCACAGTATTTTTAATGGATGTCAGATGTGTGTGAGAGGAGGCCATAGCGTGAGTGTGTTTCATGTTAGTTCTCAGCATGATGAGCAGGGAAGCAGCTGGAGATGAACAGAAACCGCCTCTCGCCCCCAACAATACCTCCATTTTTAATCCCTACTTCAGTCCTTCCAAGTAATGTTCTCCTGCTTTTCACACTGTAATATATTGGCATTAATAAAGGCAAACAAAGGCAAACATTCTGTAATGGGAGAGGAAGATATTTTGGTTTCCTGGAGAACCAGACGGCAGTCTCTTTAGTTTTTCTCACTATAAATCTTGTGGCAGTTTCAATGGTTGGATAGCCATGCACTGTTTCCCTCAGTTGATTACAAAGGAGTTCAGGGCAAACTGCTCTGTTATTGCTTACAGCCACAGTACCTAATAATATGCTACAGTGAAGCACTTCAATCGCATGCACTCTCATACAATATCAATTTGGACCTCTACGGGAATATGTTATTCACCAAAGCTACTCCTGAAGAGAGGTTGTTTTTTTTGCTTTTGCTATGAGTGGCATCCAAATGAGCTCAACTAAAGGCCATCCCCTCCCGACAATGGAGCTCACATCCCAATTGCTTAATAAGAATTCAACTTTCCCACAGACTTCTTTGTTGGAACAGCACTCTTTTACCACAAGCATTAAACACTCCAGCTCACATTTCTTGTGACTTCTCAGTAACTTTTTATTTGTATCGCTTGAGTTTTTTTTCTTTCTTTGCAGCATTGTCCTCGGGGAGGGCTTGAGGATAGTGCTGGACTGCTAAGCTAAATGAGGGAAAAATACAGCATGGGGTGTTTGTTGCATTTTATAAGGTGACTGAAACTATGTGTTTTGCAATTGAGTACCAATGAGTCAATATGAGTAGTTCTCACTCATCAACAAACCGAACTGCTTACGGTGAGTAAAACCAAGTGGGGGGATGGTGCATGGGCCAAACCGCTAAGTGGTGTGAAAGGAGATGAAAAGTGTTTATTTCAGTAAGGACCAGCATGGTCAAAAGAAAACTGTTATTTCCATCTGCAGCAATTTATATTTGGAGGTAGGGCTCTGGTTTGAAAACTCTTCCCCCTTCCATTTTTATAATGGAAAGTCTGAGAAAAGGACAGGCATTGGTGATGACAGAAATTACAACTAACAACTAAGTCAAACATAGTGGAAAAAGGAAGAGACGGGTTGCAAAGGGGCTTTCGGAGTCCACACTAGATGACATTCTCTAATAGATGTGTCAAAGCATATCAGCTAAACCCTTAGACTACTGTATGTCGACTGTTAGTGCGATCAGGTGATCTGGCACACTAAATGAGCCACACTAGTGTTTTCTGATTTTTAGAAACAACCTCTACTTTAATAGGCGGTCTCTTCTTCTGTCCATACAGATATGAGTACCTACTTATATATGTGATCACCTCTTTTAACACAGTCAAAGCACGTAATAATTTTCCCACTCATCCGGGTTTTCTCTGTGTGACAGAGTTATTGAAATTTGATTTGATTTGATTTAACCTCTGTTAACCAGGTGAACAGTTTATCATCATAAATGCGTCTTAACTTGAACAAACACAAATGGAAATAATGTAAAGTAAACAATAACGATGTGTCATTAGCTTACAATAAGTGATCACACAGAGGATCAGAGGTGGGTGTAAAAGTGAAAAAACAAAGCAAAACCATTAACCAGTTTTTGTGTAATGCCACATGGCTGCTGGTGGATGCCATAGTTTTCCAAAACTCTCCCATGCCCAATAAAGCACAGTTTTTGTTGTGTTGGAATCTGCTACGACACAGACTTCTGTTTTCCTCTACTTCAACCTGAGCCCAAATTATTTCCTAACCAAAACCAGTCATTTACTGTAATGCATGTACTCAATCCAGCCTACCCTTAATCTAAACCAGTTATCTCCGCAGCGCTCAGTCATAACCTTTTCAATAGACTAACATAGCCAGAAAGAGCAATGTTACAGGAAACATGCACCAGACTTCTTAATTACGGAAAGTTTAGTGTAGACAGAATGCCAAAACCAAAGGAAGAGGAAAAATATGCTCATTTTAAAACCCGAAACAGAGAAAGAAATAAGTACAGACAAGCTTAAATCAGGAGAGGGTAATTTCTGAAGGTGGAAGGTAAAGACCACTTGGGTTGATGCAGGTTGCCTGATCATTGGAGAATTTGAGCAGGCAGCCAGTTGGTAAGCTCTGCAGGATGGGGGCGGAGGGCCTCATTATATCTCTCTCCATGTCGGGCCCTTAAGTCCATCTCCTCAGCGCCTGCTCTGTTTGTTTAGAGAGCCAGAGCCTTTTAAAGCTACGTTTGGCCTAATGAGCCCATTATCTGCCAATGATCCACAAAGAGGCCCTCCTCTCACTTACTCCCTCTCCCTCTTCCTCTCTGTGTAGTAGCTTGCCCTCTCATGCTCTCCTCTCACCCTATTTTTCTGCCACTTACCCCCCCCCCCCCCTTTTTTTTTTTTTTTTCTGGTGCAGTCTACCCTCTCCTCTAAGTTTGCCTTGTTTAGCTCATTTTCCCCTCCCCGCTGCCCTGCTGTTTTCCCAAACCTGTCACACACTGTGCTCATTTCATTTCCTCAGGACAGCAGCGTAACCTCCTTCTTTTTTTAAAAACACCCGCCTCCTTCTCCGTTTTATGCTTGTTGTTGGGAAGTACTTTAACTGCCTTACACCTGCAGATAACGTTGACTCTCTTCATCACAGCTGATGGCATGAGTTACCTGTAGGAACAGAGAGTAGTTTATTCCAGTGAGTGTTGAAGAAGATTTGTAGGGACCCCTTGTAAGAGCACAAAATTGGCAGTATGCTAAACCCCTCTTTGGGAATTGAAAGTGTTATCTATGCAGCCTTTTATATCTACTGTAGGTGTTACAGGTGTGCAGGCACAAGAGACTGGTGTTGATCAGCTGTGTTTTCAGGGCGTGTTCCACCGTTAACACCAAAAACCTTATTACGGTGATCTCGCAATAGAGGAGAAAACAGAAGGAATGCTGTCCTCATGGCTGTACCCACAGCAGGATTAACTGCACGAGCTGCACTCTCCAACCTCCACAAGCTTGACGGCCCCTCTCACAGCTGCTTTTGTCTTGCTCTCAAAAGAAGGAGGGTGTGAGGAGGTGGGAGGAGAGGAAAGAAGAAAAAGACAAAGAAAATTAATCTGCTGGGTGCAGGATCTTAATTCGATTTAATGAAGGGAGCTTGAAGTCTGAGAGGCTTTATGCTCACACACTTCCTCGGACACGTACGCATGCACACACACACACACTCAACGCTCACTCATGTAGGTCTTATTGATCTGTTGGAACAAACCTATTATGGGCAATTATGTTATTCGCCAGCCGTGGCAAATCCATTCCTTTGCTTTTATTACTTGCAAATACATGGAAAGGAACTCTATTAAGCTTGAACGTGATGCTTCCTGTTCACTTTGGGTGTGAGATCGGAAATCTGTGTTTCCGTCTGGCTGTAATACGTCTGTCCCACATCACTTTGAACCTTTCAGAGGAAAAGACTGTAGAAGAAAAATGGCTCAACATTTGTTGTTGTTTCTTTTTGCTAAATTGTTGACCCGGAAATTATTTGACTAATATGATTTTATGCACTCCCGCAACCAGAGTGTAATTTAATATGCTAACTGCTAGCTCACTTTTGAATGCATATGTAGCTGCTTGGGTTAAACTCGTAGAGCTAAAAGTCATGTGGCACACCAGACCTGGGCTTAAAGCAAAACAATCACATAAGAAGGCCTCTCTTTGCACCACCTTTTCAGCCCAATCCCCTCCCTTAAGAAAGAACAAGCAAAACCAGTCTTTCCATCTCTCAACCAGTGCAGGAGAAGCCTATTACTATGTTCATCTTCTCAACATTTGACAGGTGGAAGTAGAACTTTGGGGTTTATGTTTTAATTATAAAGAATTCCAGATGTGGAGGGGGGCTCATAAATTAGAAGCAGAGCTACTCAAATGTCTTTTTTCAAAGGGACCAAGAGGGTCAGCATCTGCTTCTCATTGTAGCCAATGTTATTAAGGGCCCTGACTACAGAAAGGCCCAAGTCCCCTGTCTGGCCCCACAATAATTGACACTATTAAATGTGCCTAAACAGATTTAGAGCGTCCAGAAAAGTTACATTTGTCTTGCAGAATGACTCTAATCATCTATTTTAGATTGAAAGGACCTGAAGAGGAGGAACCAACCACATAATCTGCAAAATGATAGAGGGGGAGAGAGAAAAGGAAAGAGGCAAAACAGAAAGTGGAGATGATTGGGGGGAAAAATGCACAAATACAAACAAATTAGAGCAGAATGGCTCTATGTAGGAATGCCAGGGAGGGTGGGAGGGAATGACAGAGAGGAGGACCAAGGTCTGAACTTTATTACCGCACTCCAGATCTTGCTCTACAGGCTGGAGCTAGTTGAGCTGAATGTACATGGATAGCTTTACAAAAGCACCAGTCATGACAGACCATCTGCTCCACTTCTCTGGTGATCTTTTAAACCTACATAAATGCAGTTTTTTTTTCTTTCTTCACAGAATGATGCAATACCCTGAGTGATTTTTTAAAAATTTTCTCTGGGGCTTGATTCATTCTATTGGCCGGTGTTTGGGAGTGGACATACTTAACAAGGTACGGGTTTGATTCTTAATACATTAGTCTTATTCCGGGGGGACATGTTTGAAGCCCTTCTGCTGCTGCCGAATTGGGAACGGAGGCAGAGGGAGGTCCTGCGAACTCATTGGCTGCGGTACTCATGTTTGTAGTTTTGGCCAATGGATGAAACAGGGTTGCAACTGAGGGAACAAGACAAGATGCATGGGGAGGGGTAAGTTTGCGCTTAGGTTGGTGTGAGGGTGTGATGTTTCTCCACAGTGTGCAGCTGGGGGGAAAAAAAGAAAAAGGAAAAGAGTAAAAAAGAAACTCCTTCATCCAAAAAGTGGAGCCAGATCAGCAGAGGTAAAGTGGGGCAAGAATTCTCAGGGGTGTGATTGAAAGGGTGAGAAGTTAATTTGGCAGCTTTTCCTCTTCGCTTTGCTAATGTTTCCTCTCAGGACTAAACACCCTCAGCACCCCTCGCCACCACCTCGCCTCTCCAAACTCTGTAACCCCCCCTCCATACACCCCACTACTTCATCACACAATCACCCAACTTCCACTTCTGGCCCTTTCCAAACACACACAAACTTCTGCCACCCTGCCTGTGCTGCAGTTTGCTTCTTCAAACATCCACAAGTTTTGTCTCTAATTCTCACCGCGCCTCCTCTTCCTCGTTTCCCTCTCATCGTAAGCTGACCGCCTCCCCCCCAACGCGCCGCCTCCCCCGCTCCCCCACACCCTCGTGAAAAAGCACCCTCCATCACAGCAGTGCACACTGACCTGAGACGAAACCTTTTCTCCCCAGGAAACATCCTGCTCTGAAACACTTTGGCTCAAGTGTGTTTTCTCCTGGGACTCGAAGAGGAGGACAGGGTGGGGGTGTCTGAGGTGATGGTGGTGTGGTACTTGAGCTAAATGGAGACCATGTTGGTGTATCTTCACGGCCTGTCAATCAGAAGCCTGCTGATGTGTAGGGGGGCTCTGCTACAGCTCAGGATAGGATGAAGGGTCACATGGGGCACTTGTGGAGATGGTGGTGGGTAATGGGGTCGATGTGTACATAAATGTGTGCGTGTGCATGTGGTATGTGTGTTACACAGCAGAGAACCACATGGTGTCCTTGCTCTCCTCACTCACCACACGCAGGATCGCTCACATCAACAGGAGCGTGCTGCTGGCGTGGAAAAAGGGAAAGATGTTGGTTGAATAGACTTAACCTATCTTGACTTTGTTGCTCTTTTTCAGATTTTAAAATAAAATTTCAAATTAACCTGAATTAACCTGACTGAAAAGATCACAAATCATTGAAAAATGAGCAATGAAATCTACATTATCTTACTCACAGCTCTTTTAGGTTAGATGACTTGTGCTTGTGTCATTCGGACACCTGCTTTCTTACAAACATAAAACCTGAGAAACACCAGAAGCTACACGCAGGGAAGAAAAAAGGCTTACTGTAAGGCTTATTGTAACTCTTACTGTAACTGACATGTAGTATAATACATTTTGGTGTTGCTTTTACTGTCATGTTAAATGGAAAAGAAACACAACAGGGTGGGGTTTTAGAATGAAAGAAAAACTCTACCTTTGATCAGAGGTCTACTTGGCATTCCTGTTTATTTAATGCTGACATGGTGGGCAGAGATCAATCAAAGGAAAACAACACAGAGAGTAGAATGACTGAAAACTCTGGAGCCTCCTGCTTTGCTTTAGGCCACACATGGTTGGGAACATAAGCCAAACGTATTTGAGATCTTCACTTTTTATAAGTTACAAATGAACTACAATATATAAGTAATTCTGTAAATACTGATGTACACAATGTGTGATGTGGGAGAGTGTAATAACAACGACTCACCCTGAAACACTGTGATAAAACCTCAGGAAGATAAGAGTAATTAGAAACTGGCCTAAAAATGGAATTTCAGTGAAGTATCTGATGGATATACAGCACCATACAGAAGGCATCTGGTTGGTTTCACAGCAACCATGTCAAAATCACAAACTGTACATCAGGAAATATAAAGAATTGTCTCCTGAAACAACATACAAAGCAGTCCAAAACACAGATGTCCTGAGCCCTAACTTGGTTGTAGATAAGTCAAGGGACAGAGGCAACTGAGACAGGCTAAATCCACAGAAGAAACTCAGCAAAGTGCTCATATAACTGGTCATTGTACTCAAGTTCACCTCAAATAACTGGTGCTGTGTCACAGCTAATCATGGTCATACCATTTTTCCCTTTTTATGTACTGTTCTCTGTGCAAAAAATAAAAATATTTGTGGCATCATTTCTGAAAGGATTCTTACATCATTTTGGTGGCTAAAGCTGTTGTGAAATCTATGCACATCTATGAACACTGTACATGTTCAGCTTAAGCATGTTAGTGCAGCAGTTTGTTTTTTCTTCGTTCTGACATAGTGGTTGTTAAGTGTAGGGAATCTAAACCTACAGGATTTAGGGTGGGGTTGTACCATTGGGTACCAATAGGACTGACATCATTTTGTAGCTCTAACTCATTCTGTTACCACTAACTGTGCTGTATGTAGTGAAACACTAATCAAACATATTTGCACATACGCCCATGACATGCACCTATATTCACAAGTGCACACTTACACGTCATTGCATACAACAAAAAGCATGATCTCACACATCCAAGTACGTTCAACCTGTCATAAATTTCTAGCCGCCTCCATCCCTCTAAGTACCACTGGGGTCCCCATTGCGTGAGCACTTCTTTTTAGCTGTATTATTTCTTGACATTCCCAGACAATGTCAATGGGGGGATTACAGGACTCTAACAATGATGTAATCACATATCACTGACTTTTGATTGAAGTGTGAAATGCATTGTTATCCTTGTTGGATGCTAAAGCTAATCTTACAGAGTCAAAGTGAGCATGTGCTTGTGGTGTGATTGGGACCTTGTACTGTAAAAATAATAATATACTGTATGTTTTAAGCCTGCAAAGATCCACTTGCTAGCATAAACGTTAAACTCACAATGTTTTGTATTGTATACACCGCCATGCTTGCCTGCAGTTTGTATGTTTCAGTGTGTAGGTGCAGGACTGCATTTATGTGTCTAAATACATTCTCTTTCCCCAAGGACTGCCATGGGTGCTGAATAAGAGGACACGCGGCTAACACACAGGTTGCGGTGTGGTGTGAGACAGGCCAGGTCGGCTGGTGACAGTGTGCAGCACCCTCTCCTGCCTCATTTATCTGCTATGGCAGTGGACAGAATGCAATTTCCTGCAAGGGGGAGGCCCGGGGGATGGAGCGGTTAAGGGGGATGCAAAGAACATCAAAGGCCCCTGAAAGCTATCAGGAACTTGAGTACTGCCAGCACTGCGTGCCAACTCGCCAGTCCTCGTTCACCCTGTGGTGCACCCGGACATCAGCCATGGATATGCACACAATTCACAGTGTTTGTTAATATGTGAGTGAGTGTGTGATGAGGATAAAAATACCCCTCCATTTAGAGGCTCAGACACCTTGAGCTGTGGCACTCAGAACAGCCATTAGGCATGTTGCAAGTATGAGGAGAAGGTCGCAGTTTATCATTCCTGCCACCCTACCTCTCCAACACAGACACCCTCTTGGTATTTCCTCTGTCTCTTCCTCCACCTTCAGCATCGGTTCCGCCGGCTGGCTGAGAGTCCTTGAGTTGCTATCAGCAGAGGTGAGGGGAGAGCAGGAAGGTTTGGTGAAGACCATTTGGTGCAGATGTGAGAGTGGAACCTTTAAATTTGAATCCAGTTGCATCAGTATGCTGTGGCTGTATACTTGTGTTTAGCTTCTACAACCATGAATGCTCACAATCCCTTTTGCTGTATTCCCAGTGTGGACAAAAAAAGTACTAAAAATCTTACATTCATCCAGTTACGTTGGATGTTTATGTGTGGTGTTTTGCGATGTGATGTGCAGTTACATACATTTTAGTTCACATTTATGGCAATACACAAATATGTGTCTGTGAGGACGGAGGGACAGCTGTTATGACAGGAAGTAATAAGGTAACCCGAGGTGGATTTTATCTCTGCCTTCCCTAAATGCCCGCCTTCTTACTTCGTTTTATGTGGTATTAAACAAGTCATTTTTAAAGACTAGAGGAAACTGTCCATTCATGTTCTAGATTAGATTAATGTTATAATGATTAATGTTTATATACAGATTTTATACAACTATAATTTTTGACTTTGTGTTTAACAAAAGTTGATGTTGCAATGTAAGTCAAAACTCATTAGACCAGGAAACATTTTCTTGTATTGTCCAATTTTGTTGGGCAAATTGAGCCTCAGTTTCCTGTTCTTACTTGGCAGGAGTGTTACCCAATATGGCCTTCTGCTTCTGTAGCACGTCTGTGTTCTGGAGATGCTCTTTTGCATACCTTGGTTGTGACGACTGGCCATTTGAGCTTCTTGTTGCTCTTCTATATCAGATCAATGCAGCCTGGCTATTGTCTTTTGAGTTGCTGCAATGTGATTGGCTGATTAAATATTTGCATTAACCAGAAGGTGAACAAGTGTACCTAACAAAGTGACTAATGACTGTATAGAAGTCATATTTACTACCTCAGTTAAGATAGTTCAGTTGCTATATGTCCATGTTGTGTACTATACTCTATGTACAAGTTATGAACTTATCAAAAACATGCCTCAGATCGCACATAATACAATTTTTCCTCTAAAATTTAGATGACAGTTTAACACACGTAAATACTAAAATATGTCACAGCCCATTTAATGTGATATAAAATCTGCCATTGTTAGCTCGATACCTGTTGACATCATTCATGCTGACAATATATTCTACTTCTGATGGATACATATTTTTTGGTGGACCCTCCCTTTCCATGTGTGGCGAAGATGGCAGCTGCTGACTGTGAAACGTTTACAGTGTTTCATACTGAAGGGTTTGACTGTTTTGTGTATACAGTACCTTCTGGGTACACTTCATAAAGCTGTAGCCTACCTGAAAAATATTCACTCTTATTCTCTCAAAACAGCAAATGGATAAGTATGGCAGTAGATGATTCAAGACACAGCCATTTAAATCGCTTGCATCAATTTGATTGTTGTTAGGCCTCAGAGAATCATAACATTTTCTCCATCCACTAGCCAGCTGCATACACTGGAGTGCTCAGTGGTTCCTATCTAGACCTATCACTAACAGGATGCCAATGGAATGCTTTTGTCGTAGTCTGTGCATTACTGTGTGTGGGAGGTCATATTAGTGACCTCCACTCGTTGCCTTCCGCTTTCACTCAGTCTGTTACATTTGTGCATTTCAGCACAAGACCACCTTACTTTGTCTGTCAGTACCTCCACCTCCTGATGGGATGCTTAACCTGTTTACTTGAAAGGATGGAGCTGGAGGTCTGGTCAAGGCTACAGAGTTAGGACACCGGGGGTGGGATATCTTATCATGGCCATCAGAAATGCCTTGTCGGCAGCCATTCATTGGGGTTGGGGAAAATAAACCAAACTGCCCCAGATAACCGTAGACCACGGGGGTCCCCTCTCCCCTTTCCCCACCCGTCTATCACTCTTGCTCCCCGTCTCTCTCGCTTTCTTTCTGTGGCTGGTTTTATTGGAGAGGAAACAGAAAACAGAAAGCCTCAGTGTGGGAAGCCACTTGTTATCTGAGAGTCTTGGGAATCGAGGCCTCGGCAGAGGCTTCACTCAGCGCATTAATGAAAGCAGGACAATTTGGCCGCTTTCGTTCCCAACATAGTTAGACCCCCATCCTCATTTGAGTGCAGGTACTCCTGCTTCTATTTGCCTCCCATCCGCAGTGTTGCTTTTTCCTGTTCATCTGCTCCACATCTTCTATTCTGGTTCCCTCTCCTTCTCCTCTCCTTTTGGGGCACAGTGACCTGGTAATCCCACAAATTGGGCAAATGTTTGGAAATGCTTAACAGTTGCCGTATTGCAACAGTTGAGCATTTCCTGTAAAACAGTAACTTGTGAATGTAATGAATAGCAACATGGACATTTAACAATTTAATAATTTCATTATTTCTGCATGTGAATATTTTACTCAGCATCAGCTCGTCTGGCAACAAGCTTTATGGTATCATGGAAAACTGAGAACATTTTGTGTAATTGCTATTGGCTATTTCAGAATATGTCCTGTATGTATTGCACACAGCCTGTTTGTTAGGTCTGGCTCTGTAGAAAGCAGGATAGACGGGCTTTTGAAAGTCACACATGGCCCCTTGAACCATGGAAAATCCTCTCTATTCAACAGTTCATTAAGGCTAGAAGATTTAAGTTTCCACAACTAAACAATGCAGCAGAGAGCCTCTAAGTTCACCTTTGTTTGCCACATAGCTGAGGTTTACCATCCCCAGGTGAGCAGCTGAGAGCTCCTCTCTGTTCTGATTCCCTCCATGCTGTGGCTTTCCCAGTGGAGCCAGGGCAGGGAGGCAGCAAGACCATGTGAATACCGTATAGTAAGGTAAGACTTGGCCGCCGGGCATCCGGGGAGAGGGCTCAGCTCCCTTTGTGGTGGATCCCTGACAGGTTAGGGCGATGCACAGGCCAACCCCTCCCATCCACTTTCACCTGTGATATTGTCCCAGGTGGAGGGGTTGGAGAGGAGGCACTGAGATGTGCCCATAGGGCACAGCTCCTGTGAAGCTCGATATCCCAATGGACTTTGTCGACCTCCAGAGAGAGGTTAAATGAAGCCATGGCTGTCTGATGGACAAAGGCCGCAGGTCAGTACCCAGTCCTTTGATCCATTCCTGCCCTCTTCAGACCGCAGAGCCAGACCTTTTTATTTCACCTTGCTTTTCTATCCCTAGGGCTAGTCCCCTTTTTTCCTCTCAATCTGCCCCTAACAATGGAGTCACTTACAAAGCCCTGTGCGTTGTATGGTCTGCCAGTCACCAGAGGGGAGAGGTTTCAAAGGGAAGGTAGTGGGGCTCAGTGTCTCCCAGGTCCCCAGTGACGAGATAGAAACTGATTCATTCAGTCTCCTGTATTGGGCCACAACCCCACAGCTGCATCCAGCACTTTAGAGGCCTCTTCCAACAAAGACTCAGTGAGGGAAGTTCATTTATGGGGTTGAACAGTTGAAAAGAGAAGCAGGGAAATTTGTTGACACATGCTTGACTGCAGCTCAGCTTCTCGCTGTGAGACGAGTTGTAATTTTTTAAAAACTTTTAAAAAACTTTCTACAATAATGACAAGCAGACCTAGGACAAAAGTATTTAGAGGGTCGTAATTCTGAGAGCTCAATGCCAAAAGCAGCTCACTGAAATATGACTTTCATTTTTTCTCATTTCTCTCTAATGGTCAAAATGGGAGAAGAAAGGATTTATCTTGGAGCAGCAGCATCAGCAGATGTAGAAAGACACACTGGATCTAACATCGTATTTCGGCAGCCAAAACCCGCAGGTGTAGACCCGCTCAGAGACCACTGTGGTATAAAAGTTCAGTCATCCTCTCCTACCTGTCCCAGTGCGCCTATAACACCTTGACGTGTCAGGACGTCACTGCCTCATCAGAATGAATCTCCTGTGTTTTGAATAAATAAAAAGTGATTTATGTGTGATTTCACAAAAACCCTGAAACAAATTTGCTCAATGAGTGGCTTCAATTTTAACTAATGTGTTTCGTAAAAAGATACACACTTAGCTCAAGGACGACGAAAGAATAGAAGGTGACAGGTGCAACCAACAAACTAGATTTTCACTTGAAGGAATGTATGATCTTAATTTTTGCTTATGAGGATAGGTAGCAGTTTATTAATGTTCTTGTTATTGTTTGTGTCCTTGATAAGAATGTTTGGGCTATTTCAGCATCTCCCATAGGAGCAATAGAAGTGTGTGTTTGTGTGTGGCAGGGGCCTTGAGTGAGGGCCACAGGGGTAGGAATGTAAAGACTGCACTGGGGGCCTCTGTGGTGCTAATGGATTAACAGGCCGGCTTGGCATGCTAATGGAGATTGTCTGTGATGTAATGAGCTTCTAATTAGGTCACCTCTGAGTTTGACCCCCTTGTAATGAGGGGGGTGGGGGGTGGGGGTGGGGGGGGCAAAGGGAGAGGAGGGGCCGGGGCTGGTGATAGCACCCTGACCTGCAGGTGTGAACCGGCCCGAGCTGTAAACAGGGTTGGACATTCCTGGCATTCTCAGCTCAGCATCCCCTCCCCAAACTCCCCTCCTCCTGCCTGCCAATAACCCTTCTCCAGCACTATGGGTGGATACACACAGAGAGAAACAACTGGAGCCACATTTCATGCTCCAAGGTGCTTCCCATTTTGGTTGAAAGAAAAAAAAAGTTCTCCTAAGTCCAGCTATTATTCGATTGTCAGACACTACTTTTCTTTATGATATTCCTGTCACATTGGGGTTCCGCAGCATTACGCTGAAACCTGGATTCATATGCTAAAGAGATCTGTAGGAGGGGAACTATCTAATTAAATGTGTAAGAGTTTAATCACCCTGTGTTATTTTGGCAGCTCATTCCCACCTGACAGGTCTCTGCTTGCAGGACAATCATTAATCCTTAACTCCTCTCAGGCTCTTCTTCAGCCTGTCTCACTTGCTTTCACTTTCTTTTTCTCTGCTTTGGCACAAAGTGGCGCACTGATACCATCCCTAATCCATTCTCTCACAGAACAAAACACCTCGTTATTTTGTGGGGAAGAGAATAACACCCACCGTGCCACCAAGAAAGTGAGGAGGCAGAGACCCATCCATCTGCGCTCATTACAAGTGTTCTGTGAAAGGATTCCAGGACTACTGCCAGCAGTTTTATTGCACCATTTATAGGCATTACATTATTATAAGTATTGCTTGATTAGTCTGACAGGGATTTTACAATGTGGTCTCAACAATAGTGCTGGATTAAGTTTAAAAAAGGAAAACTTTGTTCGTTTTTCTCGCTTTCTTCGCTTATTAAACAAATTAAAGCTATTCTTAAAACATCTCGCTAAATAGCATTTTGTTCTCATAAAGATTACAGCTGTACGTGCTTTGTAATTGCCTGCGTTTAAGCATCTAAGTACTTGTGCGTGCTTACAACAGGTGTGTACGCATGCCCACGCACATGGGGTAACTTGATGGGACATGGTATCAATATGTAGCTTTTATTGTTCTTGGGGGGACAGATAGAATCAATGTGGGTTATCAAGTCATGGAGGGCGGTGACCAGGATGCATGGAGCTTAGGGGGGAGTGGTATGATGAATGACCTACAGGAGCTTATCGCTGTGTTTGTACTGTTGAACTTATCAGATGTTGAGAACCAATCCAGTCGCTTGGTTGAGATTCTTTTTTTTCTTTGTGTCTCTGTGGGAAAAAATGTAAATTGTTGTGTAGAGTTTTCCAAGAATGATTAATTAAAAGTAATGTCTGATGGCTTCCAGCGAATTTTGATGATTGAACCTGTGAAGATTACGTGTTGGAGAACTTAACAGAGCAATTAGTGGTTTTGATTTGTCATCAAGAACAGTTTGTCACCCACATAACAAGTTTTTACGGTCTATTCATCCTTTTAGTACATTGTGTTATAAGCCATTAAATAACAACTAGTGCTGTGGCCATGTTCATCCTTTTTTAAATATGGCACATACAGCAGTTCTGTTAAAGTTATGCTATTCTGTCATTCGGATCATGTTCGTTCTAACTAGTTACACGTTGCTCTCTCACAGGCTCCGAGAGACAGTGCTGAAAATGCATCATAGAGGAATGTTTTATTATTTTCTTTACAAGACACAGTTGATCAGACATGAGATACAGCTATGTGTAATCCTGCAGGTGCCTATCTGCTACTCTGACTAAATCCAGTTTTGACTTATGCAGCATTAAAAGTGATACAGAAATGTTAAGTCCAACCTAGTTAGATCGCTATCGCAACTTATCTAGAACGGGTGCTCATTCAAGCATATAATGCACATGCTCAGGGCATTTCTGAGAGAGGTTAGGCTCACACACTTTGATGAGAACCTCTAAAGGGAACGAATTGGGTAAGGGTGTCTTACTGAACATAACAAAAAACAGCCTACCTCCATTCTGAGGTAACGATCCTAACTGAGATAGACAAAGATTACAGGAAAACTAACCTTTGCTGTGTCTGATTTTCACTCATGTTTGTGATTTCTTCGACAAGACCTCCGAGGGCAGGGAGGTGCGGAGACGGGAACCTCAAAGTAGTATGTGGACACTCTATCAGTCCCTCATTCCCTCTATTCTTTTAGAGACCTAGACTCATTAAGCCATCTATAAATGGTCTAGTCTTAATGAGGAGGCTTTTATAGGCCTCTCTCTCTGGGCCTCGAGGGGATAATCAGACTGCAGTGGTAGTAGGAAGTCGTCTGTCTTGATAGTCTGCCCCTTTCTCAGTGGTGGTCTGGCCAGGTCTAGCCTCAATCCAGAGCGGAGTCACAGCACTTATCAACTGTACCGCTATTCCCCATTTCTTTCTCTCACTTCGTTTTCCTCCACCTCTGCATCTACTCATATCACAGCAGAAAGAAAGTCAGCTGGTGCACAGCGTTCAGGCCACTTGGAGTTCTTTTAATTGCCTCCTTCCTCCCCCTCCTTCCTCACTGGTGGCGGCAATTTTATGAGCCCCAGGGCCCCGGACCCACCGGCTGCTGCTCACCCTTTCAAGGGTCTTCCTTCTCCCCCAAGGCATGTCTCCTAAAGCATGTCTTCATTTTCAAACGATAGATAGCTATGAATGAACAATTCCACTGTCATTCTAAATATGACAATAGTCTGAATTTGATATACGTCAAGCAAACAGCATATTCCATTTGGATGTTTGATTTATCTTTTTTTTTTTTCATTCTGTTTTTAGAACTTTTAGGAGGTTTTTTGGATGTATTTAGCACATTTTGGATATGCGTCTCAAATGGGGGTTTTACCACAGCTTTTAGCTCATGGATTCTTGTTTACAGTCAGCTCTGAGCATACACAAAACCAACACTTTCCAAAGCTGTGGTAGAGATGCATGCCGACAAGAATAACCCACATTTCAGATTAAAAGGAGAGTGATCTATTTTTAAACATCATGAAAGACCTGGATAGCAACAGGTTTTGGATACATGCAAATATTGCAACACTGTCCTTTTCAAGAAGGCAGTTGAAGACATAAAAGAGGGCAGGCTGTGTCAGACAAATCCTTCAGTGGCGGAATGTGGGAAAAGTATCATTTTTTGACATAAAATCCAAAATAGCACAAGAGTCTCCATTCACTCTACTTTTTAGTATTTTGATGTGATAAGCAAAACATCAGGACCTCATTTCCTATTAAAGAAAGCCAAGAATGCACATTAACCTGAGCGTGCACTGTTAAACAGGAGTATTGGTGGTATATTTGTTTTCAGTACTCTGTATAAAGCACAGTAGTTGCAGTTGTGTCTTCTGAAATAAAGACAAAATAAGATTTGAATAATTTGAGTAGTTATACAGATGGTGGCATCCCTTTTCCTCTGAGCTGATATTTGGAGCTCTTACAGATCAGAGACCTAACAGTAAACAAATCATAAGCTTGAAACCTCAGTTTCTTTTGCAGTGGATACTCGTATTACAGCAGGCCTCTCCTTTTCTTCTTCTTTTAACATAAAGAGATAATCAAGATTCATTTTATGTGTAACTTTGGGTGATTAAAAGTAAGTTTGTCAATGTCAACTCAGGCAGTGCTTGAACAAGAGTGAAAGCCTATCCTTGAGCAGATGTTTACCACTAAGGTCAAAGAGCATGCCGTGTTTACATCAGCAGGTTTAGGATGGACATGTTTAGAATTGGAAATGCTGCTGTAGGCAACGACTTTAATCAGATTACTTTATTCCTTTCCTGATCCCCTCTCTTTCAATCTGCTATTCCTTTTAAGAACTTTCTTTTTGTCTTACAAGATTCAAAACAACTGCTGCTTAGCATCATGAGTATGTCACTTCCTGCCTTAGGGTGAGTGTGGCCTCTCCACTTCCTCCCTTATTCATTCCAGAGGTGGGCTATGAAATGCTGCTCCATTTGAGCGAGCAGTGGGCCTTGGGGCTCTTTAAAAGGCATGCAGTTTGTGATTTGGAATAAGATATGTAAATCTGGAATGGTCTTTTAGTATGTTTCTGAGAGGAAAGTTACTCAGCAGCTGCTTTTTGTAACTGTGTCTAAAGTCATGCCTTTTAATTCTTGGCAAGAGATACAAAGAGGGGCTGAGAGGAGAGAAGGGAGAGGCATGGCTTATGGGAAATGGAATGATAGCTCAGACCAAAACAAATTGTTTCTGGTTTCACTTGGGCCCGACCCTATTATCAGGCCGTGTCAGATCAGACAACTGTTGAAGCAGAGACAGTCCAGATGGAACAGTGAGAAAAGAAAGACCATTTCAAAATAGTTTGCACTTGTGTAAATGCGTTTTCAAAATTCAAATGACGAAATGTATAATGCGTGTTTGTGTGTGTCTGTGCGCGTGTATGTGTGTATATTGCGGAAGCCCGGCAGGCTGAAGGTCAGGTCTAAGGCCGAACTTTCTGCGAGGGATGGGGGTTGGGGTTGGGTGGCCATTACCTCTGAGCTGCGGACATGAGGGAAAAGTGAAATACGCTCCCAGATCCTAATGATGTTTTCCTTTGGAGTAAAACATCTAAACATGTCCATTGCTCAGTAATGTGACCTGATGTGGGGTCACGGTTTGGTCACTGCAGGAAAGGGTTTGCATTTCACTTACCGGAGCTTGAAACAACACATTTTTCTTGGGGAAACTTAAAGAAAAATAAAAGGTAAGGAAGCATCTTCAGCATGTAGACGTCCTGTTAAATCATTTGAAGCAAAGCCATAAAGCTATCAGAAAAGAA
The DNA here is from genome assembly GCF_057381845.1 of Rhamphochromis longiceps. Taxonomy (NCBI): domain Eukaryota; kingdom Metazoa; phylum Chordata; class Actinopteri; order Cichliformes; family Cichlidae; genus Rhamphochromis; species Rhamphochromis longiceps. The sequence continues at coordinate 25,089,893 of NC_140575.1, read as the reverse complement.
ATAAGACAACGGATCAGTGCATGTGTCCAAGTTCTGCGTCCGACACTCAGTTCCAGCGTGTCTGCATGTCTGGTGCAGATGAAACAACTAGCTGTGATTACTGGGATGGGTGGGGCATGCAAGTAATAAGTCATGTCAGATACCAGCCAATGACGATAATTTATTGCATTTTCATTGGGGTGTGTATGTGTGTGTTGGGTTTTTTTTGTTTGTTTTTTTGGGAGGGGGGGGGGGGGGGGGGGTTCTTTCTAAAAAACCCTGTGGTTTTAACAAGTGATAGTCAAGCAAGAGAAGGAATCACTTGAGAATTTTTCCCATCTTACTCTGTTTCCCCTGTCCAGGTTTACTCCTGTAATTGCATCATCACACCATGTCTCCTCTTCCTTCTTCTTGGTTCTCTAGTGACACCTCTGCCTGACTAACATGGCGTTATTATGGCTACTGAGCAGAGCATTTGGGTGAGGCCCACTCTTTGTTGTTGACAGGATAGCAGTGATTAACGTGCCTTCTCCTGACCCTAGCTGCAGCCTGGTCCCTCAGCCCTCCCTCCCTGGTCCCTGCTGCTCCCGATGCCTCAACCTGCAGCCCTAGAGACAGCCCTTTCTCAGCCTCCGCAACATGTGTTTGTGTGCACATGTGTGCTGCTTTGTCTGTTTGGGAGGCAGTAATGATGTGTGAGAACGGTGGGGGTTTGTTTAGGCTGCTTAATTATCAGGTAATCGCTTCCTATAACTTTATAGTGTTTCCACTGCTTTATAGAGAATAGCTTCTTTTTTTTTTACATATGGAATTTGCCTAAATGCTGTGATGTCACCCTTCCCCCCACCCCTTCCATCCCCATCCAACCTGGCTCGAGGGCATCGCAGACAAGGAAAATTAGAGGGGAACTTTCACATAAAAGACCAAGGCTTGGCCGGTTTAGAAGAGAGTCAGGTGATGTAAAGGAAAACAGGCATTCACAGGCTGGGTTCATTTTTTTGCTGCTCAGTTGTGACAAATTCATTTTTAATTATAGAAAAAAAAAGCATCCTGGAAGTCATTAGATTTTTTCCAGCCAGGCACTATAATCAATTGCTCTTCAGCATGGACTGTTGGAATGGTAGTTGACCACAAAGCCTGCTAGTTAGTTAACCGCATTAAAGTCGCACTGTTGAGAGATGCTGGATTAAAGAACAGGGCTAAGGGGAACTCTCCATACTGCCCCTGAAACCACCCACTGTTTCATGTGTGGTTCAACTGCATGAGGGTGGAGATGTGCATGCAAGGTGTGTGTGTTTGTGTGTGTGTGTGTGTGTGTGCGCCTGTGTGTTTTTCAGCGCTCATATCGACGCAGACGTGTCCTAACATTCAAAGCCGGTGTGTGCACATGAGCGCAAAACACTGCCACTGCCCCAAACCCGCCACAACAGGCTGAGCGCTGACTTGCTTTTCCATCAGCCGCTCTCCCCTCACTGTTTGCACAAACACAACCCGAGCTTTATATTCCAGCAGAAAACAAATATTAAGTGCATGGCTTTCTGCATTACCTCTGCTACTGTGTATCTGCCTGGCTCTTGCTTGCTTCTGTTCCTTCACGTCCCAGATATAATTATAGCTGTCCGAGGGATGATTATATGTTTACTCTGGAAGCTGGCCGACTGCCTGTCCCCAGTCCCTGAGGAGCTGCCTCTCAAAGGGGTTCCTCTTGAAAAGCACCACAGAAGTGGCTTCAGCGCCGGTCGAATACGTAATGCAGAAGATCGAAAGACTCCAGAAAGACAAGAAGCTACAGCGAGAAAGAGAGAGAGAGTGGCGGTGCCTTTGTGTTAAAATATCTATTTAAACAGGCATATTCAGTACCCTAGCTCCTCTGCCTTTTCTCTTGAGAGGGCTGGTTAGCAGTGTCTGGCCAGCAAGCAGCAGACAAATGGTTGAAGGGAGGTTTTAAGAGGCACCAAATGAATGCCTTTAGAAGGTAACAATGCATTTATATTTATACAGACATCAATCCGTCTAACGTGGCTTCTGCTGGAAGATACATGTTATTGTTAGGATGAGGCTATGAGAGACAACAATGAGCTAAGGCTCTAACAATACCTTTCATTCCTCATTTGCCCAAATACACTCTGTTATCTTGTTTAACATGCAGTTACTTTTTGTAGGCAAAAAGAAGCCACAAGCACAAACTATTGGAGCCTTACATGTCACTTATTTTGGATAACCTAGAATTAACAGAATTCATGCCGATAATTTATATGGATTAAATCATAGCTTTAAGATCCACATCTAAACCCTCTGTGCAGCTTTTTGGTGTTTGCATGGTCAAATTAAGTGTTTGTAATGACTTGAGGCAGAATTTTCAGACCCCACATTCATGTTGCTTAGCAATAGCTATTAATCTCTCCATGGCTGCTATGCATAAGGGTCCCTTTAGGCCAGGCAAAGGTCATCATTCCACACCTAATTAACACTCCTCACACAACATATGCAGGCACAGAGACTCACAGCTCATTTGCACTATAGTGATTTTCTTTAAATGCAATCATACAGCAGCATGTTTGAGGGTCTACTAGAACCCAGCTCTGCAGAAAAGCTGGACTAAAATGCACACTTATCTCATTCTTTGACTTGTTTATAGTTTGGCATTTCTGAAGGCAGGCATAGCTGACCTGTAGCTGTTAGTTGACTGGTAATCCTTGGGAATTTGCTACAGTTAATCATTTCAGCTCTTATACATGCTCAGAACTGTGGGTCCATCTGATAGGAATGAGAACAAAAGTTACACACAAAGAAGCAAAAGCAGGAAATTAAGTGTCTGCTATCAAATAATTTCCAACAGTGTATAAACAAATGAATAGTTTGTTGCTGGGCACCGGGAGGACGGAAGGACAAGCCAGTGGCTGACTTTGCAACATTATTTTTATTGAGCTGTGATCCACAACATTGTGTTTGCCTGAGGGGTCTACAGAGTACATGTTGGCCCCAGTAAGGTTAAAAGTTGGATGTGCACAGCTTGTATATTTGTGGATATTTGGTTCTAAACTGCTTTTGGTTTCCAGTTACCTAATTTCCTGAATAAGAACAAATAAATAAATACACACTTACATAAAGAGACTTTAGACGGTTAAGTATACTCTGGTTTTATGGCCATAATTTTCCTTCCCCTTCCATCTTTTTAAGTAGACTATCATCAATGAGTAGGCAAGAACTCACACAAGTCTACACAGAGACACTACTTTTAGCTGCAGACATGCTGAAGCCCACGCATCCAGGCTCGCCTTCAGTGCTGTCCTTGTAATGGCCGGTATCAGCGCTCCCTGAGCTCAGGAAGGACGATAAAAGCCAGAGTAGCTGCGTTTTATCGGTTCTGCTGAAAGTCAGCTATTGACACTATGCACTTTAGAGGAAGTATCACTCAGTAGGAAGACCCATCAATCCTCTCATCTCCTCAGTGACACGTCCCCTTTCTGGGCATAGATCAGAATTAACTTAGCATGTTTATTCCATGATCATGTAGATGATTTATACATTTATTGGTTATAAAGTCTTGTCTGACACCTCATCTAATTTACATTTTTTGCAGAATGAAGTACAGAATGAAGATAAGTAGACTCCTGTAGACTAGCTCAGGAGTCTACTTGGGATCACTTGGATCTTTGCAATACCCAAACATGAAAATTCTTAGTTTTCAGCCTCTTTGTTCTTAACTTACTTGTGAGGTTTCAGTCATCGACCCTGAAATTTACCTGTAAAATTTCTTCATGCAATTATACAAAGGTTTCCTTATTTTTCCATCTATCAATGAGGCTCATAAAGCCATAGTCACACAGGTCTGGAGATCTGTCAAGGACTATCTGGCAACCACCAGTCAGCAAAGGAGATGTGAATATTCTCTGACCAGTTGTGAGTGGTTGCTGCCAGTTACTGTGAAATTGATCGCTAAAGTTCCACTAGTCACTAAGTGTATATTTTTTGACTGGTTAGGGAAGATTCCTGGCATTAGCTAGTTGAAATTCATCAGAAAGATTCACATAATAGCATGTGAATCTATGCAAATGTCTCCTTGCAATTGCTTTGGATGCTAGCAGGTGCTAGCATGGTTTTCTGTAGTTTGCATAGAACAAGCTAACCTGTCTGCAAACACTTGAAAGCTGCTCACCAAACAGTAGCGAGACTAGGTGCGATGCAAACTGGACATTGAGCCCATTCGCTTCAAAGTAATAGTTGCACCTTTTGAAGTGTGTTAGTTGCAGCGGTAAGGCTCCAGTCACTTTACACTTTTCTTTCAGCTTGCACTGCATTTTTTTCTAATTGTCACTATAGTCCGGAAGGTAATGGACGAGTCTTTGCAGACAAGTTGGTGTTTTCCATGCAAACTGCGAATAGCTGTGACGAACTGGTAGTGACCATAGAAATTACAAGAATTGTTGCTGCAGACTGAGGCTTTACTGAGAAAATACTTTTTTAAATTTTCTTTTACATTCTATCAGTAATCATTGAGATCACAAACTTTGTTTTACAGCCCACCTGAATCTCTGAGTGTGTCCTTTTTGATGATGATGTGTTCTCAAATATCTTCAGTCCATTTAATGTTACGGTGATCAACATGAAAAATGAGACCCAAACTGTAGTAAATTACCATAAACCTGTTTTTTAAGCAAATATCAGACAATTGAATTCCTGGCTGACATGGAACTGTGTCAAATCAGAAAGACCAGCCATATCTATGGTGTCCACACTGATTCGCTTGTAGCCTACAGTGACTCAGTATCTCTCTTTTTGGCTCTTTATCCTTCCAAACTTGCTGTTTTGTGTTTGCATTGTCGTGAATTTAATTCTTTTGCACTCATTCACTTCACCAGTGGCAACCTCAACAAAAAAAGTCAATCACGGGCAGAGTCTATTTTTACTGACGGACAATAGGAACAAAACCGAAGTCGGTGGGTTTGCCCACTATAATTTGATTGCTGACAAGTGAGGGGAAAAAGGTCTGTCAGCCTAGTGACGATATCTAACAAAGGGCAATCTCATTATAAACGTTGTAGCACTCAATTGCTGGACGATGGAGCGCTGTACAATGGAACAGCAGGCAGTGCTGGGCATAGTAAGGACCCTCCCTGTGGCTATTTCAGTAATAACGGCCTAAGTGCCAACAGCAGGTGTCTTCCATTCAAGGCTGGGCAGGTTAATAAAGTTTCCCCCTGAAAGTCAATAAACAAGAGCTTGTTCACACACTGGCTAATTGTACTCATTCTTGTCCTTCCTCTCTCGCTCTCTCGCTCTCTCTCTCTTTGCCATGGTCCCTTTCCAAATTTCCAGCGTGTGCTAAGAGGACACACAAGAAAAAAGTGAAGGACGTGATATAAAACTGGATCTTTGAGCTTTTATCCCAGATGTAGGAAAACCCCATTTAGAATTATACACCTGTGATATAATTTCCTTAACACGTTTCACTTGATTTGCTTAGTAATGATATTATCATTTATTTTTATATGCATAATAGCAGTCTTTAAGAAGCACAAGTCCCAGACTATTAGAGGTTAAACACCACAGTACTGACTGCAGCTTTTGTGCTGCTCTTTTACTGTAAGTTTCAGCGTCACTTTTGCATCATCATCTTTATCGTCGTCATAAGGTTTTCAAATGGGGCTAAAAGTGTTGGAGGTTGTACGTGTGAATTAGAACGAACAAGGCAGACAGTGATGACCTACGGTGTGGTCACAGTTCCTGGCTTTGGTTTTAGTCAATATTCTAGTGTTCCCAGAAAGGAAGCAGCTGTCTGATGCCATTCACAGCAACAAGTCATTTTAGTCGCAAGTTGTGGGTAGCCATGTAATACATTTGGGTCACATCATACACCTGCTATGTTTCTTTTTGGGAATCGTTTTAGCTGCTTAATCTGACTTTGGTCAAGATGTAGTCATGTGAAAAACTAAGCATACCAAAGTATTTTAGCCCTTTAAAGCCTGAACCATGAAATAATTACCAAAAAAATCATTAAAAAAAAATGGAGTATATGTTGAACCTTCTGATGAAATAAAAAAGATTTCTTTTTGGAATTTAATGCTTACACATGTATTGCTGAATTAATTTTGTTTTTTGAGGGGAGGGAACATCACACTGATGATGTGGAAGTCTTAAAAACCCACAAAAACTCAAGTATCAAATATGATACACTTGGCTTTACAAGGCCAGAGTCAAATGTGAGCCATCTGTCTAACAGCTAAAACTTGGCTGAAACAGGACAATGCTGAGCGAAGCAGGAACTCTATAACAGAATGACTGAAAAAGAAAAGAATCAAGGTGTTCAAATGGCCCATTCCAGGACTGTAGACGATTCCAGCTGTCATAGGGTGAAAGGTAGGGTACACAATGGACAGGGGGCCAGTCTGTCACGTGGCTAGTACAGGAAGACAGACACTCACATTCAATTGATTTGCTTGGTAATATAATTATTTATTGGTATAATAGCAGTCTTTAAGAATCATTCAATTTAGAATCACCAGTTAACCTAACTCCCTTAACAGCATGTTCTTGGATGGGTGGAGGAGGCCAGAGTGTTCAGAGATCCCATGCACACATGAAGAGAACAAACTCCACATGGAAAGGCCCAGCCAGATCGCATATTTGAACCCAGGAGGCAAAAACACTGTGCAGTGGTGGTGGCAGTTGTTAAAAATGCAGATATATGTAGGAAAACTTAACATGGATACATTTCTCCCTTCACTAGCAACGGATGTTGGCATGGGACTTACACTTTGAGATGTGGAATCGCCCAACGTGGACGTAATACCTCGGGGTCTTGAGCTGTTTTCTCCTGTTTAAAACGACGAAGAATTTCAAACTATGGTTTGGGAAGAGACACAATACATCTTGTGTCAGCTTAATCCCTTTTTCTGCTCACTGCCCTTCCTCTGTGTGGACGGCTTCCATGTACATGTTTATACCATTTTTTCCCCCTGCATCACTTTAACTAACTCAAGTCTCGGAGGCTTGTGTTCCCTGTTTAATGGGATCCAAGTAAACAACTCCTCATGTTAAAGTTAGAAAAAAAATGCAAACGGTACAGCCCACAAAGTCAGTGGAAATGCTTTTCCTGAGAAAAAGAAAGAGAAGAATAGAAGAAAAAAAATATCCTACACCACAGCCATGCAGTAAATTGGTTCAGTGCAGTGAACCTGCGTTCTCTGTTTGGGCAGGCAATAAGCAAAATGAGGGAACATGAAATGATATCTCAGCACATTTATCTCGATAAGAGCAGAGGATGTTGAGGCGTAATAGGAACAACATGGCTGGTAATGATAGGAACAGGACACGATGGAGGAGTAGACATGGATTACCAGCATTCCTCTTGATGGGGTTTTATGGAGGAAAAAACAGAATAGAGTTCCTTCGTTTATTTGATTTTAGGGCCTGTGGTTGGGAAGGAAAAAAAAAAAAACACTAGATAAATGCATGTTTCATCAGGGCTAAATATTTCCACCCTGTAAAAAAAATGCTGGAAAGCAAACACAAGCCAGATTGTGGACTAGTGGTAGGACGATTGTGGGTATTTGTTTACATGTCTCTCAGTGTGCATGTGTGTCTGCCTGTGTGTGTGCATGCATAAATACCAAGTCTAACCACCCTAAATTGGCATAGCAGGTGCTTCTGAAACAATTGTAACCTAATGTTACTGTTTACCAAAGCCACTTCCCCTGCTTTTACTCTGAAGTGTTGGGCAAATAAAAGAGAAGAGGGACGAAGGCCAAAAGTGAAGAGCTGCAGCGGATTGTTTGAGTCCGAATTGAACACATTCATCACTGACAGGTTTGCTAAAAGGCTTCCATCAAAGGCTTCCATCAAAGTGAAGGATTTCTTCATAATCTTCTCTTCGCATGCCAAAAAATCCAGTGCTCCCACTGCTACTTTACTTTTTTGTCTATTGACTGCAGATCCTCAGACTAACCTCAGCCCTTCAGTGTTTCCTATGTCCAAATCTTTTTTTGTCTTTCCACTGTTGGCATCATCTTTGCATCACATATGTTTTGGAAAAGAAAATATATGAGTGTGAGGTCAGACAGACACAATGATGCAGTTCAGTGGTGCAGCGGTGTGTTCACAGTTCCTGGTGTTAGGTTTACTCAGTCTCCTGTTGTATCCACAAAGCAAGCAGCTCCCTCGCATTTCTGGAATGGCTCACATTTCTTCTCTCCCCCTCTGTCATCTTTTTCATTATTGCCGATCTCCAAAATAGAGCCAAGATGTTTTGGAAATCCCCCCCCTCTCCCTCCTTCTTTCCTTTCTCCCTTCTGACTTGTCCTTTCACCGTTGTGTCACTGTCGGAAACTGAGGTGAGATCAAGAGAAAGCAAATCCACCAAGCTGCGGTGAAGGATACTCCCTTCTTGGTCATCTGGACTCCATTTTGTTTCCTTTAGATGTTATCCTCCTGTCATGCTGCTTTGCAATCAAACAATAAAGTGACAAGATTAAGGGAGAGGAACCCTGTTATGTGAGTGGATTAAACAGCTTAAAATAAACAGGGGTTGTAAGATGAGAAGTGCTCATTTTCTCAACACTAAAACGAAGCGCCAAATCTTTATTTCATAAACAAGATTAAATGCCACTTCATGTCATCACTGAAACATGTTTTCTTTTCCCCATGCTCCTTGTCAGCACTGCTGGTACACAAGAAACAGACACATAAGATTTTATCCTAAAATGCTGCTCGTTTAAGAAGAGATGCAGTTGTTAATTGAGACGTAAAAGCTAATGATACCAACAGTAATGTGGTTAGAGTGCAGGGATCCATCGCCGTACTGTTTACATCTGCTAAGTTTTAATATCAGTGTTAAACAACAACAACAAAAAGCACAACTCTAGCACAGCTCATTACCATTTTATCAAACAGCCCAAGGTGTGATAAGGCACATACGAATTTAAAATTCAAGCACCGTGCCTAATTCTCATTTATCTCTAAAAACAATTAAAGCCTACTTGGCATAAACTATGCCATGATCCATCATCTGCCACAGTTGTTAGTTCTTTCTCAACTGGAGGAATGTATGAGCTGCAGCAGAGGCTGATTAGCTGTAATCTCACCTCCAGATTTATTTTCTCAGAGCATAATGCAAGGTGATGCAAAGTAACTCAATCCTTTAGCACACATATGTATCATCACAGAGACACTTAAATCACTGCCATAATGGCTGCCATGTTTTCCCAGTTCACCGGCTTCATCCCTCTCTTTCTCTCCCTCCTGTCTATCGGCCCCCCTCGCGGTGTGTCTCTCAGTTTTTGTTTTTTTCTTGATTTCCTCTAGTCTGCCCCATGGAGACCGAGCCAGAGCACCTGCAAGTGCTCACTTTGAAAGATGTTGCAGGCTCAAGAATGTGCGCAGTAAACACATGAGAGCTGTATTTATAATAAATCAGCTTTATGGCCCTCTGATGGAGGTGATATCAGTGAAATTTATGCTGAGAGACCTCGCCGTCCTTAGCGAAACAGCTGCGAGATAGCACTACACCCCCACAACCACCACCCACCTACACCACCACCTTCACCCCCATCACCACCACCGCCCCGCCCCACCCCAGCAGCTCGCCTGGTCTGACTGGGTTTAGAGAGCCCAACACAGTCCTCTCTATGTGGTGGGGCCTGTGGTCTCTGGAACGGTAAAGTCCAGACTGAAATAGAGTGTGGGCAGGGTGGCGGTAGTGGGTAGCTATGTGTGTGCTTGTGAGTGTGTCTCTGTGGTTGTGTGTGTGCAGTTATATGTGTATTTAATGTAGGCAGGGTTGCATAAATAGCATGAGCCTAGTTGAAGAGGCCGGAAGAGTGTCAGAGAGTTTTAAGGTGGATCATCTCTTAGCGATTCCAGACCTGTGTTATCACAAACACCAGTGTTTTTGAAATTCACCCAAAACCTGACATCCCTGACAGTCCTATAAATCATAGTCCTGCAAATACATTAAAGGTGCAATGTGTAGAATACATTATTTCAAGAAGAGATTGCTATTGTTTTGTAATAGAACTCTTTAGTTCTATTTTTGTCTCACATGGGAACCAGTTCAACAGCATGTTCATGCTCACAGGCTTCCAGACTACTCTTGATGCTGGTAGCTAGAGAGAAGCCATTCCTGTCACGGTCCCTCAGTCCTCCTGACCTTTATTTTCTCTCTGTGTCTCGCTCTCCTCTCTCTGTGCTTGTGTGTCTGTATCTGGATTCATGGGCAGGACTCATCGCAGGTTCCCGCCTCTGGCTGAACACACCTGCAATAATCAATCACCTGTTGCCGATGATCTCGTCAGCAGGTACTACTTAACGGGGCGGTTGAGGTTCATTCTTTGTTGGAGCATTGAACTGTGCTGTTAGTAAAACCTCAGCTCTTTAGTCTAGTGTGGTTTCCCTGCCTTTTTCCCCTTGTGACTAATCTCATTGTTCTTTCCTTCGTGTACAGACCTTCCCTGGATTTCGCCCTGGAGTGCTTGGAGAAACTGCCTGAGCTGAGTGAGGAGAGTTTGGATTGTTTAGGTGTCCCTTTCCCTGGTTCCCTGGATCCCCTGCTTCCTGAATCACAACCTGTATATATCTCCCTGGTTTTTCATTGTAAATAAATGCTCTAAACTTGACCTCTCTGAGTCCTGCCATTGAGTCCTCTGTCTTCTTGATAATTGAAAGAGGTGTGATGAAGGATAAGTGAACTAATTGGACCTTTACCAAAGTCTAACCCTAGCTGATCAGTATTAAATCACATCATGAATAATAGATATATTTACCATTTCATTTGTTGCCTGTCCATTAGCATATTTGAATACTGAGTGTTTTTTAACACATGCACTGTGGCCATGGGTTTTTGGGGTACGTGTGTGAGCAACCATTAACCTTAGTCTTCAAAATGCCTGCTCCCTAGAACATTTTCCAGAATTCATGTATGGAACCAGCTACTGATGCATAAAAGAAAAAAAATGTAACAACTGGGTGCAGGCCTGTGTGCTGGTAAGCATGCTAACCTCAGTTAGAGCTGCACAATCAATATCTGGCACAGTATCTTGAACCAACTTGTCACTTGGGACAGATCATTAATCTGCTGTTTGGAAATATTTTGGAATTAGCAAAAGGGAAAGTTAACCAAGACTTATTTAGCTGCCTGAAAACGCTGCAGGCTGCAGTATAATAATGTATTAAAGCCAATCAATACAGCACAACTGGTCCATAAAAGCGAACCTGTATAAAAACTTTGATAGTGTCAGTACATGTACTATATGCAAAATGCTACATAGGAAACAGAGGGATCTCACAGCTGTCAAGTAATTTACTAAGTACTTAAAGTTTTTTTTTTTTTAAATTGTATTTATATTTCTTTTCTAACAGATCCAATCATTTTAGATGCTTAAGGTAGACCAGTTTTATTGTATTGCAAAGATTTGTACATTAGCACAAATGCAACACAATATGGATGCAATGTTGTGTTTATGTGAAGGTAAAGTAAAAACTTTTTTCTTAACTTTTGTCACTAAAATCAATGAATATTCATTACAATAGTTGTGATCACAATACAGGCCAAATTAATCGTTATAATCCTTTTGGCCACAACCATGTAGCCCTAAACTCAGCAGCAATACAATACATATATGTCAGTAAGATAAAGTCTCAGCTGTTGCTTATTCATGCGCTGTTAAGAAAAGTATGTATTGCACCTTTAAATCTCGTAGTTAAATATGGGTTAGAAGTGTTGAGGAAAAGTGAGCCTCAAACATTCCATATTGCTCTCCATGCATTATCACAAGTGCAGAGGCACAAACACATGCACACGGTCACAGTGCTACTCCATTTATCATCCAGCCTTCTCTAACAAGCCCAGATGGTTCCTGTCTCTACTAGCCAGTGGACACAAAACACATTTAAAAGCAGTGATGTCACATCCATGCTTGCATTGTGTGGTTTTACCTTACAGAACCCATTCTCATCATTCCATGATGAAAGGTGACCACCCGCCATTATTTGGTTTTCAACAGATGCAGGCAATAATAAGATCTGCCGAGGCTCCGATGGTTAAAGTTTTCTTAAAGCCTCTAAAACGTTGTGGAGTCCCACATAATCAAGCCCCAAAAATACACCACATAAACAGTGAATTTCTGTGTTTTTTCCCCCCTCTGATGTCATCTCCTGCTCTTCTTGCCAAGGAGGGTGCAGCAGCTTCTGTAAATGTTTGTTGTTCTTTTGTCAACAACCCCTCTTGAGGACCTTGTATTCAAATATGTTTGCTAATTTGGTATCGTGCCGAAGTGACACGAAGGTGGATCAACTAAATTTAAGCATGAGTCAGCCAAGTGTATGTAATACTGATTACACAATGGAAGGAGATTAAATCTTTACTGGAAAAAATGACAATTTTGTTCTTCTCTGCCATCCTTTAGCAATCCCGCTGAAGTGTCTTTGAGCCTGCGGGGGCAAAAAAATTAAAAGAAAACATCTGATATTCTAAACACTTTACAGCCTCAATAAAAAAAAAAAAAGTAAAAAAAAAAAGATAGGATGCTTACTAAAATGCAAATAATATGGCATTCACAATAGAACATATCAATTTATAAGTGAGAATATGTACCATTGCTGGGAGAGGAACGTTGTCCCGTTCTTGTCTGACAGAGGATTCTAGCACATGCTCAGCAGTCCTGGATCTTCTTTGTTGCAGCTTTCGTTTTGCGATGCACCAAATGCTTTCAGATTGTAAAAGTTCTGAACTGTAGGCAGGGCAGTTCAGCAACCAGACTTCTACTATGAAGCTATGCTGTTGTAATGCATGCAATGTAAGGTGCTGAAATATGAAATGCATTCCCTGAAAATGATGCCCTCTGGATGGGAGTATTTGATGCTCTAGAATCTGAGTATATCTTTAAGCACTGATCGTGCATTTCCACATGTGCAAGCTTCCAATTTCATAGGTGCTAATGCACCATCATACCATCAGAGATGCAGGCTTTTGAACTACCGGTAAGTGCTGATAACAAGCCAGATAGTCCCTCCATCTATAAGATGTGGTGGGGGCATGTTATCCAATGTTATCCAATGTAATGGGACCACTTTGCTTTGTGGATAAATATGTTTCTGGATCACATTTAGGTCTTGTTTCTTGGCAGATTGAACCATGTTTACAGACAATTTCTGAAAGTGTTCCTCAGCCTGTGCAGTGATTTCCATGACAGAATCAGGACTGTTTTTAATGCAGTGCCACCTGAGGGGGCCCAAAGATCGTGAGCATCCAATATTGATTTTTGGCTTCATCCCTGATGTCTGATCTTTTATGATGTTATGTACTGTAGATGATGAGATATTCAAAGTCTTTGTTGCGGAACTTTATTCTACATTGTTCCCAACTTTTTTTAGACATATTCCTGCCATCAGATTCAAAATGAAAAATTTCTCCAATACATTTTTTATATGTTTTCTGTGTTCTATTGTGAATAAAATATGTTTTTGCAATTTGCAGATCATTTCATTTTTATTAAAATTTCACACAGTGTGGCAGCTTGATTTGGAATTGGGGTTGTGCTAAATTTTTGACTAAAGGAAAAATGACAAAGACACATAATCCAGCAGTCTTTTTGTACCAGAGAGAAGTACGAAGTGTGATTGGACAATTAAAATAAATCATACCTTATTTCACTAGCTGGGCCCACGTCCTCCTTTTAGGTTTGACAGCATTTTAGTAGGTAAAGGTGAATGATTGGACATGAACTGAGCTGCGGTTTGGGGAAGGCCTCGAAGGGGACTGGCGACGGCTGCTGGGCCTGGCAGATCCCCTTGTACTAAATAGGAGTGAAGAAGTTATGGAATTGAGAACAAGGAGGGAGGGAGGGTGGGGCACGTAAACGAGAATGAACAGCTTGCAGAACTGAGGGAACCTATATAGATGACAGCCGGAAGGAGCGTGTTTGGAGGCGTGGTCCCGCTCCTGAAATTCCGATACATAATCTCCAATTAAATTTCCTCTTATGGGTCATCACCTTCAGTGCACCACTTCCGCCACTTATTCTGTTTTTAGTTTTTAGCTTTATTGAAGTTAAATTCAGATTACCTGAAATTGTGTGTCTACAACTCCTTCCCTTTTACGTTGAATTTCATTTAGGTAAGAGGATGAGGTACTGGTGTGGACAAAAAAAAAAGAAAAAAGAAAAGAAAATCCTGCATTTTCAGCATAGTGTAAGTGTGCATGTTGATGAGATGATGAAACGCATAACATTTCTGCTTATTTTCTGCTGCAGTCATTACAGAAGCAGTTTGTGTTGATAGCCCTGCAGCAGAAGATGGTTCTTAGCACACAATCCCCCCACCCCATGGTATGATCCAGGTTCCTGGAGAGGAAACTGGAGGAGTAAGGCAACAAATTTGGCAGCAAACCCCAAACCAACCACTGGCATGTTTAGGTAGCTGCCATGGTAACCAGTGTTATCCCACAATAGATTTTTTTTTTTTTTTTGCACCTACAGCTCCAGAAGAGTAAAAGCAGCTTGGTTTAAAAGGTGTCGGTTGCACAACAATGAGGAAGGGAGGGAGGAAGTTTCACTTGCATTCACTGTTTTTCAGATTTGTAGTTGTGTTCTGGTTAAGATCAAATTTTGGAGAAGATGTTTATACATATCTTTTTTAGATCCTGCTCCCGGATATCCACACACACATAAATAAACAAAACATTTCAAATGAGCCCTCATGTACAATTAAAGTGAGCCAAACCACTAAAGACAACAACACATGGAATAACACGGACACATGTATCATTACTCTGGCTAATATCACTAAAACTGTGGTGCTTTTATTTAACTTTTTTCCAGCAAGCTTTTATTTTGTGGCTTGGATGTGAGCACATTTGGCCTTTTGTTAAAGGAATACGATGTTTGCATGCGTCAATACAGAAGTGGCATATTTGTGTTTCCTGGATGATAAAGGGTTATTGATGTGCACACAAACACACAATCTTTATAAGTTAGATTTTCCAAGAAAAGGGACTTTGCAGAAGTTTTTTTTTCTTTGAGATCCTGGAAAAGAACATCCGATTCACAAATCGACGTTATTCCTTATAAAAGTAAGGCTTTCAATTAAAAGAATTACACCCTGGGGAAGCTAGTTTCTTACACATAAAAAAAGCTCACCACATACATACTACTTACCGTTCTGTACTAATAGAGGAAAACAGGAAACGTTATAGAACCATTATAGAAAAAAAAATGAACACCCGTCTCACTGATGTCAGTGAAAGTTTTAGAAACTTTTGATCTTCATTTAAATTCCTTCTCAAAGGATTTGTTTAAAATTACCATTTGGAGAGGAATCGTTTATTTGAAGAATTTCACTCAGGATTTAGAGTGAATCATGGCACAGAAACAGCACTGGTGTAGGTTACTAATGTCCCTACCCTAGGCATGGTTCTTCCTGTTAATAGGGAGTTTTTCCTTCCCACTATTGCCAAGTGCTTCCTCGTTGGGGGTCATCTCAGTGTTGGGGGTTATTGTAGTCTTTATCTTACAATATAGAGTATTGAGCTGACTGTTGTTGTGATTTGGTGCTACATGAATACAACTGAATTGAATTAATACAAATTCCATTAACTTGGAAAATCTTGGAGAACATTTTCTTTAACTCACAAAGCTCCCAGTTTGAGATTGAGAGACAGACACTGATCCTAATTTTAAGATTAAACTTTCATTTTAATGAAACTTATGTTTACAGCTGGATCCGGTGGTCTAATTGTGGGGATTCTTGCACTAATATTGTAGGCTCTTTACCTTACATTATATAGCAACTGTACCTGGTATAATATGAAGATAACTGGATTGAGTTGAGGTGAGAGGATGGACCATCTCTGCCTAAGTCGCTGTATTTTTGAGATCATCAGCGGCAGCCCTAATGCAGATGGAGTACACAAAAACGTACTACTACTCTTAATGCTCTTGACTCATTTTAGAATCACCGACCCATTGTTTATTTATTTATTTATTTTACTGTCCACGGAAAATTTGTGTCATGTCAACCAGCCCCAGCGGTTAAGCACAGAGAGGAGAAAAATGTGGCTTCAGTTAACTGGATCCATTAAGATGTCTCCGAAACTCCAGCGAATAAATCTGCCCGCTTTGTCCTCCTCTCTTTAGCTTTATTTTTGTTTCAGTTATGTTTGTTTGCAGAGATTGGAGCATCTCTTTACTACACAACCAAACTCCCTCTCACGTTCCATCGCACTTGCGTCACAGGCTCCTCAGAAGCTTGCTTTCACCCTAAAGCTTGATTTGACGTGAAAACAAGTAATATGACTAAGCACGTATTTAAGAGCTTCCCAGCACTCAACAACTCAGCTTACATCCGGCCTCATAAATTTCTGACTCGCGCTACACAAAAGGATGCTAGAAGTGCAAACCGTAAATTTAAATCAGGAAATTCAAACATCACCTTATGCTTAATTCCCAGCTGGGATTCAGTTCATCATCATCACAGATGTGGCATTCCTATTCTGTAGGCTTGATGCTTTTTTTTTTAGTACTAAACGAAATGCTAATTCAGTATCATGAGCATGGGTGCAGTTATTTTCCTGTGAGTGAATCGTCCTGTTGCCATAAATAGTCAGTAGCACAACTAATTTGTGTCTGAAAATAGCTCCCCTGCAGATTTACTATTTACTCATGATTGGGTAATGTTTGCTAAAACATACAGTGTTATTTGCTTTTTAAATTTGTAGCCTGCATTTAAAGATTGAATCTTTACAGTAGAAAAATGTGCTGGGAGTGAGCGCAACAGCAGGCTAAGAAAGTGGAATGAGCCCTGCCACAGGATCATGTGTCTTTGCATTCATACTGTGCCGTATGCTATGTTAGCCAGTCTGTGTGAGTGTATGTGGGGCAAACTGTATCCCACCCCTGAACTTCAGCTCTCAAATCAAGGCCCTGAAAGTAAACACTGCACTGCCAGGGGATCTTGTTTATCAAATCTGCAATTGCACTCATAGAGCAAAATGACCTACAATTACAGGCCCAGCTAGAAATTAAGTTTTCAGTCAGCCATCCAGAAAAAGATCATAGGATATCCTACAAAAGAGAATTCTTCAGTAGTCCTCCCCTTCTCCTTGTACCTTTTTTCCTAAAATTCCATATCCTATGACTGCTTAAATAACGTGCTTTTTATGTTTCTGTGTATTTGCAAAAGGGTTTATATAGCTTCACTTCACACTGACATGATGTTTGAGAATGTTTATGTCACTTTATGGTGATATTTGTAGAATTTCCTCCCAAAGCAACCACAACAGGCTGATGCTTCCAAGCATCAGAGCTTTGTTGCCACTGGCTTCGCCAAGATATTCCGACCGCTCCTAAAACGTCAGCAATTCCAGCAAAAGCAATTACATGCTGCTGCCCCCAAAGTAAAGTTGAAAGGTTCTCTCTTTAAAGTGTGTAAAAATCCCTTTTGGTTTAGAAATATGGTGCTGGGTGGAACCTGGAGGCTACTCTGCTCTAACACAAGCGTGTGGCACGAGCATGCAACATACTGGTTCTCACAGAGAGATCATAAATGGAGCAGATCCCAAAACCTGGGTTACAGCATTCCTGGATCTCTAAGCAGTGCGGTGACCTAATCGCCTCACCACCTACTTCCAAATCCCAAGCAGCAAGCCAGACACCCCTGAGAGTAACATCTGACTGCACCATGAAATATTACGTCAGGAGTGAGTCATTGGAGACTGAGCCTCACTCAGCCTTATAAACTCACAAACACAGGGGCTTTGCTCAGACTAGATTAAACTGGTGAATATACTGTATCACTGAAAGGAAATGTATCATTTCTAGCTTCCACACTTTTCAGATAAGGTCCAAAATAAGCGGTGTAAACATCCAGCGTCACGTTATATGAGTGAATAAGCCGATCGCAAATACGTTTCTTTGACATGCTGCACTATGATTCAACATCCAGCTTTTGTGCACTGTTGACATTGCAAACAAATTCACTTTGACAAATATCCAAGTTTGATAAACAGATCGGTCTCTCCTAATAAATCAATTGATGGTGCTTTTATTAGTGTTTTGACATATCAGTCAAGCACATAATCAGTCAGTGAGCTGACTACCCAACATCTGCAGATTACTTGGAAAGTAAAGCCGTGGCTAGCAACCAGTAGTCCACTAAACACTTTGACCTGTGAAACATATAATCGGGAACTATTTTTTTGGAACAAGACACTAAAATACACAGATAAAAATCATGTAAACAGACGAAATATTACAAAAGAATTTCTTAACTGATGGCATGAACAGGCCTGTAGGGCAAACCAAAAAGAAGCTTTAAATATTTTGTCCACATTTAGAAGAAAAATGTTGTGAGTCCAATAGTCTGTTAATATTAACATGGATCAGAAATGATTATTTGCTAAACTAAGAACATTAATCACAGCTTATTATTTGGCAAAAAAATGCCCCAAACTGTTAAGATTTAGATTTCTTCACAGACAAAGAGGTGAATACTGATCTCTAGTAAGAACAAAAGTTGACATTTAGTCTCTTTTTTAACCAAAACAAACCAGAAAAAGTTCAGGAAATGACTTGGACAGTGTGTTTATTTGCCCAGAGTAAGCTGTAATAATGAGTAAGTCTAGCTATTTAACTTACAGCAACAGCCTACATTAGTAGAAGGTTTTTACCCTAGTATTAAGAAACATACAATGCTGTGCAAAATTCATAAACCACTCCTCATTTATTTACACTCTGGATCAAAGGAGCCAGACTTTTACTTACTTACTTACCTTACTTACTTACTTAAAAGTATTTTTAAAGTGGTCTTGAGCAATAGTTTCTTTTCTTCCCTCTCCCTTTTTTTTGTTTTTGGTATGTCACTTAAAATTGACCTATGAATCATCTAAACATTAAAAAGGCACCTAACTCAAGGGATAAACCAGTGTTGTGTCTACACATAACAGACGATTAGCAAACAACCAATTTATTCTGTATCTTATGGCACTTTTTTATGAGCAGCCTGTTGCAGAAACACATCTTACCATACGAGCTTCATTTATAAAGCTCTTTAAGATAATAAAAAACGTGCTGTGCACAAGAATGAATAAATAAATACACTGAAAAGTAAAAACAACACCAATAAAAACAGTGCGTCTTCCTGAGTTGAAGACTACAGAGTACAAATGTGTTTGAAGATGAGATTTACTAAGTCCAACATAATGTGTGTTGCAGTAATATAGCTGAGACCTAATAAAGGCATATATTACTTTCTGAAAATGCTGCCTAGAATTAAATGAAAAAAGCTAGACTTATTCATGCAGTATTTAAGAGAGAGAAACATCCCTCTGCTTTAATGACACATTGATCTGATTGTCATCAGCATAGCAGTGAAAGGTGATTCTATGCTTTCTAAGAATGGATACAAGTAGAAGTAGATAAAGTACAAAAAGCAGTGGCCCTTAAATTGAGCCCTGTGGAACCCCGTGTAGCAGGGGAGTGGAGGAGGAATCAGAGCCAGCAGAAATCCTTCCAAAGCACACGCACGGATACTCTCAAGATGCTGTAAATGAAATACCAGGTCCATGTATCACAGTTAGATCAAGCAGAAGAAAAATCACGTAGTCACCAGAATCAGATACCAGGAAAATATCATTAAAGACCTGTAACAGTGTAACTCTGTGCTAGGAAGGATTTCAAACCTCAGGAGATCATGCTTTTCCAAAAAACAAAAGTCTTCAACTGAGTATAAACTATATTTCCCAAAACTTTTGAAAGAGAATGCAGCTTAGAGATAGGGCATTTGTTCAATTTCTTCAACTGAATCTTTTTTAGGTAGCACAGTTTGACAGGCTTAAAATCCAAATGTGTAATTTAGGTTCAAATAATCAAAATCAAATCAAATCACTTTTATTGTCACATTACATCATCACAACGTTGTCAATCATCAATAAGTGAGTGTCTACAGCCATCTGTAAAACACGGTGAAGGCTCTGTTATGGTTCAGGGCTTCATTTCAGCCAGTGGTGTTGGAGATCTTATCAAGACTGATGGAATTATGAACGCAGAAAATTATGGCCAGATTTTGATCCACCGTGCAAAATCATCTGAAACGCTTCTTTTTTCAGCATGACAGTGATCTGAAATACAAGTGATCTCTTTTACAAGTGATCTCTTTTACTGCCAATGCAGTAAAAGCATAGCTCGGTGGAAAAACACACAACAAAACACTATCGGTCATGGATTGCCCTCTCCAGAGCTCGGACATCAAAATTATTAAAACAATGTGAGACCATCTTGACAGAGAATGGAAGAAAAGGCAACAAATAAAGGGAAGCTTTGACATGTCTCAGCCTGATGAGTAAAGGTGGCCACACCAATTGTTAGAAATAATTACAAGCGTGTTATGTTTACACATGTTTCAATAAATTTCTATCAACCATTTGCCTATTAAAAGATAAAGAAATGACTGTAACTTAAGACTTTTGCACAGTACTGTATCATTCGTAGATTATAAATAATTAAATGAGGTGGTGGGATTGATGTCTGAGGGTCTCTCCTACCACTGTGATCTTCACTATTTCACAAATATAGTAAACCCTCAATAGTAGTATTTGACATCTATGATGAAAAATAGAACCCAGATTCACGATAATATCGGTGAATGCAGCATTGATTACCTTTAATTTTATATTTCTTTCAGTTTTTCCTTCTTTCATTTCAACACTATCATGTCTTCTTCGCCCACACAGGGATGTTAGCATATCCCAACTGCTTGGAATTCCTTCCCTCCGTCTTGAGAGCACACACTGCATTTTAAAACTTGTCAGATCCTTTTAAGTTTTATTTGAAAGTATGTAATTACATTCTTAAAAGGACAACAGGTCGCCGGAGTGATTTACGCACTACATTAAATGTCAAGTTTCGAAAAGATACTGTTAACACTCGTGTGTTTTTGGAGCGAAAAGATAACAAAGTGGAAACATTTTAAATTAGAGCAGAAGCTTTGAATGTACTTCACTTCTGGTAAGTTTTGAATTTTGTGTTGGTTCATTTGGGGGAGCTGCGGCTCTTCTGTGGCCCATTTATGATTTATGAGGTTAGGCTCTTTGTCACTGATAGAATTAAAGAGTAGATAGGCAGTCTGATTTGTGTCTCTCATTTTGATACAGCTTTCTGCTTTCAGCCGGGGTCACTGAAGGTGGTACGTAACTTTCTGAAAAATGGATTAGTAAAGTTTTGGAAAGATCTGCCTTTCTTTTTATTATGGCTTGAGAAAGTAAAATATGGCAGCAGTTTTCTTGCTGAATGGCAACTTTGTACGGTGACCTCATAACTTGATTTGGAGAATATTACACAGTCGTTCTTATCCAAAAAGAATCCTAGATATTCAGTTTTGAAACACTGGTCACAGGATCTCTCAGGGCAGTGTATCAGCCTTCTGCATCCATGTTATTTAATTATGTTCTATTCCTGGTTGATTTCCATCTATTCAAGCCTAATCTATTTTTCTCTCAAGCTCCAGAACATGACACTTGTGAAGTTCTCACCACTGGAGAATTTATTCTGCTACCTCTTTGCTTGGCCTCTTAGGGGCTGCGGTGTGGCCAAAGTCAATTCCCCCTCTCAGATTAAAGGAGTATCTTCAAGTGCCAATCCAAATGGTGATAAAAAAAGCTTTTTAATCCATTGAGAAAGTTTCCCAGCGTTACCCCCCAGAGTCCCGGCATCAGGCGTTGCTGCACTCAGGCTGTGTCTGGACAGTGTTGAAGCCCAAGTGTATCTTCCTGCACCCTGACAGAGAGAGGGAAAGGCTCAAAAAGCCCCCCTTCTGCAGCTCACTTGACCAGGTCTCTTTGATAACATCTGGCAGGGGCAGGATTGCACCAGTGACAGCATGAGATGGACAGACATTAAAGTCCTCTCACTCACAGCTCCACATCATTTGACACACAGAGCCTCAATCTCATATGCCCGAGTGTCACTGATGATCTCTCTTTGTTACGGGTCTGATGATATTTTCCAGCAAGAGTGCCAATAAGAGGTGACTTGGCATGGCTTATTTTTATTGTGAACTCAAAAGGTCACTGATACTGTCTTTGCTAAAGTTTTTGTGTGTTTCTTTGACTACAGAAGAACAAAACCCCAAGTGGGTCGGCAACTTTTTGCTTAAACATTCTTTGTAAAAGGGGAGTTGTAGGGTTTATTTAAGCATGACATCTGTTGAACGGGGTGGGCTGGAAAAGACGCTGGGCCACCTTTGTTCTCGTGAAAGAGACTGGAAGCAGTTTGGTGGGGGAAAGAAGAGTTTCAACACAGTTATCCCAGAGAGGCTCAGATCAGTTCAACATCCATTCTTCTCCATTTTCTTTTTGTTTACTTCTAGGTTCATGAGTTTACATGCCAATTCCATTACAGGGATTAAAATAGTTTGTCCAATCTATCCTCAGACTTTGCTTCCCTTGTCTGTCTCCCTCCCTGAACCCCCCACACCACTTACAGACTTTTAGGTCTCAAGGCTGGGTTAGGGGATTACAGGACAAGCAACCCTCAGCCCGAGAACCCAAAGAAACACGAGGCAGCTGTGCTGAAGAATGTTCCAGTGAGAAATCCAAGCATTAGCAGTGAAAGCTGAGGTTTGATCAATGGCTGTGGCGCGTGTCTGCACTAGTGAGCACTTTGCAGAGCCTCTGAGGTAGAAAAAAAGAGAAAATTAAGGTGTGTTATGACATCAGGCTGGAGGTCTAGGTGCTCGGGTCACCTTTGAGCCGCTGCTGATTAAGGGCTGGTGTTCACAGGTGAGCAGCTCCGAGCAGGATTTAGTGACACAGGTAGGTGAAATCACTCCACTCTC
Organism: Rhamphochromis longiceps; assembly: GCF_057381845.1. Lineage (NCBI taxonomy): Eukaryota > Metazoa > Chordata > Actinopteri > Cichliformes > Cichlidae > Rhamphochromis > Rhamphochromis longiceps. Next base: position 25,067,093 of record NC_140575.1, on the reverse strand, counting down.
CCAGCTTACGTTAAAACAGCAAAGCTGCTGACCTTTCCCCACAAATAGCTGCAGGCAAATGTCAGAAGATAAGTGAGCTCTTTGACCTGCTCAGTTTAGTCAAAGAAAAGAAAAACAGGGTGAACTTTCCATGCAACTTCTACCTTCCTCAATAGATGTTCGCGCTACCAGAATGCTGATGTTTTTACATGCCTGAATTTGACATTTCGGGACTTTTTTGCCATCTATAGAAAACTTTGGACTCAGAGGTGCAAGCAGTGGGAAAGCTCCTCACTGACTACCTGTGGTTCTAAGCCGCCCACATTTGATAATCTCCTTCGTATCTGAGGAGCTCAAAGAGGCTAAACCCAGTCAACAGCTTGGAATGGGCATCCACCACATTACTTGCACTCAAGACAGTTTTGAAAGTTAACCTTTCAGTCCACTTTAGGGTGACTTGTGGTGTATTTTGGATTTTAAAAAATCTCACCTTTAATGTAAAAGGATCACAAAGAATATAGTAGAATATTTTTTAAAGTTTGAATATATGTGTGTTCATACCCATACGATGAGTATGAGTAAAAAATATTCTACATAGTAATAATAATAATAATAATAATAAAGATCTTAGAGCTTTACTGAGACAACTGTTTTTTAATCATCTAAAAAAAATGAAATCCACTCTCATGCAGGCAAATAACATACTTTACATCTATCATATCTGACAGGTGACGTGTGCTTGAACTGTTTAACTTTTCTTTTTTCACTGGTACAGGATGGATTGAGTTTTATCTTATCTGTCCAAAATAAATTGCGCCATAATTCAGGTTTTGTTTTTATTTTTTTCCGCTTGTTTGTGTTTACTTCACTAGTTTGAAGCTTATCTTCTGTTTAAAACTTGCAATACAAAGTCATGCTGGTGTAATCTTGTTTTGATGGATGAGACAACCACAGGTTACGTACATCACCCTGATGCAGCCTTATACGTCTTTGTATCTTTTGACCTCACAGAAACATCCTGTCCATTGTTAATTCACCTAAAAACACCGAGAGGATTATTATGTTGGAATTTCCACCCGCACATTAAATAAACTGTCGAGAAGGAAACACACTCTTTTTGTTGGTTTGTCTTTTTTTTTTTCTTTTTTTTTGCTTTAATTAATCATAAAACCTAAAGTCAAATAGGACTGAATCTCTGAATGGCAATCAACATGATGAAGAGGGCTTAAGGACTTGAGAGGAACCAGTTTAATAGCGAAAACATCTCTAAAAGGGCAATCTGTAAGATTATTCGTTTAAAAACTACTAAAAAAAAGTAAAGAATTTAAAGCTATTAACAATATGGAAAAGATGTTTGTGTTGCATTACAGACATTGTATCAGCACGGACTCATATCATTCCACAATGCAACTTTTAACTCAAGATGTGATATAATGTACCATCCAGTATTTACTTAGTCTATCATGAGAGAGGGAATTATTAGTGTGTATTATTCTGACATGCTGTCAATCTTAATGTAAGACAGGAAGTGAATCAGAAAACTGGATTAATGTGAAAGCCATCCAGCTATAAAGTCTGTTTTAGCCTAGCACCACTTACTGCACACAAGCTTGCTCACGTAATTCTGATTTCTATGCTGTGGTAGTACTTGTTGATAGAAGACTGGATGCTCTCCATGCACCTTAGAAATCAAAGAAATCGAAAATAAGGAGGCAGAATAGCACTCCTAAATATCCAGAGTGACCGCAGTGGATTTTTTTTGTAAAACAATACAACAACCCCTTCCTAATTCTACCATGCACAGCTTTACAAAGCAGTTTTACAGTCTAAAACTCATCCTGCACCAATGTGTGATACACAGTACATCACATGCAATTTTAACAATACTGCAACTCAGTGGGGAACCACAACCAAATGAATGCAGGTGAATCTTTTTTTTTTTTTAACAACAGGAAGTTTTAAGTTACATTATACAAAGAATAATACAGTAACTGTAGTACTGTAGTAAAACTGAAACTGCACGACCTATCTGACACTCATCTATGCATTCTAACTCTTGCCAACCCTACAAACCTGTAATATTAAATATAGACTCTTGGGCACTGGTGTGATTATTCAAGCTGTTAAATCTTCAGTTAAAAGTGGTTAAATATGGATCAAAAAAGAAAAAAAGAAAAAAAAACAGGAAAGAAAAAAAAGCTCTAAGTCTGACGAAAAATAAATGAGCAAGGTCTCATCAAAAAGACAAAATGCACATGTATACAGTGCATAATGCTGGAAGACTAAAATCTGGGAAAGAACAAGTGGAGATAATATTTATTAAGACTGCAAAACAAACTAAAACAAATCTGTAATGTTTCTGGCACATTTTAAATGCTTTTTAAACATATACAGGAGCAGAAACGTTTTAGTCATAACACGGGGAAACGGATTTTTATCTTTTTAAGCAGCGGTTCGCCAAACGGAATCCTTCAAGGAATAATTTCAGTCATACTTTAAAAAAAAACAGGACTGAAAAGAACATTATGGCTGAATTTAGATCTTTTTTAGATCTATTAATTGTGATTATCTGCTTTATTAATATCATTTTCTTTATCACCGTTCCACATCCGTAGTTCTAAAACGACAGTCATTTTAAAATCATTCAGACAGATGGCCCACTGTGGGGTTAGGCAGTGATTGAAATGTTACACAAGTACATAACACGGTGATACCAGTCATATAAAATGTCTATATGTTAAATGAACCCTCTACTAAGTTTAAAGAGCAGTCATGAAGTTCCGTGAAACCCCTCATCAAAAGCACTATCGAAACATGGATCCACGGCATGCGATCGTGGAATAATTTCAAATGACGATAACAATAAGAAGTGCAAGAGGCAGAAAAGCTATTTTGTAAAGTTGTACATTAGTGGGAACACATCGCTTATATCGGGGAAGCCAATCACTTTGAATACATTTCATAAATTTTGATGAAGGATTAAAGAAAAAGCCTTTAACCAATAAAAATGTACGCACGTGGCCACGTGTATATATATATATTTTTTTAATAATTAAATATGCATAGCATTTTTAAAGTAGACCAGTTGTTTACATCTGCAGGTACGCAAGGCGTTTATTTATTTATTTATTTTAGGTTAGGTCACTAACACGTTGCATATGGAGACTTACCGGGCATTTGACCCGCTGGGCGTTATTTAAAGACAAAATGCAAAGTTTCACATAGTGAAAAGGGGGGAAAAGCGCAGTGAGTTGTCTTTATTTAAAGTGGAGGAGGAGGAGGAGGAGGAGGAGAGAAGGGGGGGGTTATCCAAGGTGTTTGAGACAGATGAGGGAGGTGGGGGTCGTGGAGGAAGGAGGAGGCAGAGAGGGTAAATTGGGCGGACACATAAAAACTGCAAGGGGCCATAGATGCTGGATCATTTGAAAGCCTGCCGTCCTGCGCGCCGATCGCCCTAGTGAGCCGCACTGGAGACGAATAAGAAGCCCCGCTGCAGAGCCCGAGCGCCGGCCTTCACTCCTCTTGTCCGTTCTGAGGTGTCGCTAAAGGATTAATGAGCCAAAAAGGCGCATAATTTCTCCTTTAAGGCACATTTCGGCTTTTTTTCGGCGTTACGCCTGGACTGCCTTACACCTTCCCTTTCATATTCACTTCATTCGAGGATACCTGTACCTCTACTGATGGTAAGCGCTCACCAAACGACACATTTAGACTACACACATCAAAGAGTCAACAGCGAAACTTAAAAAACAACAACAACAACAACAGCAACAACATACAGACACACACATCTTTGAGCAAGAGAGGCTCTCGCTGAAGTGTTGTTACTTTAAGTTTGGGTCTCTCCTTTGTGCGCATTTAAGCGACTCCGCTGAGAGTTTAAACACCGTTCCGGGATAAATGCGCGAGAATAAATGGGCATAAAAAACACTCACAGCGCGCGGAACTCATTCAAAAACCGATATAAAAGTGCATTTTGGAACGAATGGCGCTGTGATCATGGCCAAACAAGTAACAGGTTATTGTGCCCGAGACTTGAGCCGATGACAAATCAAGATGAGGTCATGTCCAAACACAGCGTCAGATTTTGCTGTTCTGTTTTTTTTATGTCTTTCATTGAAATCGCCAGCGTTGCGCACGTGTATGCATTTTATAATTCAGTTTAACACTGATTACACATCTGTAACTGCTTCTTGTCATCCAAGTATGAAGGCTCGTATGAACGATGGAGGTTGACAGATCAGAGATGAGCGATAATGAAAATAAGTTGGGGGGTTTCTCGCAAAAGATGAAGTTCATTTCATTTTACGTCACGGGTTTTGAACAATAATTGACGCATAATTGCGCCAGGTGACCGAGCTGATGTCCAGTAATGACATAATGCTTGCGAAAACATGAAATGCTAATACATTACAGCTGCAGAGTCTTGCAGATGTGAGTCCGGTTTGTTGTCCACTCACGTGTTTTTCATCTGTTTGCAACAAGTCGTTGTAAAGATAAATCCTGTCATTTAATCCGGTAAAACTGCAGCAGGGAAAATTGCGGCCTGCGGACGCCCGGTCTCCTTGGCACTCAGTTTAGTTTGCAACTCAAATTCATCTCGTGAACTGCAGAGGAGCAGAATGGCCAAATAAATAAATTTAGAATTACTTTTACACACACACACACACACACACACACACACACACACACACACACACACACACATATATATATATATATATATATATATATATATATATATATATATATATATATATATATATATATATATATATATATATATATATATATATATATATACATATATATATATATATAAAGAAGTCATGTCACTTCTGGTGATGGCTTTAATTCGGTCATTTTCCTTGTCAGCCTCCGTCTGATTGTTCTGGGTTTTCCGTTATTAACGCACAATTAACAACACACTTTTTTTTTAATTTAAAAGAAAAAACGTGCCATTGACACTTTCCCCTTTATTTTTCAATAAAAGGAAAAAAACCCGACAGGATACATCAAAAAATCCCACACACCTCATCTTTTCCCTCAGACTTTTTGCCTTTCGTTTATAATGCCAGAGAAACATCATTGTATGTTGTAATTTCGAGCTTGAGAAATTTAAAAAATATCCCAACCTGCACATAAAATATAGAATTTTCTTAGGCTGACTGGTTAAATATTATTATTTAGCTTTGTTAATTTGGTTACTACAAAGCAAAAAAAAAAAAAAGACAAGAAAAAAAAAAGAAAAAGTGTTTGACATTTGGGGTTGTGTGTGTGTGTGTTTTCTTTACCTATTGCTCATTCCAAGAACATGGCATTATTTTGGGACTACCATTCAAAGACATAAATGTCTTCTAATTATACAGGCAGCAACCGGAATTAAGCATAGACATTGCCACTGATCAATCAATAAGTAGAACCCTGTGACTAAAATGATAAAATCACTGTTCCACAGTGACCTGTTGCTCTCCTCCCTCTCTCCCTCCCTCATTCCCATCCTCCCTCCCACCATCACTGTCAAATTCCTCAGGAAACACATCTGAAGAGCCATGTGCATAGTCTGATCACATTATCTCTGGTCAGAGAGAGACAGAGAGAGAGAGAGAGAGAGAACGAATGAGAGAGGCCAAGGGGGATCAAGCAAAGCCAAGGGCAGTTTGACTGCTGCAGCCTAATTGCAGCCTGGTCTGCAACGGTTGCTGCAAAATGTATTTCTGTCACTTAGTGGAAAGCTTTTCTGTGTGTCCAGCTTTGTTTTATAATCTCATGTTGTTTTCGTTTGTTTGATTGAGAGGGCAATAAATGACTGCACGTTTATGATGAGTGCAGAGGTGTGGGTGGCGATTTTTTTGCTGCTGTTGTTGTTTTTTTAAGAATTTGGTGTAAAACTATTTCTTATCGCTCTTGGTGAAAACAGGCCAGTAAACACGAGCACACTGGCTTGAGAGACACAGAGCTGAGCGTTACTCCCTGTCTGCCTTACATCTTCTTTCATCATCATCACACCATTTTGAGTGTCTGTCTGTTTTAGCCTGCAGCTTTGTCAGTGGCTGGTTACAGTTACAAGATGTTCTGTATGGTCAGTGTTTTTGAGTGCTATGAATCCCTGTAATCATGGGAGAGGCCCTCTCTGTACAATGAACGTTTGTTGTCAGAGATGTACACACACAGACTCTCTCACACACACACATTTATCCCCTCACCCCATGGGTAATAGAGCTGATCATGTTCTGAATCCTCCTCACTCTTTTTGCTGCAGTTCTCACGAACATGCAAATGGTGGCACACACTTATGCGGACACGCACGTCAATGCATGCGCTGCGTTTTGCAGTCGTGCGCGCGCACACTGCATGTCACCCTCTCTTCTTGCACAGTGGATCTTGTGTCATGACCGAGAAAAGGAGGGTCAAACCGAGGTCAAAGTCTAATACCGTTAGGGAAATAGATCCTAGATTGCATGTATAGTGAGGCATGCAGGAGGCAAGTTAATCACATAGATATGAAGCCAGGCATGCTAGCAAGCTGAAAAACACAAACTGTATGTGACACACGCACACACACGCAGATAGAGTGTGAGCTAATATGCTTCCTCACTGTGCAGTAATTCTTGGTTGTGCTCCAGTGGAACAAGATCCAAATGATGACCGAAGCCTTGTGTCACTTTGGAGTGTTTGTTCCATGATGTTGTTGTGGTCACTTAAAATTCAGTAACCTTGTTAGTGCGATTCAGCAGCACTTAACACTTCAAATGAGGTGTACAAACTGAATCATTTGATCCATGTTGTTCTTGTTAAACCTGCCTGTTAAAGCTCTGACTTTTCCCTTTTTGGAAAGTGGTTCTTTTTGTGTGTGTGGAAGTGTTATATATTTTTAAATTAGTCTTCTAGAAGCACATTCTGCTCAGTATATCATGCGTACATCAGTGGTGAATGTACTACTGTATGTACAGTGTTATCAAAGTAGAGAAGTCCTGCCATCAGAGTCACAACCCATGCGAGCTCTAAAATGGAAGAGAAGCTCTTCTAAGAAGAATCTGTTTAGTTCCTTGTCTAAAATAGGTCAACTCAGTCGCTTGGAGGGGTAAAGGCTGAGTGGGTTTTCAGTTTTAGTAAACCAACAGCCCTCTTATCTTGAATAAAGAGTTTGCTAATTGTGATCAGACTTGTTTTGTGCTCTGTGGGTTCTGACGTTTTTCTGTTGAACCTGGTGCTAATCAGATTTTTAGCTTGTCATTAATGTAAAGTAGGAAGCTGCTTTTCAAATGGGTGTCTCTGAAATAGATGTAAGCATTGAATAAGTTGTATTTTCTTACCAAGGTGGGTGTCAAGCATTAGGTATCTGCTGTCTGTGTTGTAGCACATGCCTACTTACATTCCACTTACAGCAAATAGCTAGCTTACCCACCAGCCAAAATGATAAGCCTTAAAGAGACACTGGGTCTCTCTCTCACCAATAAACACACACATACACAAGCTCCTGTGCTACTCTTTGAAGAAATGCCATGTAACAACCTCAAGTGTTTGCAAGTGTCAGTTCACAATATCCCTGTGTTTTTTGCCTTCATCTTTCAGGAACAGGGTCACTTCAAAGTTCTCCTGCAGCCACCCAACGCCACCTGACATTTCCTAGAAGAACGGGTCCATTGCCTGCTCCCAACAAACATGGACTGTTTCCCCATGCTTTATTTTCTGTCGGTAAGTAAGTGGGCCATGCCATTTAAGTTTGCGGCATGTGACACGCTGCTAAATCTTGCATCTCCCTTCTCTCTGTCTGCTGACTCACTCATTTATGTGGCGTCTATCCAGACTTGGACTGAAGGTCCCTAAGGGGTATTGGGCGAGCCACGTGCCTGAGGAAGAGCTTTTTCTTATAAGTGTGTGGCACAATGTCCCAGGTTTGGGCCATGGTTTGTTTGAGCAGAATGTCTTAAGACCGAGACTTTTTATCAAGTTAAGAATTTGCTTAGACCCCAGGGCTGCCTCTTTTATTTGTCTAATTATAGTGGAGGAGACAAGGAGGAAGGGAGATAGTGGGGAGGAATGGCCCTGAGATTCCATTCAAAAAAAAAAAAAGATGGGTTCTTGAGCTAGCTGTTTACCTTTGGAGGATAAAGATAAACTCTAAATGGTCTATCTGATCGGAGACTACTTTACTGTAAACAAGGCAGACTGGACTATTGAAACTAATTAGTCTGCCTTTAGTGGGAACATTTATACAAGAGAAAATAATGGTGTTTTGGATGGAGGGTAAGACAAATCTTATAGCTGCCTTTATATCTGCTCTATTTAGCCCTTTTTTTAATCATTTATCTTCCTGTTCCATCTGCTGCTCTCACCAGAGACATCATGATTCCTGGTAATCGAATGCTGATGGTCATTTTAATATGCCAAGTCCTGCTGGGAGAGAGCAACCATGCTAGTCTGATACCTGAAGAAGGAAAAAAGAAAGTACCTGGCCTGCAGGGTCGTTCGGCCGCTCAAAGCCATGAACTGTTGCGGGACTTTGAGGCCACACTGCTGCATATGTTCGGCCTCAAAAGGCGGCCGCGGCCCAGTCGTTCAGCCACTGTGCCCCGCTACCTGCTGGACCTTTATCGGCTACAGTCGGGTGAGGCTGAGGAGGCCGGAGCGCACGACATTGCTTTTGAGTACCCAGAAAGGTCAGCCAGTCGGGCCAACACTGTGAGGGGCTTCCACCATGAAGGTAAGCAAACACATGAACTCCAGAAAAACAATTTTAAGGAGCACAAAACTGAAAGAAGGAATGTCATTAGTAGGAGGAGAGATGATAAATACAAGTGTCAGCACACAAACCATTACACCACTCTTACAGCAAGGTCGCTGTTGCCAAGCATTCCAATAGTTTTGGTGGTAATGCAGTGCGCTGGCATGGGTGAGGTTTGCTTAGTATTCGGGGTTTTAAAAAAAGCACATTTCCGACATCCCTTGAAACATGATTGTAAGAGTGCTCCACCCATCTCACCATAACCAAGGAATCTAAGGATGTGGTCACCAAACACTGTCTACAGAGGGGCAAAAAAAAAATCTGCTAGACAAGCTCTCAAGAGCCTAATTTGACAAAGCTCTGTGTGTTTGGTTAGCAGCTGAAGTAAAAGCATACCTCCATATTACTGACTTACACTTCTCACCCCACCCAGGAGAACACGGCTTTAAAAAGCCCGTTCTTGGACGGGAATTGTAGTGTGCTCCTCTCTCATGTCTCCAGTTTATATGGAGGGCTCTTTTAGAAGGACCTTCTTCAACGTACAATTATCTTTAATGCTACTCTGCAGACTTCTAAATAAAGCCCCTACTGCCAACAATGTGGGTGCTGAGAGCAGATGCTCGCAACTCTTTGGCGAGATGGAAAAATGGCCTCAAAAAGCTGGTGTGATAGACAGAGTGGAACATTAGAAGGGTTTCTGTTTATTGTGACTGATCCGTTTTAGTATCAAATGCAGAGGTTTCTCTGGGCTTGGAGAAAGTCCAGTTTGAGTGATCTGTGAAACGTAAGCTTAGTTTGAAAAGATAATGTGTTTGGAAAAGAAAGAAAATGATGTGTCACTGTTAGTCAGCAAGGAACTCAATTGTACCATGGATAACTGAGAAAACTGGGAATAATTTATGGATAGAGAGGGGAGTGAGGAAGGAGGGATGAGTCAGCCTTGCCAGACGTGTTGCTAAGGTAGCGCACGGCCACATGAACTCAAATGGTAGCGTAGCAAGGCTAGCAAGAAAAGGAAGCGCACCACCGCTAGTACAGGAACTTCTGCATATGATGCAATGTGAACACGCGCACATGTGTGCTTGTGCATCGGTTTCTACTCCTCTACAAGCATTTACCCTTCTTCTGATTTACTAAACTATGTTAATAATATGCTCTGAAGCCTTAAGAGTGGCAGTTCTCGCTTTCATGGCAGCGCCATTGTGTGATGGTATGACTCAGTTAAATGATCTGTCCAAAACATAGGGAGGCACTGCAGCCTGCAGCAGATGGATGATTATGTGAAGAGACATGTTTATAGGCAGGTTAAACTGTGTAACCTCTAACCTTGAATTCAGATGGCACGTTTATTGACTGGGTCTAATTGATGGCATCTCTTTGTTTTACATAAGTTACGAAGTGTGTTAGTGCCCACTTCAAATCTGATTTGGTTGAGGATTTGAATACGCACCGCGTCTTCTCGCAACACCTCCTTTCCCACCGGCTTCAGATAAATGAGATTCTCCTGTACTGTCTGACTCCTTAATGATTATTCATGATGAAAATGATAAATGTCTTAAGTGAATAAACTGCAGAGCTAATCAAAAACACAGCAGGTTTTAATAATGAGAACCACCTGGGTAAGATTAGGGCCTGGGTGTGAAATAACAGGGGTGGATTGAGCAGGAAAATAGTAGACACAACATTCCTTTCCCCAACAATGATGATCTTGCCAGAAATCTGCAGACTGTGCGTGGAATAGGGAGCCTCCACTGTGTTTATACTGTAGCTGTGGTACGTTAATCACCACCCTCCTTGTAATGCATGTTTCAGCAAAGTGCTCAGAGAAAGGCATTGAAAGAAGGGCAGGATAATCCTTAAAGATAGATAAGAAAACACGGACGATATACATTTATATTCTTGAATACCCTGGAGGCCTTTCAAAGTAAACATATTTCCAGTGTACAAAATGATATCTTTATACAAAGAAATGATTTTATATCTAATCATTTTTAAGAAAGCATACAATGCTTGCACAGTATACAAAAAAAAACTGAGTGCACCCCTGTTCAAAATCCTTTAAATGTGATGAGTCAAAATAATTCCAAAAAATCCTAAATAATACAGCTGAAGTACAATACACACCTGTGATCACTGATAAACCTAATACCCGAAACAAAAAATGAGTATACTTGTGATTTCCAATTAGGCTTTATGTATTTACTGTCTGTTTGAGCCTCTATATGAAAAAAGAATTGCCAGAAGAATTGAAAAAATATGATTGTGAGACTTCACAAACACACTTAAACGTTCGTAATTAGGGGCTATAAACCACCGCTACAGCCACAGTGCCCACCTCCTAAAATGACACCAGGGACAGAGAGCTGCTTGCACAATCTAGCATCAGACTTGTCCAGAGAAATGATGCATGCCAGTAAAAAACAAAAAAAGAACAAAACAACAACCTTGCTGGCTCTCCAGCACAGATCTGCAAGACTGAACTTGGTGCATATCGCAGTGATGATTTTGGGAGCATATTATTTGGTTAGATAAATCCAGGATAAACAATTTCTGGAGAAATTGCATTGTAATTGCTGAAAGTTGCTGCAGCCCTTCTGCACACGCATCCAGCAACAGGCTGGGATCAGAACAAACCGTTCAACCCTGTGGTTAGTGGACAATCTTACTTTACCGCCTGAGCCATGGCAGCCACAAAGATATTCACCAGAGTTCTTCATGTTTAACTTTCTCTGAGTTTGCTGCACAGAGTGCCATTAAAAGAAAAACACATAAGATGCTTAAGGCATACTAATATTGATCAGTCATTTAAACTGCAGTCGGCATAAACCTGAAAAAGCAAAGACAAAAAACTACAATGCACTGCTATCCTGCAGGTCTCACTCTCCATCCTAAGTGCGTTCCCAACAGATAAGCACAGCACTTTCCGCTGAGTAATATTTAACTGACACGTCAAACCCTTTTGTTAAACGTGAAAGCCTTTTCTAACCCATTCATCTCCGACATACTACCACTGTTATCACTGCTGTCTTCATACAACGTTACCTTACCTGAGCAGGTTAGAAAGATGTGACTCGCCAAACTCTGCTATCACATCCTTTGACTCTCAGGGATTCCTCGTAGGTTTAGTAGTGACACTAAACAACAAAGATCCACCAAACAAAATCACCAAAAACATTGAAAGACTGATGTGGTGGGAACCAAACTCGGAAATCTTTGCACCCTAAAGTGACACTTTGATGCCACATGCGCTTTTCAAAGAGCTGTCAAGGTGCCTCACTCTTTAACTTTACAACTTCGCATTTTGTTGAAGAACCTGCATTTGTCTGAAGAAAAATCGCATTCTGTCTGCTTATTGTGGTTACTTTGCAGAAAGATGCTGGAAAAGTGCTGCCTACCCTAGCTTCAAAACCTAGTAACATTCATTTCATCCTGTCACTGGCAACTGGCAATAACAGGATTATGCTAGAACTCACTGATACTGATATAAATATTACAGAAAAAGTATAAAATGTAAATCTTGGTAGTCAAACATGTAGTGACTTTTGATAACATATAAAAGTAAACATTCTGCTGTTTAACTGAGGAAATGAGTGTAAACTTGTGCAATTTTGAATCAGGATATTGCACATATTTTGTACCCTTGCTATTTTTGCCCTTGCTCAGGATGTATAAGTCTATTTTACATAGTCTCAAAATTATTGAGTTTCTTAGTTAAGCTTGCAGTAAATATTTTTTTTTGCTGTATTTCAGAGCACATGGAGCAGCTACATGAGCTGGATGACAGAGGACCCATGCCCATTCGTTTTATGTTTAACCTCAGCAGCATCCCAGAGGACGAGCTTCTGTCTTCCGCAGAACTGAGGCTCTACCGTCATCAGATTGATGAGGCCATTGCTGATGCCATCTCAGACGACCAGGCACTTCACCGAATAAACGTGTACGAGGTGCTCAAAGCCCCCCGACCCGGGCAGCTTATCACACAGCTACTGGATACGCGGCTCGTGCGCCACAACGCGTCGCGCTGGGAGAGCTTTGACGTCAGCCCCGCCGTGCTGCGCTGGGCTCGTGAACGACTTCCCAATTACGGGCTGGCTGTGGAGGTTCTGCACCTCAACCAGACTCCACGCCACCAGGGCCGACACGTTCGCATTAGCCGCTCGCTGCACCAAGAGCCCGGTGAAGACTGGGAGCAGCTACGCCCCCTCCTGGTAACCTTTGGTCACGACGGAAAGGGTCATCCGCTGACTCGCCGGACCAAGCGCAGCCCGAGACAGCGGGGCCGTAAACGCAACCGCAACTGCCGGCGCCATGCGCTGTACGTGGACTTCAGCGATGTAGGCTGGAATGACTGGATAGTGGCGCCTCCTGGTTACCAGGCCTATTACTGCCACGGGGAATGCCCCTTTCCTCTGGCAGATCATCTGAATTCAACCAACCACGCCATTGTTCAGACACTGGTGAACTCTGTGAACAACAATATTCCCAAGGCCTGCTGTGTGCCAACAGAGCTCAGCGCGATCTCCATGCTCTACCTAGATGAACATGACAAGGTGGTCCTTAAAAACTACCAGGAAATGGTAGTGGAGGGCTGCGGCTGCCGCTAACGCACAGACGTACTAAAGTGTGGGCTTGGACTGCGGCACTGAAAAAAGCAACACGGGCGCTAACAAATCGGAAGGTCTTTACTCCCAAAAATGTTCACTTGGACCCTTATTTATAACTTTTATGAGATGTATGTTTGTCTCACTTTTTTTCTTTGACTATATCATATATTTTGACAAAATATATATTTATATCTACATATTAAAAATAAATAAATAAAAATAAATCCTTATTTTAAACATAAAAAAGCTGTACAACTTTTCATAATGTACATTAGATTGTATAAGGTTTTTTTTTGTTTGTTTGTTTTGTTTTGTTGAAAAATAGTAAAAACTCTAAAAAGTAAAGTTTATTTACTGGTAATATTTATTGCTTTCATATTATATATAGAAAAAAATAAACAAAAATATGAATTGCTTCCAGTAACACATTCAGTAATATCAAATGATGCATCCTTTGTGTATTTGCATAAATTAGAGCACTGAGTGAATTTGTTACAATGGTGAATTGTATTGGCTTTAATTAAGACGTTCGACATCAAAGGCCCTCAAAACAAAATCATAAAGGTAAAAACGTCATTGTAAAGTATATGTAATAGAAACAAAAAGGAGTTAATAAAAACTACAATCTGACCTTAAATCTCCCATTACTTTTGTAATTTGGATTTAAACATGAGGCTGAAATTTCTCCCCGTGGCACGTTAATTGCGGTGTAATCACTTTTTACTAAAACAAAAGAGACGAGCACAGAAATCTCTCTGTTTTGTCTTTGCCAAATAAAAGAATGTTTGGCTTGTTATCTGGTATCTCGCCAGCTTTCAATGGATTGCAGCTCATCAAAGGAAGAGCAAAAACCAGCAGAAAAACTGCTTCTGCATCTTTTTAAAACAACATAGGAAGTTTTTTGTTGTTGTTTTGTTTTCTGAGAAGCAGTATGCCATTTAACAGGACATAGGAGATTAGGGTTAGGGCCTTATTGTTCTCAAATTTCACTTTAATGTCAATTAGGCTAACATGTGGTGGTTGGATACTTGCTAATCCAATTGCAGTCGAGATGGGTTGTTCAGACCAACTGCGTGAGAGTGATTCTATTGTTCCTGACATCCCCACATTGGGGGCATGATTGTGGCTGATGCGTCCTGCCCTCATACAAGGCGGCTGAGTCCTCAGAAGAATCAAAGGTTAGACACTCTGTCTCCTGCCTTTGTCTTCAGCGGCTCATGCCGGCAGAGCAAAGACGCCTGTCTCCAACCTGTGCCCCATCACACAAAAGGCTTCTACATCACTTATTTACAAGCTGACAGCTGTCCCAAATTATGTGATAATGTTTAGGGAGAGCGTCTCCTTTGAACTGTTGGGGGGACGTTGGCTGTGCATTGTTGCCTAGACAGCGTCCTGTACATATTCGTCTCCGGCAAACCACTGCGCATTGTTTAAATGCCTAAAGAACAGTATAATTACATTTAAAGAGTTTTAATTTGATGGGTGTTTTTTTCTGAAATAACCTTTAAAAGCAACTTAAGCCACTAAACGATTGACAGAAAACACAAAAAAACAAAAGATGAATCAACTAAATTAGGTATGACGTTAATTCAGTTTTATTTAATGATAAAAGACAAGTTTGTTAGTTTTTACTACTGGAGCACGTGCAAGCCCTGAGGCACTCCAATTGCTGCTGGATGTCTCTTTGATGCTTGCATATCTGCCTCAAAAAGGGGTGACTCCTAAAGGAGTGGAGGACGTTGAAGAATTTAATTTTGAAGTGTCTGCAGGAGGACGGGAGGTATGTATGTGTGCGTGTTCATGTGTGTGTGTGTGACTTGGCAAAGAAGGGGGCTGGGGTTGTTTTTAGCAGCTTGACAGTACAATTACAACATTTCAACTGATCTCCCCCCTAAAGTTGAGATAACATCTGCTAGTTACGGTAATCACCTTGCCTGTTCATTATCTCCCTACCCTACACAAAGAGCATGCGTGTCTATTAAAAAGCCCAGAGCGAGTTGCATTTATGTAAGCTCGACAAACTTAGTGAGGCTAGCATTTTGGTTAACGTCAAGCAGGCCCTTAAAATGTGTATTTGGTGGAGGTGACTCAACCTTTACAGAACCTTCAGCAGCATCAAGTCCAAGAAGCTTCACTGAGTGCAGTCAGCCACATAGCAGTGAGGACTTCATGAGTGTGTGTTAGCATGAATGGAGGTGAAGGGTGTGGGGGTCAATTAAAGAACAAGTCCTTAAAAACAGATTGAGGCTTTTGTCATTCCTATGTGACGTACCCCGCCGCTTCCTGTAAGTACTCATTCTCACGCAATTACAGGTGAGTCATTATGCAGGAGGTCTATTGACACTGCGCGACTAATTGACTGGGTGAAGTCTTCAAAAAGCTTTTTATTTGGACATTCCACCGTAAAGTGAGCCGTGTGTTTACAGACAGCCAGCCCTCCCGCAGGAACAAAGGAAGATGATCCTTGCTTACATTGCCTTGCTATAGTGGGAGCATTCCATACCCCTATCTCTAAACCCCCCCCCCCCCCCCAGTTACAAGATTTTAGAGACTTCAGTGTGTTTGACTGCATCTTTTAGACAAGTCATGTGACTCTGCTTTTAACAATCACCTCCCTTTGAGAGGACTAGGAAAGGACATAAAATTACTAGAACATTAACTTCTGTCCATTGGTGGAGAAACAAAAAGCTAGAAGTATTTTACAGTTTATATTTGTCTTGAGTCCCCATGCTGGCTGGGAAATTGATGCTAAATAACATGTCATGTCAAAAAAAGTCAGAACTACCCCACAGAGTTCTAACGCAGAATCTAGTCTGGCCTGTTTGACTTGCAGTCTCATACAATGATACATCTATACTACCTTTCTTTTTATCAAATGTTTCAGTGCCACAGTATTCTATTTTACTGTTATTTCACTTATATATTCATTATTTCACCGCTAACAGTCGAGTAGGCCTAGTTTACTGTGGCCATACTGATTTATAGTAGGTAACTGCAGCAGTAGTAAATGCTATATTTAGGCTGAGCCTTCATTAAGGTGATCAATATCAATTGTGTGTGACACCAAAATAGCTGTGATACAGGTAGTGCTCAAAAATTCAATATTCACTGTCAAATTACATAAAACATGCATTTAAAGAGCTACAAATACTCTACAAAACCGATTAAAATTTACTGTTTCAGATTCAATTAAAAATCTTCCATTCACACTAAAGCTATAAGCAAGTGTGGCAGAAATGTAACCACCGTGAAGAAAATACGATAGAAAAACCCCAAAAGATTTATTCTCTTCGCACCACAGCTAAGATCAATTTGCACTACACTGGCTCATGTTGCAGAATAAACTAAGAAACAAAGATTTCTAGAAGTCCGTTTAGCTCCGTTTATCCTTCATTTTGTACAGCCAACCATAGCTAATACTGTTATCGCTGGCATCCTTTATCTTTTTCCAGTTAAGAGACTTTCTAAAATGATCCAAATCAAGCATGAAAGTAGTTACTTGATTGGTAGTAAACTTGTCTAACAAAAAAATAAATAAAAGATACCTAAAATATCTGTTGTCTGTTAAGGTCAATTAAAACTACAATAACACAAAATAGATGAGAGAGAAAGGAGGTTTAATCTTTTGACTGTTGGATAGATTGTTAATCTATCCATTCACTACAGAGCCATGCATAATGGTTGCGATGCATAGTTGGCAAGTTTTGTAAGTTCAAAAGAGAACTTTTCAGAGCAAAACATTTCTGAGATTAGCTGGATAAACACTGTTGCTTCTGCATATCTTTGAAAATTCGTGCTGATTTAGCATTTTTCAAATATCACGTAAAAGCCTCGAACACCACAAAGACTTGCTCACCTCTGCTTTATTGAGGTATTGGCAGATGTTTGAACAGCGGAGATCTCCAAACAGCATCTAAAACCACAACTATCTGCAGGGTGAGCCAGACTACTAACACTAGGGACACAATATACAGTTATAAAATTATTTTTATGAAAAGTACTGCACAAAAAGGCTTTGTATATAAATGCTCTATAAAATGAAATTTTGGACTGGAAATATTAAATGAGTCCACATATTAAGGGACTCATTTACTGTGTGTGCTTATTCTGTTGTCCTGAATCAAGAGGGGCTATCATGGTGACAGCTCATGTCAGTGCTGCTCGAGGTCAGGGCCTCTTGTTACACCCTCTCACTCATACTTCCACACACGTGCATGGAAATGCACACATATTCTTTATACTCTCTTCAGGATATATCATTTTTACACAAAAGGGCACACAAACACACATTCAGGTTTGAAACTTTAGACCCTTCCCGCTGTCCATCTGTAGGGGTTATCTGTGTGACACCTCCTCTCACCCTGTCTGTGACTCATCTCCACTCATCACGCACACCTCTGTGCTGGCACATGGCAGCTGGGACACTCCATGGTGCATTAAAGGGGATAAGGCTGTCATCGGTGGAACAGTTTGACCTCGGGTCACTGGCACAAACGCATGCATGCACAGACGCATGATGAGTACGCTGGAGGTACTAACAGGTAACAGCAGAGGGATATTTTACTTGTTAGGGATCAGACTCAGGTGAGTAAGAACATTTAGGATAAAGAAAGGACATCTTTTGCTATGAAAAGATGTAAAGTAAATACATACATGTAAGCATACCTTCTTTTGAAGATTTGGCAACTCCAAAATTCAAGTGATCACTCCATTGAGGCTGTTAATGCCCTTGGTGTCTGTCAGTTGTTATGAGCAGAAAGAAAACAATGGAGCCTTCTCAAAGAAAGCTTAATACTATCTGCTGACTGTGTGATTAGAAAGAGAGTTGGATTTTTGCATCTTGACAACTGTTGCCAAACAAAGCACACAGGAATTGTGGGCCGGGGGGGGGGGCATGGAGCGTGGGTTCTCTGAGTTACACACTGACCCCTCAGCAGTCGTTTCTCTCACCAGCCTCTCGGCCTGGGAAGGGCCCACAGTGGAAATTTCCATTTGTCGAAGAAACAACACGCAGGTTTAAAATTTGGTGTCAAGTGCCAGTGTCGCTGTGCGGACGGAATGCTTCTTTTGTGGGCGAGTCTCTGGTGTAATTTCGGGCAGGGCAGGGTGTCCCGGCAGTAGGTCTTTCTTCCTGTGGCCCTGTGCAGTTTCATTAGATACGGCTAATGAAAAGATGGCTGGCCCCGCAGCCTGGCCCCCTGACACTCTTCTGGCCTGTATTTAGAGCTCCTGCCTTGCATCTCCAACTGAACAGGTGTGCTGGCTGGCCCTGCAGCGCTACACCAATGCGCCAAAAACACGTTTCATCCTCATCTGCTTGAGGCTTTGGAAAGTTATTTTCACAAGCTCATTTCACAACATTATTTTAATTTAAAGCAACTTGTTCAGGATTTTATTCCCTTTTTCCAAAAATAGAAGAAAGAGGCCTCCCTTTATTTTCTGTTAGAGCAAAGATACTTACTTCCTCTTCACAGCGCTAAGAGGGCCAAACCAAGAGTATAAAATAAAAATGTATTTTTGTTATTTGAAATCTGTTATCCATTTGTATTTTCTTTCCTGTTTTGCTTCTTAACAGCCCCTCTTCCACTGAGACATCTCTCAGGTCCTGTGTCAGATTGAAATGCTATTTTATGCCATTCAAACATTATTTTTGGCATTTTTCATAGATTCATTCAAATTACAATATAGGTGTATCTTCATAGATTCAGTGCCTGAGTGGATTTTAGGACTTTCATTCAGATATTGCCTTAAAACAACTTTGTTCTCTTGTGCATCATATTACATTACGTGTTAGCTCTATATTCCTAAGTATATAAGGCAGTAAATTAAAGACCGTGAGTTAAACAGAAGCATAGTTCATGTATGGATCTCCACCACTCTGAAAGCTTTGGCAAGCTCAGAAATTTGTTTAAAGCCGCCTGTAATTAGATAAAGCTGTTTATGCACAACTGCTCCATCTCATTCTCTCATTCCCTTCTCTATGAAACACCAAATTGGCTTTCACCACGACAATAGTTGATATACAGTATGGCGTCATCTGATGACTTCTCATTGTTTTGCTCAGGTTAGTTACAGAAGCCTTATTTTGGCCGCAGGCAATGTCTCCCTTTCAGGTTAATATATATCTGAAAAGAGAACCGGTGTTTGAGTGAGGCACGGCTGGAGTTCGATCTCAGTGTTTATTTGCTAACAGACTCCCTCTGTGTTCATACGCTGACCCTTTTGTGTGGCACTCTGGGAGGCAGGTGGATTGTGCCTCGGGCTTGCGGGCTACAGTTTGAAAGCAACAACGTGAAACTGGAGATGTAACATGACCCTGAGGCAATTAGGCCCACAATGAGGACGTTTTTTTCGCATTCGCTCCTTTTGTGTTGCTAAATAGTATTTAAGAGGAAATAAAATGAGGAACCTTGGGTGCTTTGGCAGTGAGACTGAGGAAAATGTACAACCAGGTGGTAAATCAGCAACAGTTTTTGTTCCTGAGCAATGGCTGCTTGTTGTACACAAGCGAGGAAAATCAATAGAGCTCACCTTTGAAGCTGCCCTACCTTGTTGTCCGGCGCTTTTTTGAAGCGTGCACATAAGCT
This sequence comes from Rhamphochromis longiceps, assembly GCF_057381845.1. Taxonomy (NCBI): domain Eukaryota; kingdom Metazoa; phylum Chordata; class Actinopteri; order Cichliformes; family Cichlidae; genus Rhamphochromis; species Rhamphochromis longiceps. Next base: position 25,047,195 of record NC_140575.1, on the reverse strand, counting down.
GTTCAGAAACTGACTTTGGTGTTGAGAAAGGTGCAATGAGGGAGAGAAGCAAGAGACCCTGCAGCTCCTTCCCTCCGCCCTCTCTCCCTCCTCCCTTTTAGTTGCTATATACCCTTCCTTGAATGGAGTGTGTCTACCGGATCTGCCCAGGATGAAATGTCATATCTTAGACTGATCCTTATCTCTTAATCGCTTCCTTTGTCTCCCATGATTCCTCCGACCCTCCCTAACTTGGCTCCTCGGACTCTGGCCTTTGATGTGTCAGCCACAGTTAGGGACGCTGGGGGTGGGATATTTGTGGTGTGTGCATGCATGTGTGTTTTAAAGTGGCGGTCTGGTTCTGCTCTGAGCTAACAAAAGCCCCAGAGGTTATCAAGATTCTGTGGTGAAGGAGACCACTAGAGATGGCTGCTGTTGTGCTGCGCTGGTGCTCCTGCAGCTAAATGCAAAAAGATGGCGTGTGTGCTAGCCTGCGTACATATGGATGTTCAGAATATTTGCGTGTGCTGTAGGGCAAGAGTAATGTGTAACAGTGATGTGTGTGAGTATGTCTGGGTGCACATGTGCGTCTGTATGACTCCACACAGGGTGAAATGCTAATATGATGACACATGAGCCTCAAAACTTTCTCCAGGTCTACAAGCAGATGTTTGTGCTGTATGGGTCACAGACAGTCAAATGTGAAACAAATGTTGGTAACACCACAGCCCGAGTGAATAAAGAATAATAAAATAAATAAATAAAAACACACACACACTACGTTGATAGAGTCAGTACCAAAACCCTTTTACTATATGCTAGGTTTAACAGTTTAGTCTGGGAAAGTTGTGATGTTTCTATCATAGATTATTTACATCTTGGAACTAAAATGAGCACAAGTGGTATATCTCTAAGCAGTTATTTGAACCATTTTTAGCACTAACAGCGGTCTGTTGGTATGCGTGTCTGCCACTCTGGACTGAACTGAATGGTGGTCATGGTCCTCAGATGACAAATCCTAATTTTCATCTTGAGCCACCAGCACTTTTTTGGGTTTTTTTTTTTTTTTGCTGTTTTTTCGTGAGAGCAGCAACAAATGCTGCCCCAACTGTGCTGATTTACAGGTGCTTAGCATTAATTTTACAGACGTTAGCGTGCTTATAAACCCATACATTTTATATCTTAGCATGCTATCATACCGATATTTTGTTTTAACTCAAAGCTCTGCAGTCTACAGCCTCAGCTGCTGGGTGATGCTTGGCACACTTTTTCATGCTGTAGTAATGGAGGTGTGGGCCTGGTCTAACCTCTGAATTGTTTTCCCACTTTATATTTACTTGTTACCTTGTAATCTAGACACCTATGTGACAAAATAGATCTCTTGTTCAGTGCTTCTAGATGAAAACGTTTTCATTCAGTGAACTGAACACGTTTTCATATTAAGTTTTTATCTAAAGAATTACATTCGAAAAAAGCTCAAATGATCATTTTAGAGTTAATTTTGCTTGATTTCTGTTCATAAGTAGAATTTTAGGTTTAAGGCGTCTGAGGAGAGTTATGGACTTTTATTTTCTTGTCACTGTTATGTTCAAACTGATTCTAACCCAGTTGGTGGAGACATTATTAGAAAGAAAATCCTATTGGTGTGACGTATATGACGTAAAGACGAAAAAACATATAATTTATTAATTATTTAATGCAATATTTTAGGAAGTTAAAGAGCAGTATACAAGGTTGTGGCCCGATACTACAGAAGAGAAGCTAGCGTACACAGAGTAACATTTTTAAGTGGGGGATCATTTCAAAGATAATTTCAAATACAACATTTCTAACAGCTCATCAATTATTAGCAAACAAATTAACTGTTTCTATGCAGTTTGTCATACAATGTGCCTGCTAGCTAAAGATGCAGTTGCTGTATTTACCACAAGGAGAAAATAAAGGGTAATGTGTGATACATTCACCCTCAGAGATGGAGAAAGGCATAAGAAAGAGTGCACAGGATCCTAAATAATATTTTATTGTTATAATACAATAATAAAACACAAGGTTCAGTTAGCTTTGCACAAAACGAACTTGCAAAATACAATGGAAGTGAAGTTGAACAAAATATAATAGATGTAGAAAAAGCAAAGCTCCAAAAGCTTCTTTTCAGTGTGTCTCAGTGCAATTCTTTGCATATTTTGGTTTCTGTATCTTCCACAGTTGTTCCATCAGATTATTGTCTCCCCTAAATCACTTCTGTTGTGTTCTGTTTATTAGTTTTTGGTTCTTTACTACTTCCGTTGTGTTTTTGTGTGTTTTACCAGCATTTTCCTATTTGCTGGTGCTACCTTAGGTTGCAGTCCATTTAACCTCTCAGGGGTGTTGTAGAAAGGAGGAGGAAAAGGAAAACACTGATAAACAGAACAAAGTAAGGCCTGTAATAAAAGACGTATGCAACAGCTCAGTCATCTGACAAAAGAAACAACTTTTAACGTCAAATATCTGAAGCACTCTCAGTGCTTTTTTATCCTTTTTAATCTTTTTTCTTCATTTAGGGTTTTATACTAAGATCATACACATTTTCTGTTATTTCACTGTCCTCAACAACGTTCCTTTGTGCTTTTAATGTAAAAATGCTTTGGAATGAAACAGAAAACATCAGGCAAAGAGAGACTTCATATGGGGGATTGCATCAGGGTTATCAAATAATTTTCATTGTATTGGAACATATGAGAAAAAGAGACAGAGACAGAGAGAGGACAGCTTCTTCGAATAGGCTTGTATCATCGAACACATCTTCAAATATGTAGGCACGTCTTTGAACATTTGATTGTGTATGGGTGGAAAATGTATGTGTGTATCCTATCATAGCTCATTGTTGTCTGGTGGGCTCATTTTGCCCATCCGACATCCGGAGCTTCATTCTTTGGTCCTAAAGGAATCTTGGGTTGAAGCCAGGGGTGATGGGGGCATATTGTCTGCACCCTCTGGTGGCAGGATGCAACAGCACAACCTGCCCTTTGTGTGCGCATCGCTCTGAAAGGGTGTTTGTTCGTCTGCGTGTTAATCTGGAGACAGCAGAAGAACTTGCTTCCTCAGATGAAAGTACAATACTCTGTGTTTGTGTGGGGAGGCCACCCAGCATAAGTTACATATCCTGACAAAGATAGGAGACCTGGCTTACAATTAGAGGTTTTTGCTTCAGCCCAAAACATGATTCATTTTAGTGAAAGAGCACGGCCTTCACTGGGTCCAGAGCCACCTGGAGAGTTCAATAGGGTCAGGGAGAAAATGTCATCACATTATTTAACAACTTATAATATATTGTAGCTTAATCATGGATGGATTTCTACAAAACGACCAACAATATATGAATGTTTGCACATCCATACAAGTATAAAGAGAACATAAGCCACCATTTCTAAGCTCCCTTCATTGCAAGTGACCGCCGCAAGGCTGTTTGTTGATCTTGGCATTAATGTACACAACTGTATATTTTTAAGCATGGATTTTGGGGCATGTGTAAGTGAGATCATGAACATATGGTCTAAGCAGTAAAAGCGTGCAGGCGTGAGCCCTGAGGGACACCATGGCTTTGTAAGTGAACACTGATCATATGCTTCAGATATTAATCCCCTGACATTTGTGGAAAAATCGTGCTCACTAAGTTCTTAAACCTACGACGAGCTAGTGAGAGACAAACAAGGGTATCCAACATGCATTTGGATTATTATGAGTTTTTCTTGGGAAAGTAGAAAGGGTTCAGGTTTTATGTGAATGACCAGTACTTCTTTCCTGCTCGAAGAATTATTATTCTTTCAAACTAGTGACACTGTGCTACTCAAACATATGTTTATATTAAAGAGACAAAACCCATTAACATCCTTACAAATGATGGACAAACTTGATAAGCTTAAGGTGAAGTCTCCACATCTTATGACAGCAAACCTCAACAAGAAAATATTGAAGCTCAACCATGTTGGTTTCCATGACAAAAAGAAATGTCATGTGATAAAATTGATTTTCATTTGTCCAGCAGTGATTTGCAAAAGTTTGAAGAGGTTCCTACAATAATGTGCCACCAAGTCTCAACCTCCAGTGCTGAGAAATGAAGTCAGAAACCCAAAAACTACAGTTCCTGGCTCCAAATATGAGTCAGTCCCATAGAATCCCACATTAAAATGCCCAACCTTACAACAGAAATAAACATGTTTACGGCCTTGTATAAAATGGTTTTGTTCTCAAGCTAATATATCTCCTCATAACAGCTATAAACTTATTTCAGTTGCTCCCTTATTCACAAGAGTTCACCACAGGACAGGATCTGCATTGCTGCAGGTTTTTATATCACATCCTGCCTGATGGCCTGATGCAACTTTTTAGGTTTCCTTTCAGTTTTGACTTAGGGATCGCTCAAATGTCGGGCGACTATGTTAACCACTAGATTATATGGATTAAGGGAGGAAAGTGGTGTTGTGGAAAGATATTTCCACTAAATTGGCCAATAAAGTAGCTTGATGTATTTAGGTATGCAATATGTGTAGTTTAGGTAAAGGGTGCATCTAGTACACACAATGAGCTGGCACACACACACACAAAATTATGTACAGCAGAGCACAACAGGTAGCACAACACAAGTTTTGGGCAAGCGGTCACCGCAACAAGTGCCACGTCCTATGAGTTATGAGTGCACTTGTTGCCAAATGCAGGGATCTGATTGGTTAAACCTTTTTATTTGCATGCTAAAATCAGAAAAATCAAACTTGACCCAAAATGCAAATTTGTTCAATGAAATTATGTGATTGATGTGACTAGCTGGATCAAAAAATATAGTTTAAAAAATTCAAAAAAATATACATAATTTTTTAGACAGTCAAAGGAAGGAGATGGAAAAGACACGCTGCGATGGACCACAGGTCAGACTCAAATCTGTGCCACTGCTCTGCAGCAATGCAGCATGCGGTCACAACTGGTAGCAGACATCAAGTCATGTTTAAGCTGATGACGCTGATTAGACTCACTCACTGAATTTTACACTTTTATAGCAGCTTTATAGTGTCTAGGGGTTGGAAAACAGCCATACAGCTCGTGAGACATCTGCTTATATTTTGTTGAATTCAGCTGACTAAATCCACAAAGAGCCGTGAATACTGGAGTAGCTTCACATGTCCTGTGATCACAGCCTAAAGAAAGAAAAATGCACTGGAGCTCACAAAACAAGTTATTATATGACTTATTTCTAAGTAATTCTTTTCCCTGTGGTGCACTGCTACACCCAATCTTTGGTTTCCCCCACCTGCCAGATCCCACTTTAACCCCTGTCTAAGATGAATGTTATGAAACTGAACATTTGCCCTTTGAAGTCTTCACAAAATTACCTTTCTTGCAGGATTTTGTTTCCCCAGGATTGACTGACTGTGAAGACGTGGAAAAGAGGAAAACACTGAAAACATACAATTAAACATTTGAGCCAGTAATAAAAAGGCAGAGGAACAGTCACACCAAACAAACAGACATGTTGCCTTGGTAATGAGCAAAGCCCCTGCTGAGGTGGTGCACGTGTGCTATCAAAATGAGTTATATCTAAAAAGTAAAAGATCGCTACAGGAAAGAGTTGTAATGGCTGACAGACGTGGAATGAGAGAGAGAAACAAAATTTTTCTTGTGGTTCTGAGGTCCTGCAAAAATCTGAGGGAAGGTAGAGAAGAATACCGTACTAATTAAGTCCAGGCTATCACAGCGGATGGTCTGTTCTATTGGACACAGCCAGGGGATTTACAAAATACTTCCAGTTATTTGTCCTTTACGTTTGGGAAAGGATGTACATACTTACTCACGTCACCTGGTATTCACATGTGCTCCTGGCACATGCTAACCTTATGCTACCTGCGATCCAACATCTAATAACAGATGAAACAACTCAGAGATGAACGATCGATGTTTTTGAAATGGTATAAAGAATTTGCTCTTAAAGAGAAAAGCACAAATTATGGGAGTCAATACAGTGATATGGTAAGACGACACATAACTTAAAGCTATTTAGCAACATGTCACTATGATGTGTGTGTGTGTGGCTGCATTTCTTTTTCTGTGGGAGTTTGTGTGAGGCTCCCGGCCATAGCTGTGCCCGGAAAGGCTTGGAGCACAACCAGTCATTAGGAAGTCAGGCTGTCTGGTGTGCATTATAGCTTGGGTACAGTAACTCTTACAAGCAGAGGATGCTCTCAAATCAGGATGATGAGAACAAGAAAGAGGTTGAAGAGAAAAAAATATCATATCTGTGTCAGATATCTGTGATTTAGAGAACTTTACAGGCATTTTTCAGCACACCTATCGAAAACAGTTACTGGGAAAAAGTGTGAAATTGAAAACAAACAAAAAACCCAACAAATCTGGGACAAAACACCGATAGACACATTTTAACACCGGAGAATAAGGAATGCACAGAGCACAAAACAACAGTGTTGTTCAGGTAGTGATGGAAAACACTCGCATAAGCTTTGATGGAAGGGTAAGTGTGTGGCTATATGATGCAATGCTGCTTATAGACCAACAGCGGGATAAAGCCCCAGCTGAATCAGTGCTGCAATGCAAACCACAACGGAAGTTTTGACTGCAGCTCTCAACAATTTGACATGTTTTGGTCCTCCGTGTCAAATAAGTGTTTACATTACCTCTGTTTAGGTTTGGACATAACATCAAATGGACATGATTTAGCCCAGAACGTAGAAACTCCAACTGAGAGAAAAGGAAAAAGATGTGCAGTGTAGCATACAGGCAAAAGACTTTGGGATGAACAAAAAGAAAAGAGAGAGTGTTCAGTGGACAGGGGGAAAAAATATGAATGGTATTTGGTGAGTACCTCCAAATGAGTTCTAACAGAAAGCCTTATGTAACACTGGAACAGCTGGTTCCTGTGCTTTGTTGTTCACCTTTTAGACTTTAATACAGCACTCCATAAGACGAGCAGCAAACATCTGCACAGATCTAGACTGGATTATCTTTTAGCAGTGCATTCTTTCTTCAAGGTTGTGGATAGATACGCACAGTGCATGATCATGATCAAGTCAGCAGCCTTTGGTGTGTTTGCCGTAAGTGAAATAGCCGATTGGTGGAACTTTCTAGATCATACAAGCCTCATTTACCCAGTAATGCACACATTCACGCAAGGATTTAGTATCTTGACTAAGAACGCTTCAACATGCAGGTTGTAGTAGCCAGAGATTGAACCACTAGTGTTTGGGTTGGTAGACGACCTACTTTACCTCCTGAGCCACAACTTTCTTGAAGTGATGCATATCTATGAGATAATTAATGAACAAATAAATTGCTGTAAGTAGTCTGTGCAACAGGTTTCACACCTAACTTGTCAGATATGGATGCTTGTTAATGTTGGCATCTCAGTGACTCTAGAGTAAACGTAGGACAGCAACCTCTGAGAAGAAATTGGGGGTCGGCCAGTGATTGCATTGAATTTTTTGTCATTCTTTGACTGATTACATGTTAGAATGAGGTTCTTTTCATAAAATGCTTTGTTAGTTTTATTCAAGATGTAACGGGACTTAAACCGTCCAAAAAGGTCAACTTTTGTTCCATCAGTCCACAGAATATTTTCACAAAAATCTTGGGGATCATCTAGATTTTGGGGGGGGGGGGGGGGGGGGGGATGTGAAACGAGCCTCGTGTTCTGGTTTTGGTCAGTAGTGGTTTCCTCCTTGAACAGACGGGGGATCGAACCACCAACATTTGCGATTAGCAGGTGACTTGGTCTACCATCTGAGCTACAGCCAAGGAGTTAACAGTTTACAGTAAAATCACCATCGTACAGCAACTTTGTGATCATTTTTCTGATCTTTTTTCTCAAATCTGTAAGGTTGTAGTTGGACTTACACTCACACCTACATTTTAAATATAGAGACAGCAACAGATTTCACTGTTAATTGCCATATTATTACAGACAAATTGCATGTAATTGCCTACCAATTCAATGACAACCTGATAGCAGCCTGACTCCGTCTTATTGCCATTTTATTACCGTCTTGATGACTGAAACCACTTTGAAGACAGCAACAGACTGTGAGTGTTTGCAGACCTGGTCCCTATCTGTGAAGTAACCACTTCATAGGCAACAATAACACAGGTTCATTTCACATGGTTGCAATAATCTTGGTTATAGTCTTCAACAGTTTGAAGTGTGTAGCTATAAGCATCATTTCTCAACAGGATCAATCCTGAGAGGTGTTGTGTTTAAAACAAAACCACAAACTCTTCCAACCAAGAAGTGTTTGGTGCCTAGACGTCTGCACTCACCACCGCTGCCAAACAGGGTTAACTATTCACTGTAATAATGTACTTCAGTAACAATAATATGAGATCTCAAATAGCCCTTTTCCATTTTTACCTGCTTGGGTTGGTGCAACATGGATTGACATGGTTTTTAGAGTTCCTCATTAAGTGATAATACCTGGTACCAGGTACTACTTGGCTGGGGTTCCAAGCCATCAAGGCGATCTGAAAATGTGATGTCAACAGATTGTGTGCCACCAATTGCCCACTCAATGGTGTCACACAATGAATTATGAGAGCATTTCTTTCACGAAAAACAAAAACACAATTTTTGAAACCTGGCAACGAGGGAAATGGAGGCACAAAAACCAACACCGTGGTCCCCGAGTCTGATGAAAAGCCACAGACCGAGCAGCAGGTATATCATTGCCTCTAGGTCCACCTTTGATGTGGCGTTTGTGTCACATGCAAATCACGTCACGGGACGTTCAGCCGCTATAATGACCCCACGCACATTAGGTGGTACTCAATTGTAATGGAAAACGAGTCGAGCTGATTCACGCTGCGCCAAGTCATCTCAAGCAGAATAAACTGCATGATATCGCCACAAATATACTTATTCATCTAGCGCCAGCCGTGAAATTCACAGCTGGGATGCTGCTGTTTACAACAATGGCCATTTCACCAGACAAAAGCTGTTTTTTCCTAGTAAACATGTGTGCCCTTTAGTCTCCACGTTTAAAATAGTATTGCTTTTGGGTTGAACAAAAAAGCATGTGAGTCATTGCTGTTCATCATTCAGCCGCAAAAATTCAAACAGATTTTGGTAAGTTCACCAAGGAGGCGGTGTGCCGATATCCAGACAGTCGAAAATTTGAAGAACAGCAGCAAACTGTCAGATTTAATTGTAGCAAAGAGTAGTTGATTGTTTTATTAGTGGCTTTCTACTGTGAACATTGTCTGCTGTTCTTATTATATTTGATATTAATGCTCTTAACTGTATTATTTTATTGTTTTTTTTGTAAAGCACTTTGGTATGCCTAAGGCTTTTAATGTGCTCTATAAATAAAGGTTGTTGTTGTTGTTGTTGTTGATTTATTAAGGTAATTTTAGAATTTCTGAATTTTTGTGGTTAGAACCTATGAGGCATCCTGAGACTCTGTTTTTATGATTTAGCAGCAGGAGAGGAAAAGAATTGCCTGGCAAGCATCTGGCCTTCATGTTACAGCAGTCGACATATTGAAACACCTGTTTTGATTTATTGTGTTTGGGTAGTTGGTACTGGATAGATTCCAGCACCCGGCTTCTTGCACATGGACGGCAAAGAACACACACACATCCACAACTCAGCTATGCTCGATCTCTTACACAAAAGTACAAATTCACCCGCACACATACACAACACATCAAATAAACATCAAGAGTACATATTTGTACACCCCCGATAGACACACACTCTTGCACACCATCCTCTGTACAAGTTTTACAAATGACTTGGGTGAAAGATCAGTCATGAGAACAGACTTTCTGGAAGTCTCTGTTAATGCCTTTCGTTTCTGAACGTCCCCCTGCTGAGCACAGGTGCACTGGCACACAGAAGGAGAAACAAGAGAGCAAGAACGGGAGGGAGAGAACAGCACGGTCCAACAAAGAAGAGAGTAGTCGAAGAGAGCGGACCATACGTCAGTCTGCCCTGAGATTACCTTTGACACAGTCCCACCTGTCAGCATGGACCTGAATTAAGCCCCCTTTTCTCTAAACTGTACTGCACAGGCTTTTTGGTGCTGTGCCAGAGTTCTTCTTTCGGCTGACCTGTGTCTATCTCGCTGGTGTACAGACTAGAGTTAAAGAGAAGCAAATAGCTACGCCATCTGGCCGTTGTCTGGCCTTAACTGTCTGTGGGAAAAATGATGGATTCTATCTGGAAAAAAGGCCAAACACAGAACGGCTGAGGTCAGTAAGTTGAGGAAATCCCAAAAGTGGGAGACAACTGTAGATCTTAGTTGTTTAAATGTTCTCCTCATGTGGATTTGGATGGTTTGAGAGCTGCTATTTTATGTTAAACCAGAAGTACAACATGTTTTTGTTTTTAAAGAGGTTTACATATTCTCTATTTTCTGATTGCAGTTTGACTGGCTAGTATCAGCTCCGCCCTTTCTGGTGGTTGGCGGCTGTCGTCATGCTGACGCATGTATACATTTTCCTAATTAGATGGTTGGGGGACCCAGACGACTGTTTGCCAAGGCCAGACGGGGTTCTTCCCTTTCCTCTGTGCAAGATGACATCATAGTCTGATGCTGGACACCCTATCATTGGCGTGATCAGGCAGGACATGATGTGTTTAGGGAGTGACAAAGACGACCACAGAGTCCTGTCACAGTCCACTCCACCGTGCAGACCAGTGTTAGGAGGAAATAGCCCATATGCCAAGGAAGTGTGGGCTGTGCCACTTCAATCCAGGAATTCTTATCATGTTGACTTTTCAAAAGGGATGCACCACATTGCGGTTTCTTCTGCAGCTGCGACAACAAAGTGATGAATAGAGTGGCTAGTGAGGAAGGGATATGCCCACAAACTCACCTCCTCCCTCTTTCTCTTCCCCTTTACGCCCACAATTAATCCACGCGCACACACACACACATACATATACACACCCGTCTTGAAACCTGGGGAGAAAGGAGAAATTTGCGAGCTGTGGGGCTCTGCGCAGCCACTTCTCCAGTGCTGTGGCCATAAAACAAAAGCACTTGTAACATGAAAGAATTCCTGAAATTTACAAGAGGAAGTGGAACATCTGAGAGACTATGTTTGAATTCTCAGTGCGCTCTTCTGGGCAAAGTGTCAAAGCTGGGGTGGTTGCTGCTGGTAATGCCCTCCCCCCCCATCCCCTCCCCGACAATCCAGGATCACCACCACAATTCCCTCAAGCCAAATCACCCTCAGTGCTGCTACACTCTTCTTTTCAATGCTAAGTGTACTTCCTGTTCCCCATTACACTGCCATGTCTTAGTGATCAGTGAGACCTCAGTAAAACGTGTCCACCTTGAGTATAGGCACCTACCCTGAGCTGCTCTGGGGCCTTCAAGGGCTTCACTTTGAACCTGGCAGCTCCAGGGAACATTCCTACTTTGAAAGGTTTATTTGGTTATCTCTCCAAATGTCCTGAGGTGAAATATACTGTTAAGTAAACTTAGCTGATACAAACCAGTTGTAGGCATGCAATAGTTAACAGATTGTAACCGCTCATGAAATGGTTGCTGCCTGCACTGGAATAGCGTGCTGCACATTGTCTGCTTCAAACCTTCCAACATCAAAAATAGCAGATTTTTTCTCATGATGCATCAACAGCCTGGGATCGGAGCTTTTACTCTTTGTGGTTCACAATGTTGTATTATATATGTCTTATGGAAATAAGAGCTCTGTTTGTGTGTTTAAAGTATGCGCAAAGGTACAGCCACTCTTGGCACAAGTAAAAGTGTGTGTATGTGTTTGTGTGTGTATGTGTGCAGTTTCCCAAAATTCAGTCTGCATTCATGTGGATAATTATAACTTTATGTTGATTTTTTTCCCCCTCCCTTTCTTACAACCACATCTGCAGCAGAGGCAAATAGTAGAAAAGGGTGGAGGCCAAACTTTTTAGCTCTCCTCTGTCTTTCTCTTCTCTCTGTTTCTGTCTCTGCACTCGTTATAACTGAACCACCCCGCCCCCTCGCTCTGTCGCTCATCTTCCTCCCCAGCTCAGACCACCTACGCTCTGAGCCTTGGGTGGACCCAGAACCATTGCTATCAGCGCAAGCGTACTCAAACATCCCATAATGACTTCCACTTAGAGCCAGTCCATAAACACTCTCAGATGCACAGAGACACACTCTGAGGACTCAGGCAGGCCCGCAGCGTGATGTTCTCCTCCGCAGAGGCTGCAGTCACTTAGTTTCCTTAATTCCTTTCTTAATAGGAATCTGTTTGTTTGTTTGTGTGTGTATTGGTTCAGTGCTGTTTATTTGGCTGCCTGTTTTATGAGATTTACCAAATGTCTTTTGAGCCACCCTAAGAGCTGTCCTAACCTCGTGTGTGTGTGTGGCAGCATTCACATATTAAACTTAAGGGTTTTTACTGTAACCTGTTGAGTTTTCCGGCAGTGGTTAAACCTGCGGTGAAGCTACCTCCACGAATCTTTGGTCGTCAGCATGGCTTCATGACTTTGTACAATCCCCAAAGCTGCAGTCCACGCCTGTGTGAAATGATGTCACGCCGCGTTGTGTAATTTAGTTTTGCATTATGTTAAATGCCATAAAATTCATGTACACTGCAAGGGTGCGGTCTGACATATTCCTTTAACTCATTGAATGACCTCAAACCATTTTAACTGCAATGCAGTGCCATGATAGGTTTAGCAGCATAGCGAAGAGGATGATGTGTGATTTCAAATGTCAGTTTTTGTTGCCGTTATTTGTTTGTGTTCCCATGGATGTCACTTTTAATCCAAGAAAGCAACAAAGTGATACAGAAGTAATAAAATGATAAAAACAGTCTGACAGTTATGCAGTGATGTGATCAACATTTATCCTCTACTTCAGCCGTAATGCATGTTATCCATAGCTTATATTCAGATATGTCACACACAACTGAATTATTTGATAAGTATCAAATTCATTAGTGGCACTTACACCCTTACACCTTCTCTTTAATTCAAATCAGCCAGTCGCATGGCAGCAAGACGACATGCTGAAGTTCAAGCTGAGCATCAGATTTGGGAAGAACGGTGGTCTAGGTATTTCAGAAAATGCAGAATGAGAATGGTTCAAAAAAGAGGAAACACCCAGTGAGCGGTAGTCCTCTTGGTAAAAAATCCTGTTGATGTCATCAGAGAAAAATGGGTAGTCTACTTCAAACTGACAAGATGGTAATAGTAACCCAAACAACCACTTGTTAAGACCAAGGTATGCAGAAGAATATCTGTGAATGCAGAGCACACCGAAACCTGAAGCAGATGGGCTACATGACCCTAAGAGCACACCAGGTGTCTGCTTGTCAGTAATGACAGGAAACTGGTGCTATGATTAGAACAGGCTCACCAAAATGGAACAACAGAAGAAAACTGTTGTCTGGTCTGACCCAACTTCTGCTGCAACATTTAGATGGTATCTTCAGAAACTGGCGTCCATCCTGCTTTGTATCGATGGTTCAGGGAGCTGGCGGTGGTGTTACGGTGTGGAGGGTATTTTCTTGGCACATTTTGAACTCCTTAGTACCAAATGAGTATAATTTCAGTGACATAGGCTATTGCTGCTGACCATGTCCAACCCTTTATGACAACACTCAAATCACCTAAAAGTGGTTTCTGTACTCAAAAGGACTCCGCAGTCACCAGGTCCCAATAGAGCACCTGTGGGATGTGGTGGATCAGGAAATTCACATCATTGATAAATTTGCAGCGACTGTGCTAAGCTATCATGTCAGTGTGGACCAGAATCTCTGAGGAATGTTTCCAGTACTTTGTTGAATCCATGCCATGAAGAATTAAGGCAGTTCTGAAGCTAAAAGGGTGTGCAACCCAAAACTGGCAATGTGCACCCATCCATTTTCTTAACTGCTTGGGGCTGGAGCTTATTCCAGCTGTCATAGGGTGAGAGGCAGGGTATGCACTTAACAGGTCACCAGTCTATTTCAGGGTGAGGTGAAATTTATGAAGAGGTATCGTTGTGTCTGTAACTTAAGACTGTTGAATATTCGTACTTCCAGATCCTTAATGACATTCTTTATTGACATCACAGGCAATTTCTATTGCAACCACTAGAGTTGTTATCATAGTTCCATGAATCTGCCAGTTAGAATAAGTAGTTTGATTACATGCAAATTCCAGATAATTTTGTTACATAGTTAAAATGTGTAATGTGAAAGTTTATGGAATCAGGTCAAATGAAATGTACTTGATTAGTATATATTCAATCATATTCACCATAACGATTTATTACGTGAACAAATTCAAATAATTCAACTAAATTATTTAAATAAAACCTTTTTGCTCTATTTTTTTTTTACATTTTATATATTCCAGTTGAACTTCACCTAAAATTACAGCTTCATGTGTATGAGGGGAAATAATCATTTCTTTTGAGTGAATAGCCCACAATCTCATCGCTAGTGATCATCCATTACATGCAAGCCAGGTCAGCTTGAAACAGTTAATGTTAGAAATCTCTGAAAATATTAGGTTTTTGATGAAATCCCGGATGCAAGTCTAGAACTAGTGGTAAAAAGAGAACCAGAGGTGCACACGGACCAGACCTTGAGGGGAAGTGAACTGATGCTGCTGTTTTTCCACAGTAAATGAATTCGTTAACAGTTCTGGACTAAGCCAAAGTGCAGAGATGCCAGGAGGGCACTCGCCCTGACAAAGAAAATAAAAAGTAAAGATCCTTGCACACATGTTAAATGTAAAACTATTAAATAAATGGATTTTAATGAGTTAAATAGCAATGGAAGGCAGCTGTTTCCACTGTTTTAAATCTTTATGTTACGTTAAGCTGATGGGAAGAAGCTTTATATTTGACAGTCATGAAAGTAGTATACTTTTTTAATCGAACTGTTGGCAAGAAAACTAAATTGTTTTTCCCTAAATTGTCAAACTATTTTTGCATGAGCAGATGAAATCTTTCACTAACTTGGACTTGATCGTGACAGAGGAATGTCAGAGAAATTCAGGGACACCATCTGTATCATATCACCTGCAGTTTATCTACTGCCGAGATAAACACAAATATTCACACATCATTCTGCGCAAAACTCCTAAACACATCATACACCCCTTGTTGTTAGAGATTAGTCGGGCTATCTCTTGCCTGCTCTGACAGGATTCAAGAGATACGTCTTTGAAAATGGCATTTTTGCCAGCAGACTGTAAAGACTTTTACGTGACAACAGAGCATCTCCTGAAGGCTGCAGAGGAGGTGAGGAGAGAAAAGAGAAGATTGAGATCAGACTCTCAGCTTCTCCGCTCCCATCGTCCATCAGTGTTGACATTTTAGAGTGTTTTATATCATGTCAGAATGTGGTTGTTGAAAATATGCCACTGACACTGTGGTTCTGAGGTTTAGCTGTGGAAAATCGATTTGAATGTGTCTCGCTTTATCGGCTGTTTAGGATTTGAATAGACCTGAATAGACCCTGATATTCTATATGAATGACAGGCATGCACATGTACTCATGGTCACATACAGAAATGACTCAAAGGCAGTAAGATAAAAACATCCAGCAGCGTCTTTCATCTGGTTTCTTTTATAATTTTTCCATCTCGTGTTTATCCCTTTAGTAAAACTATGCATCTTGTTTTGCAATCAGTTTGCGTTTAATCTGTTTGGGACATTGTCTCCCCTTCCATCAGTACACAGGTGTGTTATCGCTGCAGTCCTGCATCCTGCCAAGCGTGGGGTTTCACAGCTCAGGGGCCACTATCTGGACTCGTGCTAAACAACTGTGTTCACATGTGGGCCAGAGGGCGGACATATCCACAGCTCACAAGATCAGACACAGAACTAAGCCGTGCCCTGATATGCCTCCTCTAAGGCGATGTTGCAAACCTCACAGATAAGCAGATTCACGATATCAAGCATGTGATGAGGCAGGTTGGTGTTACTCTGAGATAGGCAAGGGTTCCAAAATAATAACGACATGTTAGGTTGTGAAGTCGAACATTATTTGGGTTATCTGACACATTGTTTTTTTTCTGAGTAACTGAGAAAAGATCGTTTTGCTTAATGCTCCGATTAAAGTTCCAAAGCTGGAATTTAAAAAATCCCACGAAGACCAAACATGGCCAGATAAAATCATTCAAATACACCGAGCTAATTATAGAAATGTACTTAATAAGCAAAGTTGAAGTTGATCATTAAATCTGTCTGAGAGCATGCGTATATAATTAAAATAGGATCTGTCATTGTATGTAAGTTTCCAATTATTGTTTATACTTTTTTAAAAATCATAATCACTGTGTTGGTGTTTGTTTGTCTAGCTCTCCCTTTATACAGAGAGATAGATTATGGGTATTCCAACAATGTTGAGGCAACTTTATGCACAGGCAATTGCTCCAGTGGAAAATGTATATATTTTACAATGCATGTTTTTATCTTTTTTTGTATCGATCACTATGGATACCTAAAAAGAAGCATTTACAAAGCAAAAATCGCACAAACACAGATGTGTTACACTAATCCACATTTTTGTTGTTCCACATATTTGCAGTAGAGTATCATAATTCCATCTTCCATGCTACTGAAGGCTGCTATAATGTTTTTAAAACATGATGTGTGTCATGGTTACAATATATTTCTAATCTCCTGTCTTTATTCAATAACACCTTTCTACTGACATGAGTTACCGCATTGGCATGAAGCAGTAGTTTCCCTCTCAAGGTCACGTAGAGTTCGTTTAGAAGGTGAGTCAATTTCTATTCTAAGTGTCAATTAGTGTTTGTGACTCAGTTTTGGGTCCATTTTCTTTGAGTCACCTAAACAAGCCATAGCTGTTCCCACAACACAAAAAGACTTTCTTGTTCCTTCCAGGTACCCACACAATAGCTGCCTTAATTGACTCGCCTTTGATGTTCCCAGTTAAAGGCTTTGTCTGTGTTGTGTCACTCAGCAGGCAACATGAACTAATGACAGTCTCTGCCTCTCACTTCTGAATGGTACGATGTGGTGGGGGTATTTTTAAAGTATTTTCTTAGGAGACCCTAAAGCCACAGCCACAAAACTGCAACATTAATTAGATGAATACTCCATGGGTTGTTGTAAGTTAGTAAGCCAAGTGAGTAAGTAAACAGTCACTGAAGCCACATCCACACTAAGGTGGATACATCTGGAAACCTTATTTGTCAGAGAATATTGCTTTTAATGGAAACAGAATTTCAAGTTGTTTTCTGAGTTTTCTACCCAAATTTAAAAGATGAAACAAGAGCCAAATGGCAGTGCTAGTCTAAGATTGCACTTTGGTGACCTCTATATCGTCTCATTAATGAACACAGCACGGTTAAATGTTACCAAAGGAAAAAAAAATATGCCTCAAGTCACTGTGAACCTTTCCTGTGTTAAACCACATGTATACATGAAAAAAACATGTTTTGCATAAATCATAAAGAATATCTTACTAATATTATCTTACTATTATTACTATATTGATGATATGAAATAGATAGGAAGCTGCTTCATAAGACCTGCTGAACTAAACTTCTGTCTTGTAAACTGCTCGGATATTTATTTGATTGAAATGTTTCCGTGTATCTGACTTTGATCAGGCTCGGTGATGTTTCTGCAGCTGCCGTTGTCACATGGCGAGTCTAAGCTGCGAACTGAAAAGAGTACAGCCATTATCAACTCATAAGACAAACAGCTGGACGCATTTACACAATATATCTCAAACTGCTGTTGCTCTCATCTTTATACCAGAAACAATTAAGGCTGCTGAGACAATCATTAGCTTATGTAAAATATCATTTTCTATGCAGACTCAAGTGTGATCACGCAAACCATCTGATTACCTCTCCTTGGTATGTGCCTGTTTCCAAAAACCTTTTTTTTTAACCTAAATGAGTACACAACAGTAATTTGATCTGACTGCATCCATATAAACATCTACTAACCAATTTATTGGGTGTGAATAATGGTTGCCCAATGTGGATGGAAAGCCAAAACAGAGAGGAAAACATGAGTTTAGTCAGCTTTCCTGACATGACCCAAGTCACCTATATTTGCACCCTCGCACACTTCATCCCCTTTATGCACCTCTATCTCTGGGGTGCTGAGAGGAGAGATTTTGGCTCTATCATCACAGCCTGAGTGGCTGCAGACAGGAAGAATCGGCCCATCTGCTGAAGTAGTTGCGCTGTTGCTGCTAACTGTTTTTTTCTTGTTGTTTTTCTTATTTAACATTAATAACAGACTAGGTTTCAATTCAGTTCTGTCCAGTGTTTGCTTCGACGCGATAAAATAGACAATATGCATATACAAGGTGTACACGAAACTATAACCACCTGTGCAACTGTATAAAAGACTCCGCTACAGCCCTCTTTGTAAAGGTTATAGTGTTGATATTCTGTCTCCATGGAAACTTTTGTTCTTCACTTCTTATGTCGTAAAGCACTGTATCGTATGTGCGCTTTACTCGATCGATACTCTTGCTACAACTTAAGTGCACACAGTTTCCTACACACAAGCGATCTTAAGGATACCCTCACTGAATACCTTTACTCTAATGTAAGGAAAGTGTATTTCAGAAAAACCACACCACATAACCCAACACCACAATGGACTGGCACACATACGCGCTCAACACACACATACAGAGACTTCAAAGGAAACAGAAATTATAGCCTGCATACTAACTGGGGCCTGGCATACTCTCCTTGGCTTTCTCCTTGGCTTTCCTTCATCTGAAATAAATACACCCACAAATATAAAACAGGCAAATACAAAACCAGTGAAACACATGTTTTGTTTTGTTGTTTTTGTTTCTTGCAGCCCAAAGACATTGTTTTTCCTTTCATTTCAAAAGGATATGGACTTTTTTTATTTTATTTTATTTTATTTCAGGTGATTTCTTGATGTGATAGCAGCAAACGTAATCTGTGGCAAAAAACTTTCCAGACATTTCATTGCTATACATTAATGTTTCTCTCGATTAATGCTAGGATACCCACATGTGTTGAGTTATCTTGACACCTTTTTCCCCTTTGCTTTACTGCTTGAGATTAGTGGCATGCACAGTGCCAATCCTGCATGCTGGAGACCAGATAACAGCCTGTGAGGGTTCAAAATGTTAACAGCTACACTCTTAGCGTGCTAAAAACCGTTACTATCTCGTTACGGTTCTTCAAATCTGATAGACTGATGGTCTCACTTTGCATCTTCTCAGACAGAAGGCAAATATAGGCATCATATTTCCAGGGATCGTCACAATATATTTCTCCCTGCAGACAAAGTTTAACAAAACCATTCCAGGGATTCCTGGGCTCTGAGTATTATCTGCTGTTTGCAGCAAGAGTGCAAAAAAGGAGGCAACCTTTTAAAGATGAACATCTAAGCATTTGGAGTTGCACAAAATGTTTTTGACGTGTCAAGCGAAAACCTTTAACAACCAGGGGGACTGTATGTTTTTTAGTGCGGTGAGTTTATAAAGTACATCTGCTTTCTTTGTTTGGACGGAAATGTTCTCTCTCATCTCTTTCTTCCGCTATAAATCAGAGACCACAATGGCGCAGTGAATAAAAGTCAGGGACAGCACAGCTCTGTTGTACATCTCACTCGCAAAAGCAAAGTCTGTTTATGCTTTCATACATTTGTTTGCGCTGACTCCTTGTCTGTCTGTCAGCCTCGTCTATCCATCTTTTAAAATATCTTCATTTTAAAAACACTTGGCATGCTTGTTTCAGGAAGTAAACACTGCAGTGGGGTGAAGTGGACTGGCATGCCTTTGTTAGTTTAGATGATTAAATTCATTCTCCTTGTTAACTAAATGTTTTAGGGAAATTGTGGCGGATATCATCAATTTGCCCTCTGTCATTTTTCCTTTCTGACTTTGAACTGTATGCCCGCTGTCTGATTGGCATTAAGCTTGTGGAAAGATCTGGTAAGCCATTGTTTTGGCAGTTATTCTCTTCTTTGTCTCGCTAGCACAAAGCTGTTTTCAGTATAATTTCTCTTACAACTATTTTCAATATCCAAGTCTGTTCCAAACACACACTTATAAAGAGCCAGCTGGATGAGGCCCACTCCACAGTCTGATCTTTTTAGCGGTGCAGTGGAGAGCACAACCACACCACTGAAGAAATAAGAGAAAAGATGGGGCAGAAAGAAAGCAGTGCGGCGGGTTCGAGCCCTTGACGTTCTCACATTATCCCGATGTGTGAACTGAGACTGTGGGTTGTTTCTCAGTTGGATTGTTGTACTCAGAATATCCCCCTGTTATTAGAGTTCTTCACTCTGATATTAGATGGATCTGCTGAGATTTAGGTCAACATTAGATTAATGTGTTCACTAGTCAAAAAGACTGCTAATTTTCTGTATCTCTCGTGAGCCTTTTTACTGAGCAAATGTACACCAATACATGTGGCAGTGATCAAACTGAATGGCTACTGCAACCTAAAATACACAAGTTATCTCAGTAAGTGTAACTTTTGGAAAAAAAAAATGTGAACCAATAATTAAATTTTCAGTTTGACCTCATGGTGACAGTATTGTGTTATTGTTGTTCTCTTTCAAACCTCACTCCGTATCTTATTTTGGGATTCTGATGTGACCAATCACAGAAGCCCAAGATAGACCAGTGAGTTCAAGGACACGGCTTTCCTCGACCCCTTTATTATAATAGCCACTGGCTCGACACGAGATAGTATTGCTTTTTCGTTTTCTACCCTATGAAAGCTCCTCAAGAGGTCTGGAGCACGAGTTTAATTGTTAACAAACACGCAGCTGTTAATGTAGTTTTTTAATGTGGGTTTTACTGGTTTCAGGATTAATTGTTATTACACTGTAATTATAGTTTCATTACAAGAATATATTTTTCTGATAAGTTGTTGTATTATTGGAGAGTTGCATCTTATCAAGCTAGCACATCAACTAAGCTTCTGTTTGTTTAGCTATTTGCTAGCCGTCAAAGCTAATGGCTTCCACCTGTTACTATAACCACATAATCCCAGTTTACCTGGCTGTTTCAAGGCATGGGCCACCTGCTATGATTTGAGAGGAGATATCCATCTTATTCTTTGGTTCTCTAGGGATGCAGTGCATGGCTGTGGCTGTGTCATGGGCCTGGCGATGGCAGGGATTGATTTGGTTCAGTCTCTCCAAATGTCCTGGCCAGGATAATCAGCTATCACGGCCAGGGGGTTGAGTGAGGAGGCTGCAGACTAGTGACCTGAGGAAGACACGATGAGACTTTCCACATCTACCTTCCCTCGCCAAAGGCTCTGGAGCATATATTAAAATTACTTGGAGTTCATGGCAGTGTTTCTGACTTTGAGGCACTTCTTGCTGTGCTGAAAAATCATCAAGAAACAGTACAACAAAAGCACAGGAGGGAGTCTACTTTATGGGACATATTGGAATAGATCTGTTTGCACTGTGCAAAAATGCACGTCTTCTGTTTTATTCGCTAAGAAATAACTTTGGAAATGTGATTTTTTTCCCCCAAAACTTTGCCTTCATACCTAAGTTTAGGCAATTGAGCTTTCTCACATGAGATCGTGGGCACACTGCTCAAGAGTTGCCTAGCATATTAGACAAGGCACAACAATTGGTTGCTAGGGAAAAAATGTGTTTTCCACAACTGACCAGCAGATCATGGAGGTTGCTGCTATCAGTGGGTTTAATCAGTTGCAAAGAGGATGGCGCACCAAAAGACTATTGGTGATTGCTTTGGTTGCTAGCAGATAGTGACAGTAGCCTGCAGTTTTTCAGTTTTTCCCATTCTTCTGAAAATATTTGCTAACTACTAACCCAGCAGTAAAACTTCAGAAAGAGCAAATGGAGTTTTGGAGTTTTGCCTTTTAAGCAAAAGTAGCTCAATGATGCAGACAACATTTCAAAAGTTGGAAATTTGACTCTGAAGTTAAACAAGCCTTCTGTTTGTGTCACACTTTTTACACTTTCACTACAGCTTTGAGAAAGTCACTAACACAACCGTTTAGTTTCACCATTACCGGAGACAAGTTCTGAAAGATGACTCATGCATTTTAGATTTAAATAATTGTATTAAACTGCTTGGATGACGTTAGAGGAAGATGGTAATCACAACTAGAAGACACTGTCTTTCACAGTTAATACAAGATGATGCACTCTGCCATCATCACAATTAATACTTTGTGCTCTACATGTTAATACACTGGCTTCATGCTTGTCAAAACACAGCACCTTTTATGCAAGCCTACGCACCAGTCGCATCTTTACAAATCTTTGCAACTCTTTGCAGCTCTTTGCAGTCTTTGCCAACATGTCTAAACATGCTCGTACAGCCCACGTACTGAGTTCTTCTTATCTGTGTGTCACATGCAACGACACTCTTCCAGCATAACACTTGTGTACTTTTGTCTATTGCAGGGGTTTCGTTTTCACAGCTTGGGCCATCAGCCTTATTGGTTATGATGATATTGTAGTCAAAGAAGTAACTGCTGACAGTCCAAATGACACTGCTAAAAATACATTGAATTGAATAAGAAGCACAAGAATATTGTATGGGGAAACAGCTTAAACAGTTTAGCTGTAATTGGATTTTTAAGGTGACCAGTAAATGAAATCTCTCATGATATAATGTATCAATAAGTGCTAAGGGAATCAGCTATGAAAAGAAGCCCAAGTTCTAATAAATCAGATTTTTCTGTTTTTGTAAGGTTTTGTGTTTTTGTAGAAATGTTATAACATTTCTGTCTTTCTTCCATCATTATTTGCCTGACCACAAGAGGACGCGTCACAGTAATACGTAAAACATCTTACTTTAAGTGTTTGAGCAAAACAACTGACGCTTTTGTCTTCAGGAGAGGACAGGCACATGTGTAAGTACAATTTACAGAAATGGGATTTCGATGAGGCTGCACTAATGCATGCAGTTTGCAGCGGAACACAGTGGAGCAACATATTGCCTGGGAGGGGGGTAGAGAGTGATGGAGGTAGAGTGTGTGTGTGTGTGTGTGTGTGTGTGTGTGTGTGTGTGTGTGTGTGTGTGTGTGTGTGTAGGGGGGTGGGTTGGGGCTGAGATCACAGCTGGGAGAATGGTGTGCTAACCTTGCCAAAGCCTCAGCACATGACTCCCACCACTTGTCAAAATCACCATGTGTGCAATAATGTGATTACAGTCTGGATACTATTATGATTTAGAACAACAGCTTGTGTGGAATGGAAGAAACGCACTGCCCCATAGTGTGTGTGTGTGTGTGTGTGTGTGTGTGTGTGTGTGTGTGTGTGTGTGTGTGTGTGTGTGTGTGTGTGTGTGTGTGTGTGTGTGTGAGTTGGCGGTTAAGAGAGGGTCTGCAAGGGGAGAAATATGGGTAACAAGAATAAAGAAGGAATGCATTGGATGTGTGCCTGGACACCCTCCCTTTTTTCTTCCATCTATGCCCTTCAGGGGGACACTGGGTGGGTGTTTCAGGGTGACTGTTTGGGTCTTGTCACAGATTTACAAGTCAGGGGAACGCTTTATGTCATTTTCTCCTTCTCTGTAGCCCCTTGCACCATCCACAGTCCCCCTTCCTTTTATTCCAGGTTACACAATCATTGCACTGCACACAAGGGGTTGTCATCACAGGTGCAGCCGAGATTGGCCAGGATAAAGGAATGTTTCCAGCTCAAGATGTTTTTCCCCCTCTTTTTCTTTTTTCCTCAACCAGCTCCTTCCCTTCCCTTTCTTGTTTTCTCATTTCTGATATCCTGCGGTTTTTTCTATTATTCATGTTTGTTGTGACTTTTCACAAATAAAGGATTGCCCTAATACATATCTCTATCTTGTTTTCTTTCCAAGCATAGTGGGGGGGGGGGGGGGGGGGGGGGGGGTTGCTTATTTTTTTGCCTTTTTGTTTGTTTGTTTTAAACCCTCAATGTTTGCCTTTATTCACCCTGATAAAAACAGGATTCTGTCCCCTCCAACTACCCTGTCCAGTCAGGAATAAACTCCTGCACCAGTCATCAGTGCGTGCCCCTTGGCTAACTCCTCATGAACAGTCAGGCAGCCAACAGAGCAGAGGCGTAATATCACCAATTTGCCAAAATCATGAATATGTGCATGTTTGTAATTATCCACGAAGGTCTTGCAGCTTCTGAGACACTGAGAATAGCGAGCCTCCTTTTTGGTGGTATAGCCTTGGCTACAAGGCCAGATGGAAAAGGGAGGGATGGAGGAAAGGAAGAAGGGAGGGAGTGAGGTAGGGAGGGGTGCAAAATGTAACCAAGCAGCCCAGCATGTAAGAAGCTGGACCTGATCCACACGATGCCAACCGGGCATGAAGGCAGCTCTAACGATTCCCTCCTATGCATCTGGAAGTGGGAGAGAGAGAACGAGTGAGGCCTAGACCCACAATGCCACCCATCTCGGAGCTCAGCAAAGGAAAACAAACGCCAGCGGTCACAGAAAGGGGATTTCCGGTTAGAGTCACCTAATACCTCCCTGGAATTTCAGAGGGTTGGAATCCAGAGTTGTGGAAGAGCCAGGCTGCTGTAAGCCACAAAGCAGCAATATAATTCCACTTTTAAGTTTCTCCTTTCCGCATTAAACTAGGCTTAGCATCAGGCTCAACATCTCCCTGTCTGGCAGCTTAACTCAGATGAAGGAAATAACAGTGGATTTCACTGACAAGAATACAAAGATAAAGTAAATTCTCGAGTTTTATAAAGGAACAAAAGCACAAAGCTTATGACTTCCCAGCTTTTTTTTTTTTTAAATTTGTGCTTTTCTCAAGGCTGGATTCTTATTTGTAACAAGTTTGGGCATTTTGCTAATAAACTCCATGACAGGCACTTGGCACAATCTCCCTAATTACACTGGTGTGAACGAGGTCAGGTGCACAGTCTCAGCCACAACCCAGGTGACGTGATGTGTTTGATGTGTGTGAGCCCTGAGCTGACCAGGTGGTGTAGTTGCTGCTCATAAGCAGCATTGTTCAGTAACCCTGGTAGCGAGGCCCCTCATCCGGGACCTTGCCTTAATTCTTTCACCAAGTCTGTTTTCACAACAGATGTTGTTACAGAGACAAAACCCAGACTCCTAATAGAAATAGTTTCAAAAACTCCCCGTTGGCTTTTTAGGGAGAGAACCGACTGCGAGGCATGTGTAAGGTCGTGTGTGCTATGGGTTTTGGTCCAATTGGTTTTATGACCTCTTTTGTGTCTTGTGATGAAACATCTGTGCCGATTTGTGGACAGACTACAGCTGAGAGCATGTATGCATGTCTCGTGTGTGCTAGGTGTGGCCAAAGCTGTTTACATCTTGGATCTGTGCTGTGTTCTCCCCAGAGTGGTTCATGTACTGTGAGCACTCCAGCGTCTAGTTTCTCTAAGCACTTCAGGCAGGGGTTTGTGCGCTTCAGTGTTCCTGTGATGAGTCAGCTGTGCAATGGAGTGTGCGACATTTATAAAAAATGTGATCGTGTGAGCACGCCGCCCTGGTCCTGCTCATCGTCCATGTGACCCTTTGCTCTGACACAGAATTGCGGTGTGAACGAGCAAGGTCATCGTGCGCTACAGGCTGATGGGAATTGAGGCATCTGTCTGCAGTGATGAATAGCAAGCACCTGCACTACTCACGGAAAGCAGAAAGACTGAGAGCTGGAGATGAAGGGAGGAAAGAAAGTAAATGTTCAGCTCTGAAATTGGCAACAAGAGACCTCACCTGCTATAAGGCATGGAGCAATAAAAAACAGCCTCCCTGCAAACCTCCCCTCATGCCTCCCTGAGAGCTCGGGTCCACCCTCGCTATCATGCGCACAGATGGACGAAACACACACTCACACACACACACATACACACAGACAAACACACACCAGCTCAACCCGCTTTATTTGAGATGTTTGTCTTGCTAATGTGCAGTACCTCTGGGAGAATCAGAGTTAATGCAAGGAGACCACAAACTCTGCGCTCTGTGGTCTTAATAAAGACTAACCACTCGCCGAGCTTGGCCAGAACTGGAAAGGGAGTCCGAGGGGAGAGAACCAGAGAGAGAGAGGAGAGAGAAAATGAGTGTTGATGAAGCGAGAGAGAGAGTGCAGGAAGGGATAGAATGGGATGGCAAGAGAGAGAGGTCGGGGATTGTTTTACAAACAGAATTCCTTTAATTAATCACCCTGTTTGAACAGCTGGCCTCCTCAAGACAGGTCGTAACGGGATCCCTACATGGAAGTGCGGATTACAGACGCAGATTTGGCAGAAAAATATTAGCTGTCAAATGTTGCAGCCAAGAGGTGCGCGAGAAGGCCCCTGTTTCCTGGTGGTGAGAGAGCCACAGACAAGGGGGGTTGCTTAACATGGCTCCCCGAGGACTGAGGCTACTCGAGGCAATACATGAGCCCGCAGAGGGGTGGGCCGGGGCGCAGCAGTCGAGGCCAGCAATCATCCCCCAGGACTGAGACCAGTGCAGCAGTCTGGAAAGAAGGTTTAGTCTTAGTGTCAGGCTTCGATATGAGACTGTAAAATCAGGAGACCCCCATGTTAGCATTTATGTACAAGCTGCGTATAAACAACTGAGAGATGCTGTCGCGAGAGTGTGCAGTATCCTCGTGGTACGTATTTATTGTCAGTGTCCCTATAGACGGCTTCACATCATGATTAAGAATGCGGCTGTGAAACAGTTGGCTAGTGTTACTTTCTAAATAAATATATTTGTATGTAGGTCAGATTGTAGACAGGTCATTAGAGTTCTAACGGAAGGCTCTGCATTACATATATTCATAAATATTAACCAGTAAGCGCTCTGTATTAGTTCCTGCTCAAGGACATAAATGAATTTGTACAATATCATGTCGTTTAATTAATCATTAGTGACTGTATTCTGTCATGAAGGAAGTGCATTGGCATGACACTTTTGCCTAAAGTTAAGTATTTTGCTAAGCTTAGTGGACTTTTGCAAGCACATTGTTTAGTGAAAAATTTTAAGGGATTAAAGGGACATTGAAAAGTTTATATGTCAATCTATCTCCTTTTTTTAAGCGCTTCAATGCTAGATGAAGCAGTCCCATTAATGCAATCTGATCATGGCATTAGTGATACTGGGCTCAGAAACTGGCATATATCAAACACAAAGTGTTAATGTTGTAAAAATTCCATTTCTACTCAAACACAATATTTTCCTCACCCTAGCGTAGGTAGCTGGATGCAACAAACCTGATGAGTGAATTATAATGAAATTAAACCAAAAAAGGTGGCACAAAACACAAATCCAAATGGGATGCAAACCAAAGTCTTCATAAATTTGCAACTTATGCAACCATCACCCAGCCTCCTAATGCTGATTTTGTAGATCTCTAAAATGATGTCATTATCTTACCTGCATCAGTATTACAACCCACGTCGATGCAGCAGATGCCTCAAAGCACTGGTGACAAAAGATGCCCTGCGAGTAATGTGGGGTACTTTGTACACCACGATAGATGCACTGGGGTTTAGTATCTTTGAAAACAGAAGAGAAGTTTCTTACACATTTTTGCCTACTTCCAAGGCACACAGAGAGGAACAAGGATGTGAAAAAGTCAAAGCTCCAGCAACATTTGTAGTATATAGCAGAGTTATGTTAATTGACCTATGGCTTGTGGTGTAATATCTTTGACATGCAGATAGGAGGAGACAAAGATCGAACCTATGATTGGTACGCCACCCAAACCAAAGGTATGTGATTATGCCCTGGAACAAAAACGACTTCATTAATACACACTACTAGCATGCTGTAAATTGATTTTACGATGTTATTTCCTGGCCTATGGTTTACCAAGTCAAATTTCAAGAGAGTCAAAAATATTTTCACAAATGAACTCCAGACAGTGTTAGAAGAATCAAGCTGAAGCAGTCCAGACTTACATACACAGAACAGCGCGCAGCAGGAGATAGTCTGCTTCAGATACATTTTCAGAATGGGAAATATTGTGTTTTGTGTGGTCAAGATAATTTTAGACTTAAATATAGCAATGGAAACAATATATATGTCTAGCATACAACTAGCTTAAGATTCTCAAATAATGCACCCTTGTACATTTTTATCCAAATTTTATCTGTTAAGCCCCAAAATAACCCTACTCGTCTAATTCACTGGGGTGAGGGTATTCTGTGCAGGAGGTAGGACACACAGATCCAGTCAGAGTCACAGGACAGTAAGCCATGCCATAGGCTCAGCTGTACAATACAGAGATAAGTCTGAGCTCAATGGTTTAATCAGCTATGTCAGACATTTGCGTTCTACCACATTTTAAATTGATGCCTGAAGACAAAGTCATGGATTTATGTTCAAAACCAGGGTCTTTTAAAAGTTATGGTGGATGGTATTGATTCTGCTATAACCAGGGGAGGCTAAAAGCTCTTTTCTTGGCAGATTTTTCTTTCACATATGGGACCTTCTGTAAGAAAAAAGAAATTCCCCTACTGCCTCTTCGTCCTCTGTTTCTCTATATCAGTTTTTATGTTCCCTTTTCCATCTTTGCACCCTCCCTCTGTCTTTGCCTGAATATCTCATTCCATCCCGTCGGCGAACGAAGGGAAAAGGGAGTCATGTTAGCTCAGGTGCTTGATTGTCAGAGCTCTCACTTACGCTGTATTTATGTGGAGGGTAAGGTGGAAACAAATGTTCACTGACCACACACGCAGGCACGGCACAGCATACTCACACTTAACCAAGATTTGTCACTGTAATTGTGCATACGGCAATATTATTCTCAGACCTTCCACGCTACCTCCTCTCTGCTTTCTCTCATGACCATGATGTAATTACCAAGGAACTTAATTAGTCATTGAGAGACGTGGAGCAGGCACAGCTTGGAAATGGGATTTACCATTTCATGCGTCTAAATCTGAATCATTTCCTTTGTTATATGATGAATGCCAGTCACAACAACAACAATAATTTGTAGAAGTAAAAGCTGTTTCCTATTTTACTGTGGGGCTGCATATACACTAGAGAAAGTTAAGGCCTGCCTTAAACATCTGTCCAGCTTTCCTTTGAGAGCCCCATAAAATTTCACCACCGAGTGTTATGGTGATTTTTCCGGGTTTTTCTATGTATCCCAATAGGGAGGCGGCAGCTTGCTCAGTGAACTGAGCTCAGTTCAAAGCACAGAGAGGAGCTTGAGGAGTGTAGAGGAAGATGATGTATTGCAAAGTGGACCACCAGGCCTACTGCTTCAGTGTAACCCTTCTGTGCCTGTGAACTTGTGTGTCTACATCTGCAAATACACCTTCTCCCATGACACACACATGCAAACACGCATACAATAATAATTAATACTCTTGCTTAAACATCCTAAACATCCACTATAGAAGATGAATTAGCCTCTATAACAACCTGCTCATTATTGCAGCGGCATTTTTATACTTTAATTGTCGTTCGAGAAATTTTATAATCTGGCGAAGATTAGAGGCAGCTAAACAGAATCCAATTTAGGGCGGAGAGTTACATTATGTTGTTCATATAAACATTAAACATATCCAGGAACCTGTTGCAGAATGTGTTCAACTGTATTGGATCAACATCTGAGACTATCATTAAATGCATTTTTTTTATATAATTGGGTTGGAGTGGGTGGAAAGATGTATACTAGCGATGTTAGAAGACACTACTTTATAACACATTTATGAACCAAACACACACCAGTACTCCTCTCTTCGTTGTAAAACAGAAATACAGAAAATCATTCATCAGCCATCAGACTTTTTAATTCTCTAAATTAAATGGTTGGATGCTGTCAGACATATAAAAAATAAAGATAATCTCATGTACTGTATAAAATCATTTGAACATCATTATATTTCAGGCTGAGCTGGAACTAGGGGTAATTTTGTTGTTTTCATATGTTACAAACTGAATTTCATGTGTTCTTGTGGTGTTTCCCCACTTAGGAAAATGTAGTTTAATGTGATGTAATACTTTATACTTGTTTTCTTCCTTTACTTGGAATATACACCCATAGGGTTTAAAAGGAAACAGTGATGTACTGGAAAAAATGGAAACTGGAACAAACTGAGAGAAAAACAATGAGATGAGTAACTTGAAGGACAGGGATGCTTTACTATGGAGTAGCAAGCAAGACACAACAAGGGCTTCTCCACCAAGTACAAATTCATGTATCACTTGGGGATCAAATACTTAATTTACTCAATGACAAACTGACTAACATATTAGAAATTGTTCATTTCTTCGTAAGTGAGCAAACCAAACTAATTCTGAAGGTCTTCAAATAATTGTCTCCCCCACTGTAGCTTCCATCCATCCATTTTTTTAATTGCTTATCCATTTTAGGGTCATGAGAGTGCTGGAGCCTATCCTAGCTCTCATAGGGTGAATAGAGTACACCCAGGACAGGGTGCCAGTCTATCATAGAGAACCAGACAGTCATTCATGCTTGCACTCACAACTACTGGCAATTTAGAATCCCCAGTTAACCAAATAAGCATGTCTTTGGACTGTGGAGCAAACCCACACAGGCACAGAATATGCAAACTCCACACAGACAGGCCCCAGACTGTTGATGGATATGAAGTCAGGACCTGTTCACTGTGAGGCATCAGTAATAGGCAAACTGTCCCACTGTGCCACCCTCTATTTACATCAATATTGATATTAGTTGTTTTAATCTGTTTATTTTCTTTGACAATGTTACAAAAACTCAGCAGTGAAGTGACCACTCAATGCAACATCACACCCAATTCCCAGGTGCTTTCATGAGACTGTGGTCTCCACCTTCCTGTTTAGAGTCTTGTGTCTGCATGTTCTCATATTCTGTGACCATGCATATTCTTGACCTATTTGCATATTGTTACAGCAGGACCTGTTTTCCCACAAGAGCGAGAGTTCACATCTGTGAGCTCTTGTACGTGCTCGTGTCAGAGGAACGTGTATATTAATGTTTGTTTGTGCATTTGTGTTACGTTAGCTGGATTAGCGCAGCCCATTTGCATCATCGGAGAATGTGCATGTGTTGAATGTCTGTTATCTTCTCTTTTTTTTTTCTTTTTCCCCTCTAAGCACTTGCTTGTGTGTCTAATCTAAATGGATACGGTCACATAATGAAAGAGTTCTATACGTAAGCAAATACTTTATGTGAAGTATAACACAGATAGCAAGAGGCTGAGGGGGAATATGAGATACAAAAAAGAAATCAAAACAAGACAAAAAGACTAAAAGGTGTGAGAAAATTACTTTGGTGGCGCATCTGGGAGACTTGAGGTGCTCCCACGTCCCTCTGGTCTCTCCCTCGGACGACCCTGCTCACCTCTGTCTGCGCTGAGAGAAAGGAAACGGACGAAGGATTTACTGTTGGGTCCTGACTTGTACACATTCCTGGTGTTGTTTTTCTCCCCTCGGCCCCTCGGCCATACCAAAGGCCTCTAAAACAACAGGCTGTCAGGTTGTGACAGCTGGCTTCAAACAGCTCCTACAGCAGCCCTGCACCCAGGTTCCCAGCCGCATTTGTATCTGTGTGTGTGTGCGGATGGTTATGTGCCTGAGCGTGTGTGCGTTGGTGGTTAAGTGTTTGTTTGGTCTGTACATGTAGATGTATAGCTGCTTGTGTTGGTGGCTGTGTGTATCTACCACTTTGAGATAAGTAGGCCTTCACTCGCTGAGACTTAACATTTAAACCTCTTTGGTGTGGGTGTGTGTCATATCCTCACACACACACACACACACACGCACACACACACAGCCAGGTGGCAGAGTGGCTTTGAAGCACTATGAGCCTTCTTATGATATTCCTGGCTATCCAGGTGTGTGTGGGCTGGCCCGCCTGTCTCAGTCAGAGAAGGCCCTTTTTGTCTGCGCTTTGTCAAGCAGGAGAGGACCATTGATCCCCATGACCCCCTCCCCTGCAGAGAAGTACCACACCTCACGATACCAAGATGCTCCCATGCAGCCTCAGACGTGGGAGCATGCAAAACCCAAGATTGTCTGGAGGATGGAGGTGTTTTGTATGTGTGTGTGTGCTGGGGAGCAGAGGCTAGTACAGAAGGTGTGGGCAAGGATATGGGCTCCTTTAGGTGAGCAAGAGCAGTTCTTAATACTAATGGATTAATTGTTTGTACTCCACAGATGCTCATGGTCCACACTCAAATGTGGCTTTTCAGTAGTAGGGAAGGATTAAAATTTTTGGCTAAAAATTGGCAGGCAGGAGATGTTTTTAGTGGGTTGAGAAGACAGCCTAACAGAGGAAAATGTAACACTGAGTTAACTTATCGTCGATCCATTTACAGTATGTGCTTTAAATAAGTCAGTGATGTGGTGCTTGTCCTACAGGCTAGCGCCTCAAATTTATACCAAAAATCTTAGGATGCCGAGTAAATTGTAAATAAAAACCAAAAGCAATGATTTGCAAATCTCATAAGAACATATTTTATTAACAGTATATCACATGAAACATTGTTTGATTAGAGAAATTGTATAACTTGTGAAAAAATATTAGCTCATTTTGAAGCAACATGTCTGAAAACAGTTTAGTTCTACTTACTTTCCACACGGCTGAAAAAGTAAGTAGTACTAAAAGGAAACACCTGGTGGAACATTTTACAACTAATTAGGTTCATTGCAACAGGTCTGTAACATATTTGGGTACAAAAGAGCATCTTAGACAGTTTCTCAGAAATGAAGATGGGCAGAGGTTCACGGATTAGCAAGACAAATGACTCTAGAAGTTGTGGAACATTTTCAGAATAATGTTCATTAATGTAAAATTAAAAGACTGAATATTTCATCTGCTACAGTACATTCAATCATCAAGAGATTCCTCAAATCTGGAGAGATTTTTTGTGTATAAAAGACAAGCCCGTGATCGTCAGAACTATGCGTGGTGCTGCTTTATAAACAGGCCTGATTCTGTCATGCAAATCATTGCATGGGTTCAGGAACACTTCCAGTTCTTTGCAGGTTAAAACTATCATGCAAAGACAAAGTCATGAAAAGAATATGGTCCAGAAACACTGCTGTCTTCTCTGGCCTAAGCTCGTTGAAAATGGACTAAGGAAACTCTTCTGTGCTCAGATGAATAGGGATTGAAATTCTTTGGGGTAAACTTGGATGCTGTATCCTCTGAACTAAAGAGCAGATGATCTATCCAACTTGTTATCAGGTTCAGTTCAAAAGCCCGCATCACTGATGGTATAGGGGTCCATCTGTGCCTATGGAATTGGCAACTTTTTTTTTGGAAAGGTACCTTCATTGGTGAAGTCATGGAATGCCCTGCATATTTTAGCAATATATTCTGTACCTTTACTTATATCGGCCGAGAACAGAACAACGTTCCCATTCTTTCAAACCTCCTGCAATTACTTGCCACAGTCTGGGTGAGGCAGACTGTAAGAATGGCAAATGGACTAGTTCTTATATAGCGCTTTTCCACTCTTCTGAGCACTCAAAGCACTTTACACAACTTGTGCATTCACCCATTCGAACAAGCACAACTGACATTCACACACATTCATACTCCGATGAATGCATCGGAGAGCAATTTCGGGTTAGTATCTTGCCCAAGGATATTTGGCATGCAGACTAGGGGAAGCCGGGAATCGAACCACCAACCTTCCGATCAGTAGATGACCTGCTCTACCACCTGAGCTACAGCCACCCATGTACTTGCCACAGTCTGGGTGAGGCAGACTGTAAGAAGTGAAGAAGGTGGACCCAAGTGCAGACACGCAAAATAACAAAACGTAATATTAACTGAAAACAAGCCGTTTATTAGAGGCTGGATTAAGAGATACAAAACAAAGGCAAAGGCAAAACTAAATCATAACCTAAACTGGGTGAACTAAACATAACAGAACCCTGAAACATAGTGATGTGACGTTCTGTATCGAGGCTTCGAAGCGTGTGTCGAGTAATGGAGGGGGCGTTTCCGCGAAGCGCGTATCGAGGCTTGCTTCATTTATGGGAGGAGCTGAAAATGATGACGTCCGAAGCCTCGCTGCCCGGCTGTACCACGTGACTGGTTCAGGAAGCGGTTCGAACTTTGCCGCAAATAATCATTTTCCATACTGCCAGCATAAATATACACAGTATACTGCCATCACTACAATATAGATGTTTTACACACTCCTTTTGTTGTTGACATTTACAGGCTGTGTGCAAAATGCCACACTCTTCAAATTCATGCCAACTAATATTTTTACGTCCAGTAGGTGTCCTGCTAGAGCAAATGAAGCTTCAAGAAGCTTCGCGTTGGGGTGAACCAATTGGATGAAAAGCTTCAGTGCTTCATGAGGCTTCATCTGCCCATCACTACTGAAACATGGACACCTGGCATAAATTCATAATGATGGAGACAAGATAGCATAACAGACGCGCTGACACGTAATGAATGAACACACACAGACTAAAAGCACACAGCAGGTGATCAGGGGAAGTGGAAACACACGGGGAAACAGCTGACACAAATGAACATAACAATGTCACAGTGGAAGAGTAAAACTAAACACAATGAACACAGGATCACAAGACCTCTTCAAAATAAAACAGGAAACATAATGAGACACAGATATGACAACATGAACTTGACAACACAAGACATGCAGACATGAAACACATGAAGGGCAAGGGAGACTTAACATAGGGGTAGGAAGACACAAGGGGAAGCTAATAACAAAGAGCTATAATGACAACCTAGGCATGATAGAAATAAACTTAGGAAACCTAAAGGACTTAAACATAAACTAAAAGTCAAAACACTGGGGCAAAATGGCCCAGGATCGTGACACTACCCTTCACATTCCCTTCACGTGAGCCTTTCTCAACTTTTTAGAGATGTGTTCCTGCAATCATGTTCTGAGTTTAAACATTTGATGTTTTCTATATTCTTGTCACGGTCCTGGGTCGGTGACCCAGTGTTTTGAGTTGTGCATTCTTATTGAATTTTGATTTTGTCAGTATTTATCATTTCTAGTCTTTTGGTTTCAATGTTAGCGTTCTCAGTATTCTGGTTTATGTCTCTGTGTTCCATGGTTGCTCTGTATCCCCTTGTCAAGTCCACGTCTATGCATTATGTTTCCTGTTTTACTTTGTAAGTCTGTGTTTCATGTCTAGTTTGGCTTCCCCTGTTCGCATTGTGTTTGATTACTCCCAGGTGTGCTCACCTCCTGTGTCCCATTCCCTCGTTATCCCTCCGTGTATTTTAGCCCTGTGTTTCTCTCAGTCAGTGTTGTGTCATCCCCTCTCCATATTGTGTGTGTGTCTCCTTCTGTGCTCCCTGAGAGCGCCATCCCTAGTTTCCAGGTTTCCCAGTGTTTTTGTTATTCGTTCCCAGTTTCTAGTTTTGGTATTGTTTTTGCAAGTTTTTGTTTTGTAAAATATGCTACTGCAATAAAGAAGCCTCTTTAAGTTTATTCCTCTGTTGAGTGTTTTGCGTTTGGGTCCCACATCCTGCCTGCCACACAGCCGTACCTTGACAGATCTCTTGTAAATAAAATATGGGTTTTTTTTGTAAAGCATTGCATTGTGTTTTTGTTTGTTCAATGTTATTGTTCAGTACCTTTGATGATCACATGCAGGTATTTTCTTCATGTTTCCTGCACCACTATACTGAGTCTTGAAGAAAAAAAAAACTATCATAGCTCTTTTTAATATTACACCTCCAGTTTAAACCAGTTCAAAAGTCAAGAAAATGTTTTTTCTTAAGAAGCCAAATGGCTTTGGATGTTTCTTAGTGCCAGAAACCAAGCCATTTTAATTTCACTTGGCCTGCTTTTGAAAAAATCTCAAGGATGTGGTAAACACTCAAGATTAGTCATCACAGTGGTGCACCCCATGCCTCAATCCGATGCCCTCTTTTATTTTTTTATATGCTTCTGCTAGAATTTGTCTTTAGAAATCCTGTATCTGTTATAATTTCTAAGACACACTGCTGTACCTCAGTGAGAAGAAGCAAACAGACATTTCCTATATGTAATCATGTACGAGAAGAAGCTTAAAAAACAACTAAGTACATTCCATGATTCAATAGCTTGTAAAACATCCTTTGCCACTGAGAACTTATTTTCTGCATGACTTTATAAGTCATTCACGTGTTTAAAAATGGAGGACTGTCTGTGGTGTGACACCATATGGCCATTGCTAGCGAGCATGACTGCATGCAGTGAAGTGAATGAACATTTTAACCACTCGATTTCTAATTGCATTCAAATACGGGAAGTTTTGGTGGGGAACCCGCTAAGATAGGTAGTCTCCTAAATATAAGCGATTAAAACAGAAGAGCAAGCAAAAGGGAGAAAAGGGAAGTGACTTCGTTTTTGTCTGAAGCTTTCAGCTGCATCACATGGTTTTGATCAGCAGATGAATGTTGCTCAACTGCTTTGGAACTTTCCAGAATGAATTATTGCATTATTAATTGATAAGTCCAAAGCCAAAATGAACTACTCAAGTTCTAAATATGTTCAGAATAACGAGGTAATTCAAACTGCTGACGAAGACCATATGATAAATGGGTCTTAAGGGGAGATTGTTTTGCTGTTGTTTTAATGGTCTGCAATGAACTGGCAATGTCACAGGCAGCATGTTTACTTTGTTAATAGTTTAGTGTTGCACAAAAGTGGCATCTGTGAGAAATGTTTTCAACTTTTCCTGGTTAAACTACTTCACTGCTCCAAAAAGACTGTGTTTTTTTCTCACCATCACACTGTGGCAGCGTATATGCACCTTTGGTGCATTCAGGTTTGTCTCTTACTGGCCATTAAGTTGTGAGTGATTTTATGGCTCTTCTGTAGTTCTCTGTTTTCACAAAGGAAAATCATATATTAACTTGCTCCCTTGTCCGCAGAGGGGTCAAAGTCCCAGATCAGCCACAGATCAGCTTGCCTGGAGCTGAATAGGAGTTTGTGTCTTGCTCATTGACACTTCAGCAGGGCATTTAAAGTTCAGACAAGAAAAAAAAGAGTACTCTTAAGTGTTTTCTGTGGTGATTTTATGTTAAAATGTGTTTAGAGCACCGAAGTGCACTTTGGAAACTATAATGTGGAATTTAAAAACAGTCCTTCAGGCCCGTCTCTCATCTGAACGGTACTTTAGGCTCAATGCCACAGTGCAGAGCGAAGGCACAATGGGAGACATCACAGAGTCACGGCCTGTAAATGTTAGCTTTAGTTTCTTTTACATCAACAATTTACCCATCTCTAATTGGAACATGGCCCACCTTCCTCTTCTTTCTATCTAAACACATAGACATGTACACGAATAAGCACACGTGCATTCACTCATCTAGATATACGCTGCACCATGCGCGCACACACAACCGGTGGAGTTATGGGAACATCTGGAGGAGCTCATCCAATGCACAGACAAACGTTTCCTGGAGAGCACCAAAAGAACCATCAAGGCGTCTTCAAACGGCCCGCCGCTGCTAACACAAACACGCTCACAAAGCTACACACACACACATACACCTCTTGGCTGCCGAGGTAAAGGTCATATCAGATGAACCAAGGGAACAAAAAGCATCTCTTTGCACTGTGTGATATTGCAGCACTTTAGGTTAACTCTCCAAGCACAAGGGCTAGCTTTCTTCTCCACCAGGGTCCCATATACACATCCTCATGCATGCTTCTCTGTCAGGGTCTCAGACCCAATAGGATACAGACCGTGAGGTATGAGGTGCATCTTGTGAAACACTATGAGTATGTCAGGGTCGGTCAGTCTGGCCTCTGACAAGCTCCTATATGACACCTCGTGTGTAGCGGGGAGGGATAACCGTTGTGCTGCATGTGGATCCCTGATAATAGTAGCTGTTTATCACACATCCACATACAGCATGGAGTAGATTACAATATATGTTTACTCTCCGTTTGTTCTGGAAATTTTTCTTCAGTTCGCCAAACACCAAGGATAAAATGTAAAAAACAGACAAGCAATAAGTAAAAAGCAAGCATGTTCAGTGTGACACTAGACATTTAAACAGTTTCTGTAAATGTCTGCGGCTTAAAGTTCTAAAACTCCTCATCAGTTGCCAAAATTTCCCATTGATACAGTAAAACCTGAGCTGCTAGTGAGCTAGTCAAGTGTAGTTATTTTGGTCATTTAAAGTCTGACTTGTCATAGGGATTGAGAACCAGACAAACAGACTTAAGCTTTCACTTTAACCACCACAGCCACATGGTTGCTGGCTGTGCTGTAGAATTGGGCTTTTAAAAGTAATTCAATCAAGTGCTTTCTAAACCTAAACTCACTTTAATCATCTTATTCTCTCGTCCCATTTTTTCCATCTGTCTGTGAGACACGGCAGAGAAGCACAGTTTATCATTATCACCCCCTCTCACCTGAGACCTCACCTCTTGTCTCCCCATTTCGCTCTACTTCCTGACACCCCCCACCACCGTCC
Organism: Rhamphochromis longiceps; assembly: GCF_057381845.1. Classification (NCBI taxonomy): domain Eukaryota; kingdom Metazoa; phylum Chordata; class Actinopteri; order Cichliformes; family Cichlidae; genus Rhamphochromis; species Rhamphochromis longiceps. The sequence continues at coordinate 25,008,920 of NC_140575.1, read as the reverse complement.
ACCCCTTTGGGCCCTTTCACCCTTTCTCTCCCCTGCCACTACCCATCTCTTCACACATTCTCTCCTCCCCTCTCTCCCCCTCTTCACCTCGCTACCACCTAGTGAGCACATTTCCTTACTCCCTCCCTGCCAACAAAGGGGAAAAAAAGCTTCTACTCATTAGCGGATGACCCTTGCCCCTAGGCCACATTTTAAGAGGCTCTACTTGACTCCTGACATGGCCGTCAGCAATCAAAACACGCACACATAGACCTGGAAAAACGAGGGGAAAGGCCAGCGTGTATTGATGCTTTCCCTGATGTGTGTGTGACAGCAGTCTGACAGCAGACAGACAGGTTCATGAACTACCGCACAAGCTCTGCGGTGGTTCCCCTGTCCCCAGGCTGGACTGAGGAGAAGGTTACCTACAATGGAGATGGATCACTCCCTCTCTCTTTGCTCCCCGTGTGGCTCGTTTGCAGGAGCCCCATTAGCTTTATCACCGATCTGTGTGTTTACTCATTGAGAAAGGTGAAGGGTTTAAGCCTAGCATGTCAAAGTCGGTGTGTAATGTTGTCGATACTTTTGTAATTGCTCACAGAAGTTGGATGGTGTAAGCTTGTTTAAGATCGGATGTGTTTGTGTTTCTAATTTCACAGACAGGATGCAAACACACACATATGCTGTTAATCGCGCTGTTGTTCTCTCTCCCTTTACCACGCACACACATTCTTCTAGACCTGGAAAAAAGAGTGCGATTTTGAAACCTTCTTTGCATGATTGTGATCACAAAATTTTGCTAAGTAACAGCAAATCAGCAGCAGTGTGCGAGCTAGCCTGAGGATTCTCCTGTGCAGGTCAGTCCTTTAATGACAAAGCTGACAGCATATTCCCAAAGGCTGGGTGCTGCTCCTACAGTAATAGCCCTTCATTGTTGACAGATTCATGTACTCCCCTCGTTTGATGTGGCTCTCTCCTCCTGCTTTAACCTCTGTTTGTCTGCTTTTGGAAGCTTTTTTTTTTTCAAGGAAAACTTGGCTTTTCAAAGGACAGCAACCAAGCAATTAAAGTCTTCTTTTACCGGTTTTACTGTGTGGTAATGAGACGTACCTCTCTGTGTCGCTGACACTAATATAGGCATGTCTGCTCTTAATATGGCAACAGGGCTGGCATTGTACCAGCATATAATTTTTCAGCTATAGTGGAATCAATAACTGTGTTTTGCAGCACTTTAAGAGAGTTTAGATGTTTAGATCTGAAGCAGAATTATGGTCATGTAAATATTTATATCCAAATTCATAAACATCAGGCTGCAACATCACCTAAACTAAGTCATTGGTATTATAGTGAAATCTGGAGATGAATAGAAATATTGAAGCATTTAAGTCATTCAGAGTGTTTTGAGGTGAAACTTTGAAGATCAGGGTTGGTTTTCAGCCCTGAACTGTGAAGAAATCCTAGCTGAGGCCTGTGTACGTCAGTCCACAACTCTAACTCTGTATTTGGTTTATTTTCAGCCTATGTGTCGATGTTTAACACGAAAGACTGCAATATCCAAGCACTGAGCAGCACCAGCGACATGTGGCCACCAGACTCCTTCGCTCTTTCTTTCACTCCTCCCCACCCTGTGCTGCTCCTGCTGTTCCCCTGAAAACACTGTGTCCCATGGCATGAGCAAACATGTTTGGCCATCTTTCCTGTGAACCGGGAGAGTGACTCCCCTCTTTGCAAAGCCCAGAAGACATCCTGACCGCCTCTCAGTGTAACTCAGAACTTGTGAGACAACAAACCTTGATGATGGCTTTGGGTGACCTTTTAAAGGTATTTTAACAACCCAATGTACCCACTATTGAAATATTTGGTGGGGTAGGGTAATTTTGCCTGTGTGAAGTGGGGAAAACAGCTAATCCTGTTTGAATAGGCTACCCTAGTGTTTGAAGTCATTATGGCTCGCAACAGGGCAATGAAAGTCACCGTCCTCCACACCAACCAGGATTAATCATGTAGTGCCACAAATCAAGAACACACCAAAGCTGAATCACAGATAGGACTGTAACAACGCTATGCTTCTGGATGGTTGTTCTCTCCTGCATAATAAGCATATAACTTTTACAGTTTTAAAATTTAGTTTAGTTTTTTTTTTTTGTCTTATTGTCCTACAGATCCAGATGCAGAGAAAGATGATTTGACTTTTACAGCCTTGTTGTTTTTTGTTTTTGAGGTCACCGTGCCGGAGCCTTGCCTCACTTTCATCCTACATCTAGATTTAAAAGTGTCCACCAGAAGATTGCTTTGCAAACATGGCTATTTACTCGAAAATCCAAAATAGCCAGGGTACAGACACTGTGAAGTTGTTGTGAAAAGATTTCTTTTTAATTGACAGATTTTTTTTCCTTTCCCCAAATGCAGCAGTTCTTGAACTTTTCCTGGCAAGCTCCACCTCAGAAGCAGGAACAATTTCACGAGCCATACGCCACAATTTTAAAGTTTTTTTTTCTCTTTACATTTATTAGGATTTTTTTTTTAAAGAATCCAGTTGAACTTTTCTGGAGAAAAGGTCTGCATGATCGCATCGGTAAACTTTATTTAATAAAAATCCATTTTTATTTAGCTCCTTAATTTTCCCACTAGTAATCCACCACCTGCAGGGGCACCATATAATGAACCATTGCTAGAGCTGAGCAGATCTATCTAAATATCGATAGCATTGATACTAACGCTGGTATTGGTATCAGACTGATATCAAATTGACCTTAAAAATATATCTTAAAGGACTATTAAAAAATATCAGAACCTTTTTGTTCTTACTGTCGCATGCATTTTTGTGGTCTATAGAAAGAGCCAGGCACATTTACATTTAAGGTCTAAAAATGAAACAATTTCAAAATATATGACAAACTGAAAGGTGTTTCTTCTTTTGTTAACTTCCTTATTATTATAGAAAGTAAAAATCACAGTGATTTAGTGGTTATTGTGTTCAGAATTTGCAAATTGGATTATGATTCATCTCATAAATCATGAGACACTGCTCTGCCCTACAAAAGCTGCATTTAAAGCTTAAAAGTATTGGTATCAATATTGGTATAGTCAATACTGGCCCTGTGTTTACTTAGTATCGCTTAGGACTGGTGTCTGAAATAATATGCGCTCCAGCCCTGCCATGTAAAGATGAAACTGGGTAAAATATATATATATAAATATTTATGTCAGCAATCAATGTGAATTAAAGATCTATTAAAGACCAAATCTCATGGGGGAAAGCCTACATAATCTCTGCTTTGTGTTTGCTTTGGTCGGTCTCCCATGGTTCTCTCTCACGGACGATTGTGTCACACAAACGCGCCACAGCTCTGAGACCAGGTGATGACAGCATTATGGTAGTTAGATCCCTAAAGGGTTATAATAAGTGTGTTAAAACATTATATAGTGCTCGGCGGCTTAAGAAGCGAGCAACAGCTCTTTCACCTGCCCTGCTATCCGCTCTATCTGGAAGCAGCAGACTCCCATGGATGTGTGAGGTCTTCATTTGTCTCCCTAAGCACTGATAGCGGAATACAGTAAACATCTGAGAGAGTTATTGCTGGGATTGGATTAATTACATGCAATCTTGAGTTTCTGCAATGCATCTTTTGTTCCCAGACAAGTCACACAACATTAACAAGCTGTCAAGCTGTGAATTGAAATGGTTTGTCTCAGCGACTTGTTTTGAGCGCCCGTGTGTGTGTGTGTGTGTGTGTGTGTGTGTGTGTGTGTGTGTGTGTGTGTGTGTGTGTGTGTGTGTGTGTGTGTGTGTGTGTGTGTGTGTGTGTGTTTCTTTACCTCACCGTTTACCCCACTAAAGAATACACGTCTTAATGGTGTGAGCGACACACATAATCATGTGTTATAATTTTCATATACATCCACCGAGCTCAGTTTGTGAATAAGATGAAAAAGAGAAGTGAGGTGGGATGGGATGGAGGGTGGGGGGGTAATGGAGCTTGACTAAACCAAGTGCTTGTACATAAATTGACATGTGCAATTAGGGAGATGTACACAGTCCCCCTGGTCTGTTTAAGATCTGGAATAGTTTCCTAACAGTTTCAAGATGCCCTGTTTTGGCTTTGGTTTCAAACCTAAATCGGGTTTGACCTTGCTGAATAATGGTGCCGGTGAAGTTCCTTCTGTTCTCTTTGGCCGAAGTCCAATTCCACTGCGTACATGACGGCAAATACAGAGCAAGGTTTGGCCTCGCTGGAATGTGACAAATGGTGAAAGAAATTCTGACCTGAGCTTGAAATTCCTAACACTGGATTTTGCAAGGTGGTTATAAACACTTTTGGTTTTGGTTTCCTGTTTATATGGTGAATAGAGGTTGGAGGGGGCACTAAAACTGTTGGAGCTGAGGGTTTAGCTTGCATGCTCGCACACTCAGTCTGGAACCTCTCAAAATGAAATGCTTTGGGAAACTCTTGCTGTTTTCTCTTCTCTCTCTCTCTCTCCTTTTTTTTCTTTGTCTGGCTTTTTCTTGGCTTCTGCTTTTCTTTCTCTGTAAACCAACACACGTTCTGGTAAGTTACCTGACCTTTATCTACATTTCACACAGGATAAAATAGCAGATTGTAATAACAGAGTGGCACATCAAGGGTTAAAGACAGCTGCCAACATCTGTAGCTGTGGCTAGCTTTTAATTGTGAGGCCCAGCAAGTGAGCGAGCAGCATGGTGGAGAGGGGGCCGGCAGGCCGCATATTTCAGCCGAGTGTTCACAGACCAGCTTTCTTTTTGCAGGACATGTGGACTCAATGACGGCGTCCAGGGGTGTACTCTGCTCCTATGAAATATTAAATGTTCTCGGCCCCTAAGTGCAGACAGACCACCTGCAAGCGGTGTGGCGTGCGGCAAGCCCGGTGATCAGATGTCCCTAAGCAACACACATGCACAAACACACATGAATGAATAAGAAAAAATTACAAGCACTCATATTCCCAAACAGGGTACAACATACAGGAATGCACATGCTTACACTAATGGATGTAAACACATATTTTTTTAAAAAGAAAGGGGATAAAAAGCAATGTGAAAATGGAAACTGTCAGGCTGATGTATGGAGGAGAGATTTATTCTGCAAAAACATGTTTCCTGGCTGTAACACACAGAACTGCTGCGCATTCTTGAGACTGAGAAATATGTCTTTACTGTGCTTCTCCAGTAGGTTTCTGTTCAAAGCTGTGCTCAATGTCAGCAAAGGCAGAGAACCATGATGATGAAAAAGAGAACGAAAATAAATAAAAGAAGACCATGACAGATGCAGCATTACTTGGTATGATCATAGTCCAAGAAGAAACCTAAGCCTACTTTGAAAAGCAGCCAGGAACACAACGGGTGCTTGTTGACTGCCGTCCCCTTCAGGGCCTCGTTCATTTACACATTGTGCAGTTGGTCCTCGGCCTCCCCTCTGCTCCACCGAGACATCCATGCCTGGCCAGATGTACAACTGTTTTTGTGAAGCCATGAAAAAAAAGCAGCTGGTGAGCACATCTGCAAATTGAACAGTGGGGGTCGCCATTCTCTTGATTCTGTGCTTTTTCAGTGAGGGAAAGGATTGCTTTAGACACACTATCCATTCTACTGTGTATTTGGACTGTTCACATTATCAGATTTAACTTTTCATGGTTGTGAGATAAGTTAATGTAATTAATCCTAAAATCATTTACAATTAACTAGTCATCAATTATAATTAACCAGTATCAGGGCTAGGAGAGGCATTGATGCACAAATAGAAGCGGGTCTTTTTGTTTCATGCAGTGTGGTTGCAAAATAAATCATGTATTCAAACACTGTGCTTTATGCTGACAAACAGTGCAAAGCTCACTTCACAGACACATCATTTCTAACCTATTCATTTGCAGCATCGTAAATATTTTCCTTAACCTTTTTTGTCACAGTTACTTTGATAGGTCAGGTTTTTTATTTCTATATTTAGAAATCAATTTTTTTTTACAGAAAAAAGGCATAAGGGCTGTAATAAAGGGGGGGGAAAGAGGTATTGAGTGCTAAACTTTGAGGACAATTAACATAAATAATATTTTTTATATTTCTATTTTATAAACTCAAATTAAATGTGTTATCCTAAAAAAGTAACTATAAACTGATTATGTTTGTTTTACAGCACAGCATCCAGTTTTACTTGTGAATGCGGTAACATCTTACAGTTATAGTTTCATGCAGTTATTGAGAGGGCTGTAAAACAAATCACTTTAGTTTAAATTAGTTCATGCAATTACTAAATATGAGTTTAACCTGGCTAGCAGCATTTTCCTGTTGGCTGCCACCCATCTTGTTCAGTCCCTTCTCGGAAACTTCTTTGACACTGGTGACATCATGTGGGCATTTGGTGTCAGTGAATCTTAAATCTTGCATATGTTGTTTCTTGATGTCTTGTTAGGGGATGCCAAACTCAGTGCTGCCCATGACATCATGTGACAGTGATGTGATGATGTAACTGGCTGAGTCACTCATACCTAAGGTAGCTGCTAATGGTATATAAATATAAAGGATGGCAAAGAACCAAGTGAAAATACCTGTTTATATTTGTAACAATATGCTGCAATGACATCAGTGGCAAATGCTGCTAACTTTAGCTCCAGCCTATTCAAGGGTGTGAATGTTAAAGTCCTTTACTATGCAGGGGCTTTAAATAAAATATAACTGCGGTGAGATATGCAGCCCTTCCAACACCCACACAGTGCCCACAGTGCAGGGGCTTAAAACTACATGGACACATTGTTGAACAGCTTTGTGCTTGCACCACAGGAGTTCATACCCAGAGGAGCTATATTGTAATGCTCAGCTTTCTATCTGTTGCTGAGGCATTACCTTTTACCTAAGTCTCAAAGAGCTGGCAAGTGCCAAATATAGCATATAGACTTTGCAATCCAAATTCTTTTTTAGTAACTAAGCCATGCCTGTTTGACATGAATTTGCCTGAAACAAGATGTTGTGTCAATGGCATACTGAAGATGTTTTTAAATAGGAGAACCGTATAAGAAATATTGTAGATACTAATTGCTGTATCATAAAGGCGTTTATTTCAAAGTGTTTTGAATGAGTGGGGCAACAAATCAAACTTGTTTTTAGTTGGTCACAAGGGGGCAGTGGAGTCCTACCTGCATTATATCACCAGCCCCTGAAGAGTGCACCTGCTCTTTCTGAAATAAATGTACAGTACATGGCGTGCTCGGAAAACGCAAATAGGCATTCTGTGAGGTATGAAGGTCGACTATGTGATATTGACCAAAAACACAGAATAAGCATGGTGAGGTCATGGAAAACAAAATCCGCTGACAATAATTTGATAATAATCTGTGGTCATCTTGTGCTTGCATTCTATGATATAACACAGTAAAGGCTTGCAAAATAAATAAATAAATACCATCCTGCGTTGTTGCCGAAGTCTACAGACATTGACTTGCCCTTGGAATATATTTATGAATGAGCCTTTCTTTCCTCCTCATTTGGATAAATGTCACGAATAAACTAGCGGGCGAATTGGAGTGCTTTTGTCATTCAAGGGGAGGTAAGGCTGTCATTTAGTTGCCTTAGAGACTGCAAATCATCGCGCAGCATCTCTTCGCCCGTCCCCAATGAGCGGGTTCAGCCGCGTTTGCCGTCATCAGGGCTGGAGGCTGGATGAGCTCCAGTCAGCCTGTGCTCTGATTGGCTCTTGTCGTTAATGAGCTGCCATTGAGGATTTTTGGCTCGTGCTGAGGAGAGGTGTGTCTCTGGCTGCTCGAGTACACGCCTCTCGCATAAATGCTCCGCCACAGCTGTGGATCTGATCAGACGCACCAATTTGAAGGGCAGGCTTTCGAGACTTCGCTGAACAGTGACTTTCGCTTTGCGTGAGCATCCCGTTTTGCTTTTGTGGTAGACAAAGAGAAAAAAAAAATAAATACATACATAAATAAATAAAAGTAAAGAGAAGTAAGCGGCAGCAATTAGATCCCCCAGCAGAAGTGACAGCAGGTGTGAATTCATGTCTGTATTTTCACCGCAGATATACTGGTGAGTACTCTGTTTTCCGTTCGTACCTGTTTATGTGTGTGCTTTTGTTTATGCATTTTAAAAATCGTAACTAATTATATGTCAGGCGCTGGATTTCTCGGCATTGCACCTGACAGACAAGAACAATGAAGGATTTAGTTGTTTCGTTTAGATTGGTGATTTCCCTTAAAATCAGCCACCCTATTTTTGTTGCTACACCCACTCATGTTTCCTTTGAGATTTTCTGTGGGGTGTTGCCCCTGAAATTGGAAATGTCACAGCACTCAGATTGGAAAACGAGAATATTGTAGGTCTCGGTCTTAAAAGAAAAAAATCAAATGGTTACCAGGATATTCGGTAGGTTTAGGTACTGCTCCATGCGCCAGTTTAGAAAGGTGCATTAGTCTCACTGTGCTGTCATCATTTTCAGCTTATTTCAGTCCATTTGACAGTAAATGTAAGTTGATCTCTTCTCACTTTCATGCCATTTTTGGAAGCTCGGAACAAATAGGCTTACTTTGCTGTATGTGAATGTAATAGGACCTTTGCTTTCAGTTTTTGGTCTTAAATACTGAACGTGCAAAAAGAGAAGTGCGCCCTATCTATTACTAATATCTGTTATCAGTGTTACATTTTCCATAGCCGGCAATCAGTAGCCTACCATGACTCCATAATTCACTCTTTGATGGAGGAATAAGGAATGTGTCTTTGTTTGTTCGGGCATTTTTAATTCTCTTCTGTCAAATATTTTCCTTTCTTTACAGAGGATATGCAAGCTGCTTTGAAAAAAATGGTTTTGCGAGCACTGTTAAAACCTCAGTAGGCCTCTGTTTGTCTCTACCAGGAAGTTCAAAATCGACCTCTTTGTTTTAACCACACGTTGCTTTCTCGCCTGAACTTACTTACAGTAGGCTTGCGCTTCTGTCAGAAACCTTCACTTCTTTGGTTTTATCAGAGTGGTGTAACTGTTTCAGAGTGCGAAACAAGATTGTTATGCTGCACTGAAGTCTTTGCCTTTCTCTGTGCCAACAAGAAGACATTTCTCTCCCAAAATGCCATCATCTTGTATAAAATACTACATCACATATAAAGAGAAAAATGTCTTCCATTGGTTGAGTTTCTCAAACTATTCAATATGAGTAAGCACTTGGCAACAGTGTAAAGAGATAATTTTCCACATACATCGCAGAGGACACTGATATATGATGTGTTTTCAGTGATGGTCAGCCCACAGGAATCTGGATTCAACTCATTTGTTCCTGCTCACTTCTGAGGGTCCTACTCATTGAGCCCCACATACCTGCAGAGCTGGGTGACTTGGGTGGTGGAAAGCACAGCACTTGGCACTGAACCTCATCAGCTTTGCTCTGTGTTTGCCACATTGCATTAGATTTATGATCGTCGTAGTAGTAGTAAGGACTAGCAGGGGTGTTCAGAGGGGAAACAATGTTAATAATGCAAGTTGCACATTCCTCTTGTGGCGTGAGATTGTTGCAAAGACCATTTGGGCTCCAGTCAGCGTCACTACAGAGAAGCAAGGAACTAGCATGGAGCTAGCCTCTTTGTAGTTCAGGGACAGGTGAATAAAACAACAGTCACATTTGTTTAACAAGCAGACTCAGTTTTTGTTCACGTTTTGAAAAGGAAGATTTTTGACAGCAGTTGGAAAGGCTTTCCTGTAGAAACCCAAAGAAGTTCATGTCGTTTGTATGTGAAAAGGCTCCAGCGTAAGGTCAGCGTTGTTAGGAATAAGTAGAGCAGATTTGGTACAGCAAGCGCTTTAAAGAGCTATGCTTGAACCCAGCAATCAACTAATTAACTGAATTGCTCTAAACTTTGGACATATGGTCAAGAACATATTGGACCGTAGTGGCCTCGTGATGGTACTGGCTATCTATCTGTGGCCTGGCTCGCTGAGGCATTAGGAAGCTGGCAGGACCAGGTATGCATTAGGCTGACTGGGTCAAGAGGTAAGAGATTAAGTGCCATCTGCACCACCAGCCTCACCGATTAATCATTGAGATCATGTATCTTTAATGTGTTTCTTGCTTACAGAAATAGGCGGTCTGTTCCTTAACTCTGTTAAGGTCACATGTAAGCGTGCGAGTTGCGGTCATGCTGAATGCATCTAATCTATACCACTTGGTTGCTTGGATAACTCCTGCGTCCTCTTTGAGAGGGGCATGTCGTCGATCCCTCCCTGACACCTGAAGCAGTAATTCCAGGACTATTTGTGCATGTTTGTTTCCTCCCAGGTTGACTTGTTACTCGTGCACCCCTACTTCCTCCTCATTGTGCCCCTTTGTGTTTTATTAGGCTGATGTTCTGTTATTCTTAGCTGAGCAGGATGTTTATAGATCCCCGAACAGAAATATGACTGGCAAGTCCTAAGTGTTTATCTTTCTTTTCCTTCTCTCCCTCCCTTTCCCCTCTTCTCCTCCTGCTCAGGTCTTCACTGTCATCCTTCTGTCTCCACCTCTGCTGTTTTTGCATGTCTGCCTCACGCTCCTCTGAACCCCACTCAGCGATGATATTAGTTAAAGAATAACCTGAGCTGACTTTTTTTTTCCCCATCCTAAACCTTGCATATCCCTCAAGCCTCCTCGGTTTATTTCTGGATATCCGGCTATTGTTTCTGGCCAGTCGTCTCACTAGCGCAGAAAAGGTTACTTAACAGTGATTCAGACGGAAGCTTTTTAATTTTAACATTTTCAGAGCCATTGTACACCCTGCTATGATGGCAGTCTTTCTTCCTGAAACAACAAGAGGTTGTGTATATTTAGGGATGGAAAAATTGATTATTTCTATGCCCCAGGGGTTAAAGATCTCGGTCTTATATCTCATGATTCAGTCCCCCTTGTTAATAATCCCATCTTAATTTAGGCTACATAGAAACTGCAGTATGTGTATAGGTACATGTGTTACATTCAAAAGTTGACGGTACTGATTAAAGGTTCAGATACACAAAGCGGAGACCTAGAAATCCTGGGTTGTACCAGGGGTCAGTGAATGATCTGAGTGCTGTTCTAGCCTGTGGCTCTCTTAACTTTTTAATGTTAGGTGTTCTCAGTACAAAATGTAATAAAGTTCTTGTGGGTTGGTGTCATCTTGACAATTTCTCAAACAAAAACAAAGGTCAACAATAAAAATCTTCCATTCAAACATCGAGGTTGAAGCAATGCAGAGGGGATTGTCAGGACGCTGTGCTTTGAATGAGTCATGCATGGAGATAATAAGGCAGAACAGTACTTTACGCAGAAATTCCACATAATATATTCCATGTAATGGCAGATGAAGTGAAAGTGAGGGTTTGACAGATTTGTTTGTAGAGAGACTTCAGTTTTTTTCCCCTTATCAATATATATTTATTTCTTTAATAAAATATGTCTCTGTCAGAGAATTCAGCAGATCCTTAAAAAAGAAAAGTTATACCATAATACCATTTTCACCAAAGCCTACCTTTTAAAAAAATATAATTTTCATGCTTCTGATGCATCTAAAAATAAACCCTCCGTCTGAATTTCTGATTTAAAGTAGGTTAAGTGAAGCCCACACATCTTGTCCCAAAAAATAAATAAATAAGCAAGCCCATCAAACTGGATAATGTGAGCATGTGAGTGAGCTTCTTGGCATGCTCTATTTTCTTTGTCCTTTTTAGCCAGTGACCACACAAACCACAAGCCTGTGGCCACTGACCACTAGGCACCAGGCTTTAAATAGAGAGCGTGAGAAGGCCGCTCAGCATCTTGTCTCAAGACAGCATCTATGCGAGTCTTGGGACCTGCTTTAAGCGTTACTGCGACAATGCTGGATAGTGAATGCACTGAGCTTGGATAAACAACCTTTTGCTACTTTCATCTAAAATGGAAAGTTTGGCCAAGCTTTGATGGAACTGAGTGCATCAAGTTCCTCCCCAGTCAAATACCACAGCACGCCCCCAGCACACTCTCACAATGACTGTTCTCTGGTTGCTAGCGCAAGAGCACATCACTCTGTATTGAGAAACGGCCACCTTATGCAAGCCGCATCATGAGCTCTGCAGCTTTGCAGTGCATTAGCAAAGCAGACGGACTGGATGCGTGTTGTGTTGTGGTGGAGATGTGCAGAGTATAAACAAAACTGTCAAACATCAGCAGGGAAATAGATCAACCATAACTTTCAGACCTGGGCTGCAAATAGATGGTTTGATAAGTGTTTCTCTCTCTCTCATTGGCATGCTTGTGTTAGTTATTATAGCCTTTGAACTTTTATCCGTTTATCTTCACTGTATACAGTCTGCGCAGTAGTATGCCATACAAAATACACGGGGATTACATTATTATTGATTAGAAACATTTGGATAATTCAACACTATAAATCTTCTTAGTGTTTTTATTTTCTCTGCAGATGCCGGGCAACTGTGCTATGATCGTCACTGTGTCTAATCACATTGCTTGTCTTCTTCTTTCAACCCTACAGTCCAGTGTTTGTGCCCAGCCGAGATATGACTGAGGTGATGATCAACAGCACCCCCATGGAGGACATGAGGCTCAGCCCCAGCAAGGACAGACTCTCCTTCCAGGTAGGACACACGTGCATGCATGACAGATAAACAGCACTTCCTTCCAAATTCCCAGCCTGTGCATTTTTATGCAGCATTGTCATTTCATATCTGCTTTTATCCATTTATTATCTTGAATCTGAGTATCATCTAATGATATAGTGATTATTTTCTTTCTTCCATCATTACGAGCGAAGCAAATATTAGAATTATTACAGATAAAAATCTGTGTTTTAAGATAAAGCAAGAATGCCCACCTAGATACTGAGATTACGATGATAAGAAAGCATTATAGCTAAATTGCACAGCCCTTGTGCTGTTTCTTTCTTTAAAATTCTAATATGTAATGGAAAGGACATTGCAGATTATAGTTGTTACAGCCTAAAAGTCTGTCTATCCGACTGACTTGTCCGAGGTCTGCACATTCAAATTATCCGAGGTACGTCACAAAAATAAACCCTCAACAGATTAGTGTTTTTAAAAGCGGCTATCAGGTGGTCTTGACAAGTTGTAGCCAAAGGCTTTGTTTTGCTGTCAGCTGAGCAGGGTCATCTTAGAAATGAAATTATTTGAATATGCAGCTGCTTCATTATTTTACTGTCTAAAAATTAAAAGGCTTTCTGTCAATACTCTACGGGAGGGAAATTAACATGAAGATGGAATACTTATCAAAGAGGTCATCTCCTGTTAAGTTCATTTTGATTATTTAAAACTTCATTATAGTGTCAAACTGTGTGTTTGGTGCATTTATAAACCGTATAGAGCTGTGTGTGAAGACTATGACTCAGAGAGGATGTAGACTGACCTAGAGGAAAAGGCCCACTTCCTCTCCACTCAATTCACACCACAGCTGTGAGTCTGTCTGAGAGGGGCCAAGAGAAAAGGAGGGTGCCAGTGTGTCACTCCCTCACTCTTTCTATCCTTATCCTGCCCAATGTCCCAGGATCTCCTTAGAGAAGCCCTGTATGAACTGGTGATGCTCCATCAGTAGCTTCCTCTATTATGAGTTCCTAGGACTTTGACTCTAGTAACCATGGCCATGAAATCCCAGATGCTATTACAAAAGCTACTAAAATAAATATGAGCTATGATACTAGATGGTGAAAACTGAGTAGATGTTGACTTTCTGAATTATCACAAGGCAATGTCATGATTCACAACTAACCACGCTAGAAGAGCTTAAAATAGCCTACATTGTGCCTGGGTGATGTGTCTTCACTTCCTGTCATTGGAAGTGAAAGTGATTACATGTTTTAGCTAGGGGTCCGAAGGCAAGGTCACTCACTGCCCAACTCCCCTTGGTGCTGACGCACAGTGAGGATTAGCGATGCTGGCCAGAAATGCAGATCGACTCAAGCATTACACATAAATACGGATCTGCGTGCACACATAATTACATGGCATTTACTTGGCACAGTTTGTTATGCACCTGGGTTTGAAGAATGTAAAACAAAAATGACTAATGGACACGTACAACCTTTTATAACCTGGGAGATTTTCCTCGTTTGCTTTCTTAGCTCTTTTTCCTCCCTTCTCATCTGTCTCCTATGGAATTCATGGAGACTTGGACACAGCTGGATCTCCTCTATCTCTTGTCTCACTTTCTCTCCTGCCCCATCTAATGCTTTCTTTCCACTCGGCTCTATGCCCAGACAGCGACATCGCCCCCCTTTACCCCACCCCCAAATGTCTAGGAATGAAATATGCAGGTCTAAAAATATTCATCCACTTTATCCAAACAACAGCAAAAAAGAGGGGGGGAAAAAATGCTGTTCTTGGACCAGGAGTGGCAGGCTTTTTTCCCCTGGGCCATTCCTCCTGTTTCTGAGAACAGAGAAAGTCTGAGGTTGATGTCAAATCTTGCCAGGACAGGGAATGCGTGTAATCTCTGTCAGTCTGTCTCTCATGCCCTTCAGTTCAGATCCAAATATTTTAGTGTGACACGCCACATTTATCAGCATACATGGATTTGCAGATAACGCAACAGATTTCGTGTTCTTTCCGAGGAGATTTTTGACTTTACATCCACAGAAGTGTTCAATATTCAAAAGCTGACTGTTACAGAGATAGGTTTCCTAATTATGCACAAATCATGTCGCAGTGAAATTTTACTTTTTTTAACTCTTGGTTTAAAATGTTATGATTATGCTATTGTATAATCCTCAGAGTTGCGGGTGACGCTCATAAGCGGCTATGAGGTGCTTGGCACAATTCCTTCCAAGACATTGAGATTAAACATGAGGCAGCATTTATCCTAAGTCCTGCTAGAGATGCCTCATTTACCCATACAGACCCTTGTGCAGCATCTATGCAGAAAGCTGGTATAACTGAAGGAATGTGGGTTGGGTAAGCACAGGTATGCCACTGGGATTTTAATCAACCCGTTCCTATCGCAGATGTTTAGTCTTCGCATCACTTCCTCCTTCGTTGCAGCCCTATAGTGGTGCCTGCAACACTTGCACAAGATTCAAGTTAAGTTGTAGGAATCCAAAAGTCTTGCTTACAAATAACTTTTTTGGGGGGGATAGCTGACGCTCCACTACATTTCAGAGCCCAACTAGTATCCCCATTCAGTTAATGACAGATGAATAACCATTTGTGTATTTTCTCTACAGATATTCCCAGACCCCTCGGATTTTGACCGTTGCTGTAAGCTCAAAGATCGCCTCCCATCCATTGTGGTTGAGCCGACAGAAGGAGAAGTTGAGAGCGGGGAGCTTCGCTGGCCTCCAGAGGAGTTTTTGGTCAGTGAGGAGGAGGAGGAGGACGAAGAGGAAGAAGAGGAACAGAATAGCAGCATTCAAAATGGACAGCCAGCACAGAACTCGCAGCACTAGAGGCTGTGTTATAGCACCCATACACTCTTTCTTCTTTCTGATGGACTGTCCCGTTTCATACACTGGTTATACTTCACATCAGCACTCCAGTTCACTCAACTGACAGATGCCGTCTCGTTTCCCATGACACCAAAAAAGAAAAACAAATCCCTCCACGCGAGAAGCAATATGCACACATAAACACACTTTTATGACATCGTAACGTATCCTCCTGGACTGCAAATCAATCAAAAACAGACTTGGAAGAGATCAGACAATGCACACCTCTAACCTTCACCTACTTCTTACCACCGTGTGTGTCTCGGCCCAGACCAGATGTCCTGTTGGACAGCGGCAGCTCAGTGCTCCATGGACAGGTCTCGCACTGCAGGATGTTACTACTGCTCTGTACCTAACTTCAAAATGGCTGGCGTCATGACCCCAGAGGCTTCCTACTTGTATGCAGAACTATTGTGGTACCCGTGGGAATTATTGTACAGTACACTGTCAATGTTTGTGTTCAGAATCTGGTTTGCTATGTTATTATTATTATTATTGTAATTGCCACTGCTGTAGACTTGTCTGTTCTGGAGAAGCTGAAACTTTGTGACTTGTCTGTTGAATGGATTTTGTGCAAAATGTTGTTGGGAATGTTTTAGTTTTGGGAGGTTTTTGTTTTTTTTGGGGGGGGGGTGTCCTTCACTGTCAGCCACTCGCATTTAAAGAAATTAAAAAAATAAATGGGGGGGGGGGGGAAGAAGTGTTATGAAAATCAGAGGTGAAAAATGGTATGCATGATAAATATATGTGGGACGTCTTCATTTTCCCCAGTTATGTACCAAAGTCAAGTTATGCTATGATCCCCCTCATGACACTGGCCTCCTGAAAGCCTTATGATGGACAGTATTTTGATGATGCAGCAAAATGATCTGACTGAGAACAAAAAGTGTCACCGACAGGCTGCTGTTCAAAGAGAAAAGCTGAATAAGGATATGTAAATACTTGTTCCTAGTGAGCCGACTCCCGAGGCCTTGTAGTGCACTGATCGTCTTTTTTTTTTTTTTTTTTTTTCTTGATTTCTTTCTAACTTTTTAGAAAGACAAAGTCTGAGATTCACTCTGAGCTGTACACATTTGATTGTCTTTCCCAGTCTTCCTCTTTTTTTTTTTTTTTTTTTTTTTTTTTTAAACAGCCATACTTTTGAAGCAACACCATGAAGTACAGGTTGTAGAGAATTCGCACCGTGGGCCACAGTTTGCAGAAGTAATCTTTGTTCACGTCGCTCTTGGAACTCCTGATGTTTGCCAAACGCTGTTAATATTGTTACTGGTTCTCTGGTAGTAATGTCAGTTTATTTGCCTACAGTGTTTCTGTGTTCTTCTCCACTCAGTCATCATGACTTGGTGTATGTGGGGTCAGTTTCTAACTGTTGTAGAAGCATGTCTGAGATATTGTCTTTGTATTTTCTCATTTTGTGGCATTAGGGCTGTGTACAGAACATCTCTCTCTCCTGTCACCTGCAGGTCCCACATTGTTTTTGTAAAGCTCAGGGAGATAAGCCGCCATCTTTCTCTTGTGTTTTTTTTTTTTTTTTTTTTTTTTTTTTTTTTTTTTTCCCCCTATTATTTTTGTATTTAGACCACTCTTCTCAGTGACTATTACAAAGGCTGTAAATAAACATTTGAATTTGCTATCCAGCTGTGTGAGTCTGACTTCCATGTTTACAGTACAAGTTAATGGCTGTTTTTAGAGGGGTAGTCCTCCAGCACATTTGAAGTATCTTCCAAGAGACTTTACTTCAGTGTTTACTTACATTCTCTATCTTAACCCCTACCCCCCCCCCCCCCCCCCCCCCCCCCCCCCCCCCTCTCTATTCACTTCACCTGCAATGGTTAGAGAAAAGCGGTATTACTTCCTGCTTCGCATCTTTCGCATACAGAATCTCTTTCTCTCTCTCTACGAAAACAGATGCATGTATCAAATATATGTGTGTGTGTGTATATATAGAAGCGAGAGCAGGCCGCATGTTACTTCCTGTCTACAGCTTGCACACAGTGTTACACCTAGTATAAGCAAAACCTCATTCCTGAACACTGAACCGACTTCATTTTAAGTTCTTTAAAAATGTATTTATTTTTTAAATGGTACGTTTAAAATAAGGTGGTGCTATCCAGCAGTATAAAGAACGATGGGTTTCCCTGCCAGTTTTTTTTGAAAGACTTCACCATTTTCTGCAAAATTAAGGATAGAACGCTGTCTTACCCCGAGGAAGCAGCTCCTCAAGCACTACTCATAAACACTCTCCAGAATGAAACGAGACTAATAAAATGTGGTTGAGTGGAAAAGCTGTAACCGGGAACTGGGGGGGGGGGGGGAGTTAAGGGACTAAGCAAAAAGCTTTCTGATCACTGTTACAATGGAAACTTCTCAGGTGATTTGCTGCCATGTGCTCTATTTGTGACCCTCGAGGTCAGCTTGGATTGCCTGGTACTGGGAATAGTTCATAAGAGTTGCTGCAGTAGGCCCTTTGGGGGCCAAGGGCCTCATATACTGGCCAAGGTGGTACTCTTGGGGCCTTAGGGTCACTTCCTGGAAATGGAACAATGAAAGGTCATTCTGTCCCGCTTCCTTCTTCCTGGAAAAAAATGGAACATAAAGAGTTATTAATACCCCCCAGCTGATAATGGTGGTCGGCTGCAGAATGTGTGTGTCTGGCCCAGGAAGCCGCCACGTCTGGTTTTGAATAGACTAGAAAATGAATGTCCTTTGTGACATTCTTAATAGCTGTTTCTTGATCTCAGTGGAAAAAGTCATGAGATCATGGAAAGAAGAAATTACAAGAAGTTAGAAAAGGATAACTACAGCCCTTGGGGAAGCTGACTGAACTTGCATCCAGCTACGCAATCATATGACGTCAGCCAGAGACCTCTGAACTCCACGGCGTCCGTCAAATATTGCTGAAGAAAGCAATATACGTCAGGTTTAATAAAGAAAGGTCCTGTGTTTCCGAGGTTAAGGGAGATATGAAAGCGGGCCCTCCAGCATCTTTCCATGGAACTTTGACATTTTAAGCAGTTCTTATTTTCAGCTCTTTTTCGTCAGTCACTTTGGAGCTGATTAACTCAGTAAAGAACCTTTGAAGTTAGACTTTTTGCAACCCTGCAAACTGTATTTGTTTTTCCCCCTTCAAACCTAACTCTGAAAACCAAACTGAGACAAGCAAATGGCAGAACAATAAAGTTATAATACCCTCATCAGGACAAGTTAAGATCTGACTGCAGAAATGTTTATCCGTAACACCCTAAAATGTTCCTTGAAACAAGTTCAAGCTGTTTCCTCATTCGTGTTTTTTTTTTTAATAATGCTGAAAAGTAAGAAAGTGAAAAGACAGGACTTAACACCATTTGCATCAGATTTTTTTGTTGTGTTGCAAAGCCACTGTGAATTAAACCTATCACTAAGGACTTCTACAGCACACCAACATTTTGCTATCTGAAAAAACAGTGAAAACTCAGCTCCAACTTACTCAGTTATGTTGTTTTTAGGTAAATTAAAGTAAATGTTTCCCAAAATGTGCATCATTTCTAAGCATACTTTTCTATTAAATTTAACTGTGGCCTGTATGAATTTAACTAGATTCATCTTATATTCAGTCAAAGTTTCTTCACACTGTAAATCTTTTTTGCTAACTGTAGCGTTTGTGGTCAGAGGTGACAGCATTCATTTTGTAAGATGACTGCTTGGTCAGAGTCACTGAGAACCCTGTGACATGAGGGGGGGGGGGGGGGGGGAGTGTGTCTCGCACACCATTGTTGGCATGAGATGCAGTATCTTTAAAAGTGTGTGAGAGCGTGTGCGCCTGGCTGTGTATTAAAACTGCTGTCAGAGTCCTCCGAGTGAAGTCACTGATAGCTCTTCTAGCTCATTCTTGGAATTCTTTCCAATGGAAACAATCCCATCGCTGATCCCGGTGTGTCAGCAGAGTCTGACCTGCCAACCCCTGAATTCGCCTCGACTCCCAGCTATAGTCCACATTAACACTGTTTCACTATCACTCCTCTGCGCATAAACTCACAAGAACCCCTTTTTATTTCCTAAAACATATCATTAAACAAAACGCTTACCCTTGATGCAACTTTAGATTTTTCCCTTTTTGCTCCACTTTGATTGTTTTCTTGTTCTTTCGCTATCCCATACTTTTAATCTATTCTGTTGTTCCAACAACATTCCCATACTTACACAACAGTAGAAATGCTCTCTGCATTCCCACACTTCAGGTTTTGTTTCATTATAAACAGTTCCCTTGCTATTTTAGTGCTACAACCTTACTCTGTAAGCCACTGAGTTTTATTCTTTGTGTTCATGCATAACTGTGCCTCTGTGTTTGTGCGAAGCTTGCAAAGGGGTGCAGGGGCTTGAAGGTTTTATGTACAACTGTGTCTGTTATTATGAGCACCATGTGCGTAAGGGAAAG
This sequence comes from Rhamphochromis longiceps, assembly GCF_057381845.1. NCBI lineage: Eukaryota > Metazoa > Chordata > Actinopteri > Cichliformes > Cichlidae > Rhamphochromis > Rhamphochromis longiceps. The sequence continues at coordinate 24,989,088 of NC_140575.1, read as the reverse complement.
ATTCTTTTCCCATGGTTCCTCAAGTGTGAGAAGAAAGTAGAGCTCTCAGGACATGAAGCAAAAACTCAGATAGTTATTTATAACCTGTCTGGAGTCGACCTACCAAGCGTAGACACATATCTGGCACTGTTTGCGAGGGAAGAGTTAGAATAAGATACATGGAGAGGGATGCAAACAAGAAGGGGGGACTAAAAGGTTAAGGAGTCAGGGGGGTAAAATGAAGGATGATGAGGAGGGAGAGCATAATGACACCTGCGCCTTGACATTGCTAAATCATAGGTCAAAGAACTTTCGTCTCTCTTGGTGGCCAATCTAAATAAGGCTCAGTGAGATAAGGTAAAAGGCAACCATAGTAAAAGTGACACCTGTGATTTTGTTCAGCGCCATTATTGCCCAATAAAATGTAACCAATGTACTTTCCAAATTACACTACAGCATTGATACATGTGATAAACCAATCAAGAACAAAACACCACAAATTGCTATTTGAAACAAATCCTGCATCCCTGCAAAGATAACCGGACTCAAACATGCGCAACTCTGCAAATCCGCTCTCTGAAACTCATCAGACAAGACATAATGCAACAGTTGGATGCACAGCTAAAAGCCCAGAGGACTGATGAGTCAGAGCACCCCAGGACTGAGCTCTCTGTTTAACAGTGATGCAAGGTGCATCTCAGTTTAAAGCTTTTAAAGCTTTGATCAATACAAGACCGCTGGCGTCCACTTTGTGTCGGAGTTTTGTGCGTTAATGTGCTAAGCCACAGGCTGCTGCTATTCCGTAGAGATCAGAGTGGAAAAAGTGAGGACAGAGAGACGGGGACATGGAGTTAAACAGACAGAAAATAAAAATGGAGTGACAGCGTTGTGTGTGCCTTGTTACAGATGTAGAGCTGAGACATGTAAGTTTGTAGAGGAAGAGAAGTGAAAGGGAAGAGGATTTAGATCTAACCCTCTTTGAAAAACCAAAAAAGCGCAATAGGTCATCAGAGGCAAGAATGTTATATAAAAAAACAAACCAAATGGGTTTTTTTTTCTTTCCAGTAAAACCTCATTAAAGGGCTATCAATAGATTCTATTCAAAATAAACCAAAACACAGCGTACTATGCCTAAAAAGTCACTCTCTCTCCCACATGGACTTATGTAAGCGGAAAGGCATGTTTAACTTAAATCAGTGTTGTTGCTCATGTCGAGCGCTATCAGTCAGTTTGGTCATAACTTTCGCTGTAAAAAAGAAAACAAAGGTGAATTACACTAACTACACTTACCTCCCAAGTTGTCTTTTTATCAGCAAACAAGTGTTTGTGTTTTAACTTTTCCGTGGATTAAAAATACTTGAGCTCTCAGATAAGGGGAATTCTCTTAGGGAATATGTTTGGGAGAAAATGAGCAAAATTCTTTTGCTAAATTTTCTTAAACAACCGTCATCAATCTTGTGGAGCTGCTGCTTTTTATTCGAAGGTGAGCTGCCACCAGTCTGAAAAAAGTGATGGAGCTGACCCTTGAAAAGTTTATACTGATAAAGCCATGCAGTTCAATTAGTCTCTCAGATAGAGTGCATGCCACAGGGAGCAAGTCATGGAAAAGTCTTGAGTTTAACTAGGTGCACTCTCTCTTTTACGCTGTCTGTCAGTCCATCTCCACCTCACTCCCCATGCGTGCACACAGAGTAGGCTGCCGTGTGCATGCTCTGACACACTAAGACGCATCGACCGCTCTGTGCACACGCATCCCTCAATGCTGAGGTAATTTGTATTAGTAGAACAGCCCATAACTGTGGGTAAAAGAAACAAATGACATATGCAAAGATTTACACTACTTTAAAAGGCTGCGTTGGAGGACTTGAGATGTATATCATCAGTACCTGAATGACGTCTGATATATGACTAACAAGAATCCTACTGAAGAACAATTTAACATAAGTAAAAAGATTTTAAGCTCTGAAGAGAGAGAGATTTAATGTGCACAAAGGCAGTTATCTATGGAAACATATCTGTTCATATCTGAACATTGTTTGAATTTAAAGAAATTTAGGCCACTGCAAAGGCTGCATATCTTGAAAGAAAGCCTGATCCAGCTTCAACCAAGAGCCTGAAATGATTAAACTTCTGAGTGTACTCTGTACTTTCCCTGTTTAATGCTAACCAGTTTTAATGTTTAAAGGAATTGTGTTTTGATTAGTGAAATCAAAACACAGGGTTTTTTTTTATGTTTTCCGTTGGTTATTTCTGCATAACTGTTTACTTTTCAAATGATCTGTTCTTACCCTTTGTCGCCTGTGACTGCTGCTTTGTTAATGATGCACTGACCTCTCAATGCGTTATGATGAGGACTTGTACAATAGATAATGAGCAAAATGTTTAAATATGCATTGCATGCTTTTCTATAAAATAGTTGAAGCAGCTCACCCTGGGCAAGCAGCAATAAAAAGCATTTCAGACCTTTTTATTAATTAAACCATAATACTGCTGAAATTATATATGATGAATAAGCGTAAAATGCATAAAACCATACTGTGCACAAAAAGTACTTAAGTACTTCTTTGCTGGATTTTTCTCTATTGTCAACTACTTTCTTTTTGCACAACCTACGACTTCAAAGGTGCAAACTAGTTCGACTGCTGCTAAAAATATAAGAAATGTGTCAGTGAAAGTCACTATCAGCTTGCGAAATCTACGCTGCGTTCTCTATGAGGGCTCTCCTTGGCAAAACCTGCTCCACATGGCACAGGTCTGCGGTTTTGAGACCGTCATTTTCCTTAATGAAGCTATCCTGTGCAAACAGCACCCCCCGTCGACTCCTGTCTGTAAAGACAGGTGAGAGGTAGCAAGTTGAGAGGTCGGCTTCAGCTAGCTAAACGTTATGGCTGATGCTGCAAGTTTCTGTTTTAATAGTAAGTAAATGCTTTCGTATAAAGCGAAGCTGCCTCGGCTCCGTAATTAGAGCAGCAAATACTTCACGAAACAAAGCGGGTGCGAGGCAGTTTCAGCCGGTGTTCTACCGGAGCTCCTCTTGCTAATGTTTGCTAGTTAGCTAGCTGCTAGTATGTCGCAACCCAGCGTTTGGACTTACCGGAGCTAACGTGACTAGCACACCCGCACCGATCGTTGATTGTGAAGGATAAGCACGAAAGGTGGGTATGTTTAAATTGTATGTGTTTCACAAAACTCGATGCATTAGCCATCACCATTGAAAGTCTAGTAGTTTACCTTAAGGTAGCTTCTCGTTTAATAAATGTAGCAGTTAGCGTGTACGTTGGGAGATGAGCTGTTCTGTAGCCAAGTGATTTTAAAGGCAGTTTGTGGAAAGGCAAAGTGGTGCTTGTATGGTTACCCCTTCCTCATAATGTGTTCACCGTAATAGAGCACACACTGTCAGAATGTAAACATTAGCGTCTCCATTAGCCAATCCATTTGACTGCAGTATCTCCTCGTGGTTTATTGCATTAAAGGCTGCTGCTAGGTCAATATTTACGTAGCAACATTATTATTTACAGATAAAATATGGCACAATTCTTAGCTTAAACTTAAATCTAGGCTAATCGAGGCTTTCTTTCTGGCTAAAGTCCTCCTTCCTTACTCGCCCCACCCTGGTATAGTGGAAAAAGTATGGTGCGATCGATGGTCCATTAGCTACTTTTATTGTTGCTTTAAAGGTGGCGTAAGTTGCTGTCAGTTGCCCTTGTATGATATTAGTTAAAAGATATCGTAGTTTGGAAACACAGGTACCCAAAGTAACTGCATATCAGTTTCCTTTTCAGGCAGCCTTAGTGGTTAATAAATTTCTATAATTTCAAAACAAACCAGCATATAGATTTTATCTGAGGCGATTGAGCTTTCCCCTTATCTAAAATAAAGACTTGCTTAACATGAGATTGTTATAGTTATTGATAACACTGCTCTACAAAAAACTCTTTTTTGTTTGCTATTGGGCACCTCACACCTGCTTTTTATCTGTTTTTTTTGTTCTTGTTTTTTACACTGATTTCAGAAGTACAACCAACTTGCGTCAGGTTTTTGAGATACACATCACTTTTGAATATCAATATAGCAACACAATATCTGGAATTTCAAGCATTTCCCCTACAAAATAGTTTTAATGTGTGTATTCTGATAATAAACCAGAACACAACACCAGACAAAGACGCTAAAGCAAATTCCTGTCAATTTAGCTCAAAATTAAACATGTTAAACAATGTTTAATACATTTGCTTTTGCGCTTGACTTAGCAAGAACCAACAGTAGTCACCCATTATGCTAGGATTGAATTTTCCCTGATATCATTTTATTCTTGATGAAGACTTTCTTCCATGCTCATCGCTGATTTGGTGGGGGGAAAAGTCGAGATGAGAACGTAAGAAGTGCATCTAAAGTGAAGTTCTGCAGTCATTAGCTGAAATGCCTTTAGCATGTTATCCATAAGCTGAGCACAATTCTGTGATTTCCAAGAAAATTCTGGACAACCTGCACGAAGGCTTCCCATGCCGCTGATCCATTTGGCTTCTGAACTCATTGTCAAGCATCATTTCACCAATTTCAGGACCAACACAAACACCTTCCTTAATTTTGGCTACATTTTTCTTGGGACCAGACTTAGGCAGCTCCTTATTCAAAGTCCTTTGTCCAATATATCCACTATCCATTCTCTGCACAAGCCCAAACCATCTCAGCCTCGCCTTTCTAACTTTCTCTCAAATCCGCTCGACCAGAGTTGTGATTAAACAGATTTATACTTCAGTCTGAATAGTTTAGTTTGTGTGGAAGCAACTCTGTTTTCTTTGATTACCTGTTTGGAAAGCGCTTTTGTAGCCTTGCATTTTTAATTTATTTTCAGTTGTTGTTTTGGGGTTTTTTTTGCATGTACAAAATAGTGCAATTAATTAATTAATTGCACTATGTGGCATAATGTTGCAAGCTGCTTGCCACACCTCTTAAATGTGGTGCCAAAGAAAGATGGGAAGGACAGGAGCCAAGTGGGCACAAAATAAGAGAAGCGAGCAGGACTACTTAATATGTCTTCCTCACCTGCGTGCAGGAAGTATGCTTGCAAAGAATGTGGAAGTTGATTGACAAAAAATGGTTTTGTCACTAAAGTTTAGACCAGATTTTCCATCACATCCTCTTTGACAACAGCCACCAGCTTCCTCTATTAAGCCTTCTATAGTCAATTGTGTTTTTCCAGGAGCTTTTGTCACATTTCTGATACAACAAATGTATCCTGTGTATTGATTTTATGTTTATTATCTTCCCTCGCTGCTTTCTTTTTCTGCCCTTAGAATGAATATTTTGGTCCAAAGTGTGTGTGTGTGTGTGTGTGTGTGTGTGTGTGTGTGTGTGTGTGTGTGTGTGTGTGTGTGTGTGGGGAAATTATTTCAGGATCATTACTATGGTGATTAAATAAATGTTAAACCAACCAAGTAGACGGGAATAAATCAAACTCACAAGCAATGCTGGCCCTGGAGTATGAAAACAAGTTTCCCTGGATGTCTTGCACAAATAGTGTTACCAGGCCTCATGTGTATATGCCAAGCAGGAAAAAAACATGTTTATATAACAATTTAATTTTCATAATTCCACTCAGTTCTCACATCACTGGCTCCAGGTGTGTCAGGCCTTTTTACTGCATGTATGAATAGCCTTGTCTAGTTGTTTCAGCAGCCACCCAAGGGTGTGTGTTTTATTTGTGTGTGTGTGTGTGTGTGAGTGGAAAGGGACGTAGCCTAATTGTGGCAATTGTGCTGAGCAAGCTTGTTGTCCTCAGCCCTCTCATGCTTCACATTTTCCGTTGTTAAAACCAGCAACCCTTAAACCCTAAATGCCAACATAATCATGCACAAACACTCTTGGATTGCTTAAATGCAACTTCTGCCACTTTGATTGGTGCCATGAGACCTGCTGTGTCATGATGCCGCAGAAGGTGTCAACAAGGGCAGGATGATGAAAGTGTTGGGGAAGGTAGTCTGAACCAGAAGCCTGTACAGTCATAACAGTAATTGAGGTGTAAGGTGAGAGCTGAAGTTCACGTAAGAGAGGAAAACACCTGCAGGAGAAAATTGCTGCCAGTGTCAGCAAGGGACTTGCTGTGCCTCTCCGTTTAAACCTTTCATCTTCTTAATAGTAATTGACCAGCTTTAGGGCTTAACTGTAAAACTAGTAAGTCTTACAGATTATAAGGGTTTCCACGCCCTTCTCTGTAATGTACACAAATCATTTGGCATGGCTTTTTCTCATCGAGCATCAAATCAGGTTTGCCAAGCATGCAAAGGTGCATTACATCAAAATATTTGACACTTAGGTTACTTGCTTACGTGCGGTTTTAGTAGGTTAAAAACTACTAATACAGGAAGGTGTGTAATGTCTCAACTTGCCCAACTTCAATAGGCTTGTTTGAGATGAGCAAGGCTTGCGTGGAGATGATCACAAGCGATCCCTTGGAATGTTTTCTGGTTAGATTTCTGTCTAGTGACTCAGTCTGAAATCATGCAGATATCAGTAAAGATAACCTCACAGTATCTAGGTGACTGTACCCTGTATTGCTTTCCACCAAAACCTCGGGGTGTGGTGGAAAATGACAGGCTCCGTCTGATCAGCAATACAAAAACATTTCTAACTCCTTTCGTTAAATTAGTCAGACTTGTTTATGTTATCTTCTTTGCAGTCTGATAGTTTTCGTCTACAGAATAAATATTATAAATGTAATTATTTTTTTATTTATTGGCACAAAAGCTTTTTTTCAGTAAAGTAAAATAGCTTTTCCTTATATACCCAAATTCAGCACGTGTTAGAAGAAAAAATGTATCGTTTTAAAAATTGCACCAAGTGAAGTGCATAAAATAGTCTTTCCCTTCATTCATTGTACCTGATCTGAATAAAACTAATAGCAAAGTGCTTGACAGCTGTGAGATCCCTCTGTATTTCCCCAGTAGTGTTTTACATACGGCACTGGTATTTCCACTTTAGAAAAATAATTGTGTGCACCCTGCCATGGAGTGTATATGGTCTTCCCACAGCTACACAAGACACTTTCAATCAAAAGATGGCCAGCATCTTTTGACCAGTATGTTAAACCTTTCCCTGAAGCCATCGTTATGCTCCGTGTTTGGTTGACCCTTGCATCTTTGCCCAAATGCGACTGCGTTGGTGATTTCACTGCATCATTGCTCACTTTTATGGAAGTCCGAGCTGAACAGTGATTTTCTTGACCTGCCTGCAGTTTGTGCTTTGTTTTCAGGTGGCTGAATAAGTTACCTGTGTGGTTTTGCGGTGCAGACACAACTCTACAGCACTCTTTGCATATAATTTGTTCCTGGTTAACATCACTTGACCTAAATTTGCAATATTTCCGAACAGCAAATGACGATTCAATTCAAGGGAAAAGCTCTTTACCTCCTGCCGTGCCACACATTTGAATTTGGTTATGTATCTCTCTTTTAACGCACTTTTACTAAGCCCGTCTAGTCCAGGAAACCTGAAGCTGCACAGTGCAGGGAACAGCTGTGATTGGCTCATGGAGGCATGTTAATCTAGCGACCACTTGATTTGCTTTTACTTTCTATTGGCAGAGCATACATTTTCAGTGGCACTCAATCATGTTCCTTTAATTGTGAGAAGCCAGCATCATGATTGAGATTAACATTTTATTAATTGCACAGCCCTACTGTTAAGATACGCATGGACTGTGTTAGGGCTGTTCGATATAACGATATATATATCGGATGACGATATAAAAACGTCTATCATTTCATTTTACGCTATCGTTTGTTTCGTGGTGTCGCAAAATAAACTGTTTACGGCAATATTTTTTCATCGTTTTGATGGTCACTGTAGTGGCTATATTAATTTCTTAAAGTTCTCTCTTTCTCCTATATTTAATATAACCACGCTACCGATGGACAAGTGCCTGTTTTTTATGCGTTGTCGTTAACAACGACGATGGTAAAACCCTCCATGTCTGCTTATTTATTTTCCACATAAACCTTTCACAATAAAGCTCAAGATCCTGTTGAGACTTTTCAAAATAAACGGAATAATGTGAAAGAGCAGATTATTTACAGATGAGAATTAAAAAAGAGCCGCCAGGTGCTAAAAAATAAACCTTAGACTCAAACGTTAGAACGGGCTTTTCCCCGCAGCACGCTGTGTAATAAATACAAAGAAAACGGCGGCCGTTACAACTTATGTCTAAAAATGTATCGTTTCATGCATCGGTTAAAACACTCGACTCCAGCCACATGACGCGCAGCTGGAAACACTTCCCGCAAGACGAGCTGCCCGAGATTCACAGAATTTACAGAAAATGTTACATTTTTGTGATTTATATCGTTATCAGGACGATAGAATTTCTTATATTGGGATATGAGATTTTGGTCATATCGCACAGCCCTAGACTGTACAAGATTGTATCGCTTCTACTTTGCTGGTGTTTTGTTTTGTGTTTGTTTTTTTTTTTTGTTTTTTTTTTTTTTACATTTTTTGATGCATTTACAACAAAACAATAGGCAGACAGCTAGTGCCAGCTACTCTGAAAAAATAGAAAGCACACTGTTTTGAGGCTTGATATCTTGTTGTTTATCTCCTGAAAAAAAAAAAAATGCAGAGACCTTAGATCACTGTGTAGAATTTATTTTCAGCCCAGCTGTTTTGTAAATGTAATCTCTGCATCTCTGTCTGCAAGATAAGGAGAATGAGCCTCACAAGTCACAACAATATGTAAACTATATACTTAAGGAATGGCATGACACAGTGTTGCTCCTCCACTATGACTGCCTGACAGATCAATAATGAACTCTTGTTTTGTGTTTAGTATCAGAAGGGATAGTACCAGCTTGGCCATGACATTTATTTTTTGCAGCAAACTGGTATAATGCTTGCTTTCATCGTGATCACACTGGCTGTGTGACTAGATCACCCTAGAAACTTTTGTAAGACAGGTTTAGTTCATCTTAAATTAACCAACTATTTTGTATTTGATTGATCAAAAGACATTGGTCTACACTTTGTCGTTTTTTTCGAAAGGTGATTTTTTTTTTTCATAAATATTGAATTTTTATGTCAATGCCTTGTGCAATAACAGGTGTTTAACATTTTTCAGGCTAATTCAGCCTTTTCCCAGGCTTTGGTGGAACCATACTAAGAAATACATGGAGGTCTCCAGTCTTGGTACTAATGCTGCATTCAGTGGACACGGGGAATCCACTCTTATCTCTCCCCAGGGAAAAAAATCAAACAAACAAGCCTTATTAGCTCATCTGTTTCTTCAGTTAAGTGATGGGGGTTGTTATTCATAAAATGGCTAAAAAGCAAACCAGGAGGCAGCCAAGAAATTACATAAATCAGTTAAATCCAATGAGATTCCTGATTAGATTTTCCAACCTTCCACTTCTGATGTGCCATTAATGCAGCATAAGAAGGGGTGTAATCAGGAAAACTAAGTGAAAACACCTGTGTGAAAGTTTGCGAAGCACAAATTAACATTCAACTTTCAATTACCATTGGAAGTTGAAATGTTTACCTCTCATATCTCTGAAAAGACAAGGGCTGAATTAAGTCCCTTTTACCTTGTGTTAGAGTGATGCGATTGTTCTTGAGCGTTTTGTTGTGATTTGACACCATTACAAAGTACATACAGCATCAGGTTTCAGTTTTGTTTGCAACCATGTCAATGACAGTTTGTACGTGGGCTTATAATGACTTCAAAGGATAATTTTCCTAACACAATAAAATGTAAGTGTGGTTTATCAAATTTTCCTTTGGTTCATTATCATGTAATGTTTTAATGCTTCTTGGTAGCAGGGTTAGTGGGTCAAAGGTTCATTAGCGGCCTACAAATGTTCTCCTCGTGCCTGCATGGGCTCTCACCGGGTACTCCAACTTCCCCTGACAATCCAAAGACAATGGTGAATGATTGTGTGTCTTTCTTTGGAAGCCATGCAGCAGACTGGAGAGCTATCTATGGTGTACCCCACCTCTTGTCTTATGGTAACTAGGATAGGTTCTACCCACACTCCTGACCCCACCTACACCTGAGACCCTGAATCTGATAAGCAGAGGAAAAACTTTACAATACAATAAAGTTTAAGTGTGGTTCAACCAATTTTTCCACGAGTTTATCACCTTGTGATGTTTTTAGTGCAGTCAGTGGCTCAAAGGTTCAATAACAGCCGAAGTTTATGGTGTAGTTGTTTTTGTCATTTCCATTGTGAAGTTTTTAGTCTTGCTTTTTTTAACTACCGGTTCATAAAAGCACATTTTAAAAAATGTGTATATCTCATGAATAATAACCACTACCTGGAAATTACACAAATGAGTAAGTCTCTGTGTCCCAGTCTTTCACCATACTGAATCCATTCTTCCAGTTTGGAAGTACATGTACAGTATTGTGGAAAATTTGCAGCCACTTGTCATTTCTTGATAGTTTGTTTCCAAGTAACCAGTCTTCCTTGTAATTTCTAAAGTAGTCAGATGTGGCAAAAGTACAGACATTCTGTACTTATGTGGAAATACAGATATTAGTATTAAAATATACTCTAGTAAAAGCTGAAGTACTTATTCAACGAGTGAAAAGGTATAAGTTCTGAAATGTACTCAAAGTAAAAAGTAGCTCTCTGGGAGGATATTCTACCATCTATCTTTGTGCAAAGTTAACTGAACCTTGTGCTATATTAATACAATAATAAAATAATATTGGTAGATGAAACTTTATTTCAGTCTAAATTTTAATTCTACTGAATGCACTCAGTTTGAATCAGTTATGTAGAATATGAACAAACAATTGGAGAAAATAAAGAAATTCCTCTGTTTTCTGTTGCTTACAGAACAGAGGATGACTTTACCTTTAAACTGAAAAATGAGTACAGTTGGGGGTTAAAGTGGGATTCAACGCGTGGGGTTGTAGTGGCTCAATGTGGGGAAATGAGTAATAACTCTTAATGGTACAGGCTGTGATTAGGTGATCTGGGCCACTGCAGCTCTGAGGTTTACTCGTCTTTGTGGATTTGCACAACTGAATTCAACAAGATATAAGCACATGTCTCATGAGTTGTCTTGGCATCCTCTGTGATGACAGTATATTGTGCATGTTATTTTTATACTAGGCTGTATAAGGTTGGTATGAAGGTGGAATTGAGTGAATGAATCTAAGATTCATCAGCTTAACTTCAAATTCAACTGTGCTACACTTGATGTAACCGAATTCTCACCTTGAGCACCACAGCCACTGTGCACTAGTCACACACAGTTCTTTTTCTAGCTTCGCTCGGTGTTTCACTATGGGAATCGCCTCGGCGTGACCAACTACGGAAGCTCCAATGACACCACGTCTGTCTATGACAGACCTGTCGAGCAGTGCTCAGGGCTCCGCCCCCTCGTACTAACACGGCCGACCAGCTCCTCCTAACTCATTCTCGCTTTCTTCCCGTGAGAAACTACTTTGAGCTCCCTCAGCGCATCCAGGCTAACTTGATTAGCTGCTTAACAGTTCTCAGGCATCCCGTGTAGGAGTACGTCGCCGAACGCAGTTTTTCCGGTTCCAGTTTGGATCGTGCTGAGTAAGTCCTTCGAAAGAAGTGTACTTAGAGTTGCACTGTGGAACAGCAACCGCGTCAGGCGAGCTGTCCCAGCGGTTCCTGGTTTTAGTTAGCGAGGTAGCCGACGTTGTGTGACTCGGGCTAACGCGTTACGGCGAGCTGTTCGTTCAGTGTCCGGCTAGCATTAACTTGTTAGCAGGCCACGAACCACATTAGCGTCTCACTAGCATTAGCTTGTTGGTCGACGTAGGGTTCGGTTAGCATTAAGTTGCTAACGATATTGGCTAGCGGAGTGCAGCCAACGTGTCACGACGAGCTGACTCCCGCCGCGACTAGATCGGATTTAACACCCGCTGCTAGTCCTAGCTACTTACGGGCTAACGTGTCGAGACGAGCCTGGTGTAGCCTAGTCTCACCCCTTTCCGCTAACCATGTCTACGGCTCCTACTCCCGCCAAAAGGTCGGAGCCGAAGGCTAAAGAGGCTGCATCCCGCCCGTGCCCCGCATCATGCGGTGCCACCATCTCGGGCAGGGACCCTCATCCAATGTGCATCGTCTGTATGGGTGCCAAGCATGCTCAGGCTTCACTGGCGGACCCTCAGGGATGCCCACACTGTGCTTTGATGCCAGAGAAAGTCCTGGAAAGGAGGCTGAGAGTAGCAGTAACGAACAGTCAGGACCCCTGCCTGTCGGCTGCTACTGCTACGAGCGATATCCGTCATCCGCGAGCCTCCACAAGCTGGGCGGACATGATGGAAGAAGAGTCCCCGCTCATGCCCCCATCGTTCGAGGACCTCCTCGATCAAAACGTGGGCGAGCCGGGTGGCGAGGACGCGGAGGGCGATGCCGACTCCGACCTCCTCGACCTGGAGGACATGGATGAGGAACAGGAGGATGACTCTACCTTTCCTCCCCAGTAGTCCAGGCCACCGAGTGGGGCTGAAGTTGCACCCCTGGTGGACAGCAATTTGTACGAGGTCTGTAAACGGGCTGCTGCCAAGCTAGGCATCCCATGGCCAGCCGCCCAGGATGCCGAAGGGGCAGAACGTGACTTGTATGACGGCAAGAGGCTCCCACCAGCCTTGCCGCCATCAAAGCAGCTTCTGCCAGCAGTCCCAGCCTGCATGAAAGAAATGAGTCGCTATTGGTCAAGCCCTTTTAAAAGCAAGCTTCCGACCAAGGGCTGCTCTAAGCTTGAGATCCAGGGGATGGGTGAACTGGGGCTGACTGAACCCCCAGCAGTGGAGCCTTCAGTGGCGTATCACCTTCACCCTAACCGCAGGGCAATCTCAGCTTCTTCTAGCATTTCTTTGCCCAACAAGATAGATCGCCTCATGGCATCTATTTATCAAAGGACATACAAATATGATGCACAGTCAGTGTGCTCGCTTAATGCAGTCACACTGCTATCAGCATATCAGGCAGAAATTCTGGAAGACATGGGCCGTCAGCTTGACTCGGGTTGCCCGAACCCAGCCCTCTGGGATGAAATCTGCGTGGTTAATGATCTCATTCTTCGCTCCTCCAGGGGAGCAGTCCAAGGGTGTGGTCGCGTTATGGGCCTTGCAGTCTCGGGTGAGAGAGCCTTGTGGCTAAACCTGTCAGGCCTGGGTGATGCTCAGAAGGCTGAGGTCATGGATGCAGCCTATGACCCAACCAAGGGTCTCTTTGGCCCAGCCCTGGAGAGAATGAGAGAAACAAGCACCCGCAGAAAGCAGGAGGGTGAAGCATTCAATCTCTGCTTACCCAGAAAACCTAACTCTCAGCCCCAGCAGGTGCCAAGAGCTGGCTTTGCAGCAACAGCAGCAGCTGCGAGAGGGAGACAGAGTGGGGTCAGAATGCAGAGAGGAGCAGGAGGCCAGCAGGGTGCCCACCAGGCCAAGGTAGAGAACCGAAGACCTTGGGGCAAGCATTCCTTTGCAGCAGTTGCTGCAAAGAACAAGCCGTCACACCCCGGAGAGGGGAAAAAGAAGCGGTCAGCCTAGCACACCTGCAGCATTCTGTGTCACCCCTCTTTTCTTCCCCAAAGAGAAGGAAGGTGTTAGAAGGGGTAACCAAATCACTCCAAAGTTCAGGGTCTCCGGAAGTTTCCAGTTCACCAGGAGCACCCTCTCAGTCTCCTCCTCCAGTTCAGGGAGGACAGACTTGTGGACAAATGGCGCAGTGTCACCAAACACTTCTAAACACTCTGTCTGTGTCACCAAGCACTGCCCAGAGTCACCAGACACTTCACTGTGGTTTGGGGGTAACAAAAGAAATAAAATGTGCATTTCTGCAGCCAGGCAGTTTGCCAAGGGCAGAATGTCCCCCCAGTTTCAAAATAAAAACAAAAGAAAATCACTGCAATTTGTCTTTGTTCCCAGCGGGGGGAGCTCACGCTCTTCCCGAGGGGGAGAGCCCCAACTCCTTCCGGGAGACAGGGGTGACGTCACGCTACCGCTTCTTCAGAGGCCCGCTCGCAGAGCGGCTGGAGCGGTGGCGCGCATGCGCAGTTCATCCCTGGGTCTTGTCAACCATTTCCCATGGTTACAGACTACAGTTTGCGGCAAAACCACCGAGATTCGGCGGAGTGTTAGCTTCTGTGGCCAGTCGCGATTCAGCGAATGTGCTGGAGGAGGAAATATCCTCCCTGTTACACAAACAGGCGATCGGAGCGGTTCCGAGCGAAGAAGCTCAGCAGGGCTTTTACTCCCGCTATTTCCTCATCCCGAAAAAGGACGGAACGTCGCTCCGTCCTATTCTGGATCTGCGTGTGTTAAACAAGCATTTGAGAAAGTACACGTTCAGAATGCTCACACACAAGATGCTTTGTCGCTCAATTCACACAGGCGATTGGTTTGTTACAATCGACCTATCAGACGCATATTTTTACATCGCCATTTATCCTCCACACAGGAAATATCTCAGGTTCGCTTATCAGAGCGTAGCGTACGAGTTTCAAACTATCCCATTCGGGCTATCCTTAGCTCCGAGGGTGTTCAGCAAATGTGTGGAGGCAGCGCTGTCTCCGTTAAGGAACAGCGGCATCAGAATATTTTCTTACATAGACGATTATCTAATATGCTCACGATCGCGCGAGCAGGCGATCAAAGACTCCGAGGTGGTGGTGAATCACCTCACGGAGCTTGGGTTCACTATCAACCTGGAAAAGAGCCACTTGGAACCCGCACAGTTTACAGAGTATCTGGGGCTCAGAATAGACTCCATCTCTTATCGTATCGCACTTTCAGAGCGGAGGATCGCATCCTTCACTCACTGTCTTTCCCGTTTTCAGCTGGGGAAAGTCGTGCGGTTCCGACTCTGTCTCCGCCTCCTCGGCCTCATGGCCTCGGTGATATCGGTGGTACACTTGGGGCTGCTTATGATGAGAGATTTTCAGCGGTGGGTTGCTTCTCTGCAGCTGTGCCCTCGCCGACATCTCAGTCGTGGTGTAAAAATAACACAGCCGTGTATTGCGGCTCTCCGGCCCTGGAGGAGCCCGACAGCTCTCGCGGCGGGGGTACCGCTCGGGGCAGTATCATCCAGGGTGACGCTGACCACAGATGCATCCCTGTCAGGTTGGGGTGCAACTATGATGGGCAGAGCAGTGAATGGCGTTTGGTCACAGAGACTCACTCTGAATCACATAAATGTGCTGGAGCTCCGCGCGGTGCTCCTAGCCTTACGGCATTTTCTGCCGTATCTCCGGGGTCAACATGTTTTAGTGAAAACAGACAACTCCACTGTAGTTGCTTATATCAACCGCCAGGGCGGCACCCGTTCCCGGCAGCTACACAGGTTAGCCAGGGAAATAATTATGTGGAGCAGCACTCGGCTCCTCTCCCTTCGGGCAACTCACGTGCCAGGAATTCTGAACAGGGGGGCGGACCTCCTGTCCAGAGGAAATCCACTGTTCGGAGAATGGAGGCTTCACCCACAGGTGGTGGAGCAGATTTGGCAGAGATGCGGCCGGGCTGCCGTAGATCTCTTCGCCTCGCGAGAAAACACACAGTGCCCCCTGTTTTTCTCCCTGTCAGACGCACACGCGCCACTGGGCGTGGATGCGCTGGCCCATCCTTGGCCAAAAACTCTGCTGTATGCTTTCCCTCCCCTCAGCCTGATCTCCCCAACACTGATCAGAGTGAGGGATCAGGGGCTGTCTCTGATTTTAATAGCTCCACGGTGGCCATCCAAACACTGGATAGCAGAAATCATCCAGCTTCTGGTGGACGAGCCATGGCCACTCCCCATCCGCAGGGACCTTCTGTCTCAGGCGCGTGGGGAGATATACCATCCCCATCCAGACCAGGTTGCTCTCTGGGCCTGGCCCGTGAAAGGTGGAATTTGAAGGCAGCAGGCATGCCTCCGAAGGTTATTGAAACCATTCAGAATGCCAGAGCCTCCTCCACCCGTTCCATTTACAGCAGTAAATGGCGTGTTTTTGAAGAGTGGTGCCATGAAAAGCAGATTATCCCTTTTCAGTGTTCAGTGGTGGAGCTGTTGTGTTTTCTTCAAGACTTGCTGGACAAAAGGAAAGCTTTTTCCACTATAAAGGTCTATTTAGCAGCTATTTCAGCCTGCCACGTGGGGTTTGGTGATAAACCTGCTGGGCAGCACCCCCTTGTAGGTCACTTCATGAGAGGAGCGCGTCGAACGCTCCCAGTTTCTAGACCACTGGTCCCTTTATGGGATCTGTCAGTCGTTTTAGACGCCCTCTCCCACCACCCCTTTGAGCCTATTGGGGCAGTGGGGTTGAAGTTTCTCTCTCTTAAAACCACTCTGCTGTTGGCTCTAACCACAGCCAAGCGAGTTAGTGAATTACAGGCTCTGTCTATTCACCCCTCTTGTCTACAGTTGGCCCCGGGACTCACTAAAGCACTCCTGAGGCCTAACCCAGCCTTTGTCCCTAAAGTGTTGGAAACATCATACAGGTGCCCTACAGTAGAGCTCCTAGCTTTTCACCCCCCTCCATTCTCTTCCGAGAGGGAGCAGAGGCTGAACACTTTGTGCCCTGTCCGGGCCTTGGGGACTTATGTTGACAGAACAGCTGGATTCAGGAAGTCGGATCAGCTGTTTGTTTCCTGGGCCTCCCCTCACAAGGGCAGGCCCGTATCACGCCAGAGACTAGCTCATTGGATTGTAGAGGCCTTAGCTCTGGCTTATAGCTGTAAGGGCTTGCAGGCCCCCCCGGGACTCCGAGCACACTCCACTAGGGGTGTGGCCACATCCTGGGCGTTGTTCAGAGATGTATCAGTCCAGGATATTTGTGCGGCAGCAAGCTGGGCTACGCCGCACACGTTTGTCCGGTTTTATCGGCTGGATGTTGCACAGTCATCCCTGGCTCAGACGGTGCTGGATTCTGGTGCCTCAGGTTCGACCTGAGATCCTGGAGTAGCACTGGAGAGTAGCTTCGGGAGCTGGCGCAATCCGGGAGTGGGCCATATCTCCCATAGTGATACACCGAGCGAAGTTAGAAAAAGAACGTTGGGTTACTTAACGTAATCCCTGGTTCTTTGATAACAGAGTGAGGTGTTTCACCAACACTTCCCTCCTTGCTTAGGCACGGAAAGAAATCTGCTTGGAATGAGTTAGGAGGAGCTGGTCGGCTGTGTTAGTACGAGGGGGCGGAGCCCTGAGCACGGCTCGACAGGTCTGTCATAGACAGACGTGGTGTCATTGGAGCTTCCGTAGTTGGTCACGCCGAGGCGATTCCCATAGTGAAACACCTCACTCTGTTATCAAAGAACCAGGGATTACGTTAAGTAACCCAACGTTCTTTGCTTTAAATCCATCACAGTACGGCAAATCTAAATTGTTTATGCTGCACTAAGCTGCAGAGTATTTTCATGCCGCTTTTGAATAACACAAACTTGGCATACCTCAGTTTGTTTTGCAGAACGCTTCACAATATGAAAAGTCATTGCTTCACATATACAGATAACATCTGACATAAAAAAATCAGGACTTGCATGTAAGCTTTCAAGTTCCAGTTGATCAACTATCATGAGCAGTTATTACCTTTAAATAGAATTCTCTCTTCTTCCTCTCCGGTCCCGTCTTTCTCTATCTTGAGTGGTTTTAGTTCTCATTCTCTCCCCTGTGAAATATAGCAGCTGTAGCTTTTAAGGTAGAAGGCATATTGTGACAAACTGCACAGAAACAATTTGTGGGTTTGCTGATGTTTGTTGAGGTGATAGAAATTTTGCATTTTTTTTACCTGCCACGTAAAAAAAGGTATTCCCTTTATACTCACTCCTCTTTCTTAGAGCTAGCTAAATACTGAAGTACCACAACTGCAAATTATGGACATCTGCACTTGTTCCAGGCCCACTTTAACCCCTAACTATGGCACACCGTTTTGCCTCTTTGATCCCTTTTTATGCAATGTCGCCTGGTGATTAATATACAAATAGGACTGGCTTTCATGTGTTGTTTAGGCTCAAATCAGTTTGCTGTTTGAAGACCTGCAGTGACGTGAAATAATAACTCCCCTTAAATGTTAAACCAAAAACCAGGAGCCTGTTTTGAAAATGTAAGAAGTAGAAAGTAAAGATATTTGTTTAAAAATGTAGGGAGTAAAAGTAAAAAGTTGTCAGAAAAATAACTACTCAATTACAGAAAATTCTAAGTAAGTAAGTATTTGTACTCATTACTTCTAACCTTTAAAAGTAGTCTTTAGGTTCTTTACTTTATACACTGGCTACTTTTTCACTCATTTCATTCCATTCTATTCCTTGGTAGACCAGTTAACACTAACTTATAAAATAATTCAAGCATAAAAAAGGTCCCTAATGCAAGGGATGAAGAAACAAGTAAAAGTGGAGTGTAACACAATTTTTGGGCCATTTTCTCCAGCTAGCGGTCAGCGCAGCACATGTTGCTTTCTATGTGAAAGGGGCTTAAGTACGCTTGGGCAAGATGCGGAACCCTAAATTGCCCCATCGGAGTAGGAATGTTAGATAGAAAGGCACATAGCTGTAGAAAAAAAGTGCTTGTGTGAATTGAATAAGGCATGTTGTATAAAGCGTTTTGAATGCTAGAGTAGAAAAGAGCAGAAAAGTACAATATATGAACCAGTCCATCCACTGTTTGCCCCATCAGAAATGGTCTCAGTGGACTGAACCAAAGATCACTAGCAATCACTGGAAAAATCGGTGGCAATCAATCTTATAGCACCTTCGTTCAAATAGTCATCAGTTTGGAGGTTAAGGAGAGAGGTACAACAGCAAGCAGCTACAGCAATCTGTTAAACATGGTGGAGGCTTTGTCATGATTTGGGTATGTTGACAAAACTGATGGGATTATGAACACTGAAAAGGACTGTCAGGTTTTCCATCATCCATCATACAGTACCATCTGGAAAGCATCTGACTAGCAATAGCTTCATTATTAAGCATGACAGTGATCCTAAGCACACACCCAATGCAGTAAAAACATACCTAGCATTCCTAATCAGTTGAGACTTTCAATGTAAGAGTATCATTTTCCAGGCTTTTTTGCTTTCAGTGTCTTAACACTCCATATATTGCCATATTGATTGCATCCAAGTTCCTGTTACAATATTTTAATTCTTCTGTTCTGTTCCTGATTATACTTGAGTGATAGTTTAAGATCTTCATTCAACAAAGCCATTTTATTAAGAATAACAGAAAGTTTCTCCAGCAGTACATTCAGTGAATAATTCCAAAACCACAACAAAACGTGATTTAGTGACTGTGCACCCACAATCTGTCACCCACAGACCAAAAGGTTCCCCCATTTACATTCCACCCTAGGAATGTCTGCCCTGGATTTTCCACTGTTTGTGGGTAAATATATTAAAAGAGCAACAGAACTGCAATCTTTGCTTTTGGCAAGACCGCTAAAAACCACATTTGTTTCATATTATCAATGTTCTTCTTCTTAGCTTCTTTCCATAGCAGAGATCCAAGTCTGGAATACAGTGACTGTCATCATCCACCCACTTAATAAAACAGTGTTTCTTTAAAACTGTTATGTTTATTCTGTATGGACTTGTACTCAGCTAATCTTGTCTTGTTCATCTCTTGCAGATGGCTGTGTCAGTGCGGGGCCTGTACTTTGTGGTGACCCTGTTTTTGGGTAGTTTCTTCGGGAGCGTCTTCATGCTGGGGCCAGTTTTACCCCTCATGTTGTTGTCTCCTGCTTGGTACCGCTGGCTCAGTGATCGAATTGTGGCTACCTGGCTCACCCTACCTGTGGTGCGTACACCAGCTTACCCTTTTTTTAACCTACTTGTGTGCGACAGATGGTCTTAAGTTACCTGTGCATAGGCTGATGAAAATATGCCTTTTCTCTTAATTTGTCAAAACTATACTTCATTTATTCCAATTATGCCTGAGAACAAGGCAAAGGTCTTGTGTATCATGACTGCAACAATTGATGATCGTATACCTGCTCGTTATCAGATGAAACACAAGGTGGTGCCATGTAAAATCACCTGTGATTGGTTATATGACCATGAACAATGGCAATAATATCCAACCAGTACCAGTATCTTATTATCTTCTCATTCTTTTGGCTCTTTTACCTCTTCCTAGTTCCGCCTCCTCCCTTTCTATGATTTTCCTGTCATCATCCTTGACCACCTTCCTATCTGTCACCCTCGCTTCCCTTTCGGTTCTTTTATGCTCCCTCCATCCTTGTCTCTCTTTTCTAGTCCTTGCTGGAGCTAGTATTTGGAGTGAAGGTGGTAATAACAGGTGATGGTTTCATTCCCGGAGAGCGGAGCGTGATCATCATGAACCACCGTACCCGCCTGGACTGGATGTTCCTTTGGTGTTGTCTGCTCAGGTACAGCTACCTTCGTCTGGAAAAGATCTGCCTCAAGGCTGCGCTTAAGGCTGTTCCTGGCTTTGGTGGGTATACAGTGGGTGCCTTGCCCTTTCCTACACACAAAGACACTCGTGTACACTTACACAAACTATAATGTAATATATGCTGAAAGAGGAGATAAAACCATTAAGACTGACTTGGCTGAATGTAAATATAAAAGAGGAACATTATGATGTAAAGTTAGAGCACTGATGTGTTATACAAGTTCAGCTCCTACTTTAAGATGTTAGCCAGTTTACCTTGATAAGCAGACATGTGACAACTTAATATTTGCTTTGCAGGTTGGGCAATGCAGGTTGCCTGCTTTGTCTTCATTCAGCGTCGTTGGGAGGAGGACAAGAAGCATTTGGAGAACATGCTGGACTACTTTTGTGACATCAGAGAGCCCTTACAGTTGCTGCTCTTCCCAGAAGGCACCGACCTTACCGGTGAAGTGTAAACCTTGCAGTGTTTAATTCATTCATGGGGCAGTCTGTCCATATTTCAGTTATTACTCTGAAAATGTGTTACCCACCAGTCGGCTTCCAGAGCTCAGCGTAGCGCTCCACCTGTTGCATGCCTTTGCGCTCGACACTGTTATGCAAACACAATTTCAGAGTGATAAGACATATCTAAATCTCTTGTCACTGCCATTTCTGCAAGAATGCTCTGATCTCTCGGTCTAAGCAAGAGTGACACTTGTGCCTAAAGGCCCTTCAGATCCCATTTGAGCCAGTCAAAGTCCTGAGTAGCATTACTGGGAGAAGCTTAACTCCCATTTACATATCATGATGTCATGTTGAGCTGAATGTAGTTACATCATAATTAGCCAGTAGGGTCTAAGTATTACTTTACAGTTGGTGTTATGTTTGCACCCTTGCGAGTGTGTTTGCAAGTAAGCCTCTTAGACTTCAAGGCTTGATTTGACGCAAGAAACAAGGGGATATATACACGGTATGTTGACTTCTTACGTGGAAGTTCATTAGTCCCACACTGCTTATCCTAGAGGCATACAGACTAAAGGATCAAGGTCAGAGCAAACTTTTTAATAAAGCTTTTAAAACTGAATTGAATAAGAGACTGTGTAGGAATGACAAACAGCTTTGTTTAAGAGAACAGGTGTGATCAACAGAGCTGTCTGTTGTCTGAGTACTCTGTCTGAATTTGCTTCTTGTTGCATAATATAACTTATGAGTCATGATATAGTTTACATGTTCCAGCAACAAGTTCCCAAGGAATGTTTGGCTAATAAATAGTCACCTTTCCTGTGTTTATGCCCCCCCATGGATTTTTATAAATGGATAAATGTTTATCTTTAGTGGGTGTATTAATGAATCTAATCATATCCCGTAACCCATGTTGTTATTGTTACTTCTATTTTTATAATAGTACACTGGAATTTTTTGATTATGTATCCCCATGAGTTCGGCTGTTGTTATTATTAAGGCTATCTAATATGCAACAGTTAATCTTGTCCATGGTATTTTGGTTTGACAGTATAAATTTCATCGTAAAGGTACTCTAAGTTTAATAGTTTTAAAGTACAAAGTCAAAATGAATACAGACAGCTAATACTCCTAGCATCTTAAAACAATTCTTGGTTTATTTACCTTATTTTTTGTGCCTACATAAAGGTTTATGCACTCTTCTTAAAGCAGTCATATGATACAAACTTAGAGTCTTGATTGCATCCCAGTAAAAACATTTATCCTGGAGAGAATGAGTAACATGATATGTTTTTACAGAGTTTTTACTCAAGTTTTATGGTGTGTGTCTTCTGCAGAAAATACAAGGGCAAAGAGCGACGCGTTTGCTGCACAGAACAGCCTGCCGAAGTTTGAGTATGTTCTTCATCCCCGCACCACAGGATTCACCTTCATTGTGGACCGACTACGAAAAGGTCAGCTTTGAAGGACATTAACAGCTTCTGAAATCATCTACATTAAACACGTGACCGATTTACTTGTAATAGACACGTTAAGGATAGTTGGCAGCCAGACAGTGTAATGCGTTCACATGAAAATAACCAGGACACAAAGCCTGTCATGAGGACGGAAATATTTTATCTCTAAAACCAACTGAAAATGACACGCTGCTACGATGACTGTACTTATTCCACTGACGCTGTTCATACAAGGAGGGATTATACCTGTTATTCTTCAGAGTCTCAGACATATGCTTTCATCCCAATGCCAGTCATTACAGCTACCCGATATTATCATATTTCTGTGTGAGCTCAACCTGGCAGTCTTCCAAAGGTCTTAAATAAATACCATCTCTGGTCCTGCTGTCTCACCCCCCCACCCCCCCACCCCACCAACCCTGCATGCTCAGCAGTGACACAGACTCTCCAAGCAGGTGTTGTGAAACACTGTGATATCGTCAGACTAAGCCAATTTTCATC
Organism: Rhamphochromis longiceps; assembly: GCF_057381845.1. NCBI lineage: Eukaryota > Metazoa > Chordata > Actinopteri > Cichliformes > Cichlidae > Rhamphochromis > Rhamphochromis longiceps. The sequence goes on along the minus strand of NC_140575.1, from coordinate 24,966,348 downwards.
TCCCTTTCTTTATGCCACTGACTGACATACTCATGCTGATCATGTTCTCCCTGTCCATATCCACTATGCCCCTCTAAGCTCTATTTTTACTGTGAGAGCAGGCGCTTGCGGGTGTCATCCTGTGCTTTTGGTAATCTATTTTGTTCCCCCTGTGTATACAAGGGCACTGTAGATCAGTGATGACGGTAGTTTTAAAACGGCGAGTTACTGGATAATTGGAGGTGTCTGAGTAACGGGGCCAGTGAACTAGTGTGGTTTTGTAAGAGAGATAATAATTCTCCCTGCAGTGGCTTGTCTTCATGTCTAAAAGATTTACTGTTTGTGGTTCTGGATCGGAAGTAGAGTTTTTCACACTTCTAAATGAATTTGCTTTCATCTTTTTAAAATAGTAAGTCGTGTTATTCTCCCATTCATCATTTTAAATTGTACTTGTTTTTTACTTTTTTCCTAGGTGATAATTTGGATGCCGTCCATGACATTACAGTCGCCTACCCTAAGAACATCCCACAGACAGAACGCCACCTCATATCCGGCCATTTCCCACGTGAGATCCATTTCCATGTCCGGCGCTATCCAGTGTCTGCACTTCCCACCTCTTCCTCTGACTTAGAATCTTGGTGTCGGGAGCGCTGGGCTGAAAAGGAGGTCCGGTTACGGGACTTTTACTCAGGGCAGCCCCGCGCCTTTGACAGGGATGGCATTGCACGAGTACCACCCTGTAAGTCAGAGCTGCGAGTTACTCTGATCAAAGCGGCCTCGCTGCTGTATTGGAGCAGCTTCATTGCTCTGTGTTTCACTGGCCTGTGGCTCTGGGCTCCTTTCAGGCTTTACTTCCTGATCATGGTTGGAGTGTACATAGCTCAGCACAAGCGCTTTGGAGGGCTTGAGATGCTGGAGATGGCCTGCCATCGATACTGGAAGTCGATGTCTGCTGACGTCAGTGAGAACAATAAATTGCTAGATGGAAAAATGAAGTGAGGAAATACAGTTGCGAATGAACAATGACGTGTTACCACCTGTACTCAGCAAAGACTGAGGACTCATTTGTCTACACTTGTTCAGTCCAGTGAGCTAAAGGATCCCATGGTGGGACCTAGTGCTCCATGCCTTAGAAAGACAAAAATAAGTGCACCCACGATGGTATGCATGGCTTCAGTGGAAAGAGCTTTCTGGGGGGGGGGGGGGGGGGGGGGGGGGGGGGGGGGAGGAATGTTAACCATATTAAACTGTGTTGGGTTTAGGGAATTCATCGTAAATGATGTATCACTTGCCCTTTCTGTGACTTTTCTTGTGTAATCACTGTTATTTAGCTTGCCGTCTGTCCATTTTTATCCGTTTCATGTAGTAGGTGTTTATCATGGTTTGTTGTTTGGGACCTCGGTATGGACCTGTGTCAGAAAATACTGCTGTTGGTATTTGTCATACTTGTTAGATATTCATATTTTTGAAATGTATTTTATTGTATGCTGTAATAATTTTTTTAAATCATGAATGGAGCAGAGCCATAGTACAGAACGTGTATGTATGATGATTTGACTTCTGCTAATATTCACATTAGCAGTATAAGCTGGATTGTTTAAATCAATCAGCTTCTGTTAGAAGTGTTCAGCAAGGGGAAAAAAAGGACAGATGTAATTCCCAGAGAGTTATTAAGGCACATATGAGTAAAACTGTTTACGTTTAGTGGGTATAATTACCCTTTTAGCCTATATGGTGGTTTCACTGTATATGTCTCAATTGCTCAAGTCAATATGACAATGCAGCTTTTCCATGTAAACCCAGCAGTGAGAAAAGCAAATGTCAACTTTAAAAACAAAAAGCAATCAAAAGCAAGTAGTCTGTCATGTGAGGAAGCGGTAGATCTACATGTCAGTGGCAGGGTTGCCTGTAGCTATATTGAGGCAGCACTTGTATTATTATCAAAATTAAAGATCTGACTGATAAGTCTGGCTTACTGTAGAAGCAGATGGGCTTTGTGCCCTTTCTGGGGATGAAGAGACACCTTGTAGAGACGGGATGTGTGTGGTGCTGGGGTGGAAGAATGTCCTGTTGGGACAACGTTACCCCTCAATGTGCAGGGTGGCACAGAGAACCAGACTTGGAGTGGAAAACTGGCCCTGAACTCAACCTAATCCAAAAAAGCCCTGTAATGCCCACCACTGCTGGTATCCCTCTCCAGAGGACTGGCATTGATGCGCCGGCTAAACTCAATTAGCAAATGACAGCTGAGAAAGCGACTCCAGTTGTGCCAAAAAAGGAGTGAAATTGAAAGAAGATTGAAGCAGTTCTTCAGCTGCATGTTTCACCTCTTGTTCTCTTTGCCTTTGCTCTCTGTTCAAACTCAATTACATTTTTACTTGAGTGAGTAAAGAAGCTTTTTGTGTTTGGAGGTCTACAGCAGTTTCTGTAACACTGTGAAATGTGTGATCTAGCTGACGACTTCAATCCACTTTTGAAGTACTAATTGTCTGGCACACAACAGAGTCGACAATGGGGTCTTTTTTTGTTTTGTTTGGTTTATGCAAATCCGAAGCTCCTCGAGTTTATGTCAAAAGGGGCTGTTTCTAGTCACTGTGATATAGTTTTGTTAACAACTTGATCATCAGCATGTTTGTTTACCAAATATGGTACTATATAAATGTTTTGTTTTTTCAAACCACTTAAAACTCCCAAACCAGCTGGAAATCTGTCTCTTTCACCTGTGCCGTTTTGTGTTGCTCATTTTTACATTTACTTGTCGATGCTGGACCTCTTTAAAAATCACTGTCCTCAGGTAAACGCAGTGGACACTGTTATGAGTCAGTCTTTTAAATGAAGAGATATATATCTAAATAAATATGCTGTATCGACTCACTGATGTCTCCCGTCATCTTTTGTTTTTTTAAGTTTAGGAAATGTTGACTCCCAACTTAAGTAGTAACGGCGCTTTTGGTGCCCCAGTGTCATGTGATCGGCAGTTTCATTCATTGCATTTTTTTTCCACTGCAGTCCTTTAATCTTGCATGTCCTGTAACAACTACTGTATTGCAGTGGATGACTCAACAAGACCTTGAATGCTCATGTTGCACAACACTAAGGATGGAAGACCGTCCTGCCTTGTGTGTTTTGTGCGCATACACAAACACTCATATACATGTCACAAATATACATGTCACACACATTCTAGTCTACCATAGACAACCAAAAAGGTCAGGAGCTTTGAAGGTGAAGTGCAGTCGCCATAGTAACTAATGTTGACTCCCTTGTCTCCTGGCAACAGTATGTGGAGTGATGTCAGTGGAAAGCATGCCATTTTCTCCCAGTGACAGAATGTCACTCCTTTTGTGTGTGTGAAGAGAGAGCTGGAAAGAAAAGTTTATTTCTATATTATACATATCTGCTCTCCTGTGGGCACGGGAGAGCGGGCAGACACATCCAGTCGAATTAAAGACAAAAAGTGAGGACATACTAAATTAGCTGTCCGCAGATGATGAATCATTGGACAATTACAGATGCATTTATCCACCCACTTTTTCTCTTGCCCCACCCCCTCACCCCTCGCTTTTCCACCTCTTCATCTGAATGTATCTTCGTCTGTATCTGAATATAACTTCAAAATTGCCCTGATGGGTTTGACAGTGGGTGGAAGGAAGATGGATGATTCGCATAGGCTATCATCTACCTTTTTTCTCTCAATTAGATTAGCTTCCAAAAGTCGGACTCTTTTATTAGAACAGTACTTTGATGGATATGTAGGAGGCATCTGGGGTCAAAGTTTTCAGGAAACTCAGTATCCCAAATATAAAGTAGCACTGTGACTTCTCTGGAGCTAGGAGTCTCACTTTTGCCTCTGGTTCTATCCAGCTTTTAAATGGGTGTAAATAGCTGTGGAAACCATAAAGCCTCGCACATCCATCAAAAAATGGAGAACAAGCAACTACGATGGGTACGAAAATAGCCGTGATCAGAAAAGTATATTGTGTTCAGCTAACTTAATATTTGTTTGAGCTGGGTTTAGTGCATTGTGCCTGCAGGAGTGACTGCAGAAAAGCAGACCTGTTGTTGATTCCACCACAGTGACACAGACCATTACAGACACACCAACAAAGAAGCCCTCCTACAGGAGCTGAGCTATAAATAACTCTACAGCGGAGATGCAATATTAGTGGGTGGATCAGAAGTTAGTCGTCACTTCCTATTTATAAAGCAAATGCAGTCAAATTTTACATCGTGGGTGATTCATACTGAGTGGTGAATAGCTGGGATTAAAATGGGACTTGTTTTGATGTGGTCCATTCTTGATTTCCTTTTTAAATGACATTTTCTCTAACGGTTAAGTAAATATTTTCAAGTGTCAGACATCTAATCAAATATATATCATTTTTGAGTTCTCTTATTTGTTTTTATCTGCTTCAGGGAATAACATCTCTAATATGTCTTGCCAGACTGCAGTGAAGCTCTACAGATCTTGCCAAGCAGGTTTACGTCAGAGGCAGGCAAGGGATTCAGCATCACCCTACCAAGGAAAACATCTTTAACCTGGTTCTCTGTATTCTGCTGCCACCTAGCGGAGAAATGCTTAGGTTTTGATCATGATGGCACCTACCAAATCCTGGTATTTTCATGTCCCAATGTGTCTTTCATTTTCAGAAATGTTAACGTAAGAAGGTTTTGCCAATTGATAGCAACTACAACCACACCTGCCTTCTATTAAGAGCATTAATACATTAAAATATTCAGTGAATACTGTCATAAGGTTTAAACCCAGGTACTACATCTTTATTTAGAAATCACATCAGAGAAAATCTAGCCATAGCCATAGAGGAAAACAAGTATCATATTAATCCCCCAAACAAGAAAATATGTCATAACATAAACATAATCGATCAATAAAACAATAATCAGATAATATAAAGTAAAAACAATTGCTATCAATAAAATGCTAAACGTGAACAACAAAATGATGATATTCAATTGTGGCCACTAGCTGTACACTGCACTGACTTTGGAACATGAGTGGTTTCAGTGTCCTGGATATTTTTTTTTGTCTTCTGGAAATTAAAACTTGCACCGTCAAGCATGACCTTGCAAAAAACAAGCAAAACATTAAGTGTCATTAGTGAAGGCTGGACCATTCTGGTAACGCCCAAAGCATAAACAAGGTAACATCAGGGCTGGGTGGCTGTGCTCCAACCCAGTCCCAAATTAACCTCAAATGTCAAGTAAATTATTTTATTTTACAGTTTGACAATATAAAATGCAGGCTCTGGCCTACTCCAACAGCAAGGGCTTGACTTTGAAGATAAATACTCAAAGCTTGCCTGGCTTTGTGTTCTAAGAAGCGATTCATCTTATGACCAAACATGCCCCAAGCCTAGGATTATAAAGAGGATGTGTCACAAACCTGAAAGTAGCTCAGCAGCATTTGCATTGATATGTTTAACGGTTTAAATACATGTACGATGGTCAAATACAGTACTGAACATATTTTTAGATTCAAGAAAATGCTGTTTGATGAATGCCCACTGCATTGTGTTTTTAGTTATTCCTTCAAAACCTGTACACTTGTCCCACACAATCACTGAGCGACTTTCAAATTTGACCTATTCTCTAAAAATCCTTTCCTTTAAGCTGCCACGCAGTCAGAGAATGTCTCCATCATTTTTCAGACGCACTGTGTCACACTGAAGGCGAACGGCTGAAAGGAACATGCTCCTGACAAGTCACTAAAGTGGCATGCTGCTCTTCACACGCAGAGGCACAGAATCCATGGTAAGCTAAACACAGGTGGAACTGAAGTAAACAGGTTGTCTACTCTGTTCATTTGAAATACGTCATGTGTTTAAAATAATGAGCCTAATCTAAAGAAAACTACTGTTCAGGCACAACAATGAATACTTAAATATGACATCAATCTGTGCAGTCCTCACTGTATCAGTGGGATGAGAACACAATTACATCCACTACACTGCAAGCGAAGAAAAGGTAACTGACACATAATCAACTATCATGATATTGAATGCATTCAGTGCAACCAGTAACAGATACATTGGGTCAACATTCACAATACGGAAACACAAATACCACTAAACCAGTATGTTCGGCTCATTTAACAGCGGTATGGAGCACTGGCTGGTCGCTTTGCCCATGCCTGGATAATGATCATACTAAGCTCCACTAGCTCCTGTTACACAAACAAATAAAACAGCTAGCAAATATTCTTTAAAATGTGACTGATCTGCGTATTATCATGAATGTATTTTAATTACCATGAAAGTGTGGCACATGCCTTGTGGATCAGTGATGACAACTGTGTGTGAGACAGTGCTTAAATGCTTTAGCGAACTCTCTAAGAGCATTTCCAGCTGTTTCAATTGACTGCCCTGTGATACATCAATCAAAAGGTATTTTGGGGAAGTCTATTCAGCAAGAATAGATCAAGCACACCAATCTTTTAGTCAGCAAAGATCTAAGATCATTGGCCAGAGAGAGAAGGGGAGTGGGAGGGTGAAGCCAGAACTTCACTGACCACTAAGTCTGCAGGTGGTGGTGTGCAGCACAGAGGCAAAGGGGGCAAAGGAGAAGGAAAGGAGGGCACAGGACTGAGCCTTCCCACTCAACCTAATACCACTTCAAGGACTCAGGAGTTATCTGAGGGGACATGCTCTTCAAAGCCCTCACTCTCCCTAACCAATGCCCTCTCCAGGATGACCCGGCCCTCCTTGTACCGCTGACTGTCCTCAGTAGCAAACTCATAGATCCAACCCAGCTTGCTGTTGCAATTCTTGCAGCTGACGTCCCTCACCATGTGTCTGCCGGTGAGCATCACTCTGTCCTGCACCTCACTGTACTGGAGGTTCACCACCTATAGGGAGGAGTTTAAGTTAAAGTATAACTAATGAATGCCTGTATTTCATTTGGTTTAGAGAAACATGTCACAGATGGTGTGTTCATGGCTAATTTCACTGTACCTTATTGAAGAGGAAAGCTCTGCCTGTGGCTCCTGTGAATCGTGTGGAGATTAGCTCAGACCTATTAGTCAGGATTGTGTCACAGTTGGCACAAGAGAAGAGACGTGTTCCGCCGATGTGGTCCAAGAAGATGCGCCCCATTGTCTGTTTACCGGGATTGACTAAATTAAGGCTAAAACATGAGAAAATTAAATAGTACGCTATGTATTCTAAGACTGTATTCTGGACTGATTGTAAACAGTATGAAGAAAGTGACCCCTTATAAAATAATACCCTTTAGCTGGCCAAAGTAATAATGCATATCAGTCTCTAACTTTTTTCTGGCATGTTCCACAACACAGAATTGTTTTTTAATCAATCATTAACAATACAAGTTGAATACACATATATAAAGGAGTCATTCAATCTCTGTTCATCAAATAAAAATAAATACATTAAAACTTGGGTTTTTTAAAGATTTGTTTGTTTAGGAATATGTGGAAAACTATCTGAGCTCAGTCACTCACTTATCATAGCTGTTTTACAAGTTAAGAAAGAAAGAAACTTGAAATATCCAAAATAATTGTACCAAATAAAAAAGAGGGTTGTTCTCAGAGCTATTAAGGCATAAGCATAATTTAAGCATGATTATGGAAAAACAAACAAACAAACAAACAAACAAACAAAAAAACAGTTTCTGTTATTATCACAAAAATCTATTATGCGTTCTCTCTATATGGACTGGGGAAGATGAATGCACTAGCTTACGATTCTTAACTATGTTTTGAATTGTACACATAATACAATACTTTGGTAAAATTGATAGCACAGCCACTGAAAGAGTATCAGTAAAAACATGAATGTTTCTACTGATACTGAGAAAAAGTACTGTTTTCTCAGTTCCCTTAAAACACAAATATAATCCTTAATAATAATAATAATAATAATCGAGATAAACAAAAAGAAGGAGCAAAGAGACAAAAAGCCACAAAAAATAGAATCAAATGGCTTTTTCAACTTGCTTATTGTTACTTTGATTACAAACAGCTGCCTTTGCCCATTTGTCTAATTTATTATCAAAAATACTGTCCTTTATATAACTGCTTACAGAAGCTTAATACATCCGTCTATGTTTTAAAAAATTCCTATAAATAGGATAAAAACATTTTCATTTCATTAATTTTTCATTCGTCTTTTCTATTCTCATCTCAGGTCAGGCTTTGTAAGAACCGGGATCAGTGGCACATCATCCCAGCCCTCTGAAAAATGCTCATCAATTCCCATTATTTTGTATAAAATTTGGTTTCTTTTGTTTGTTTGTCAGTGGAACATGTGGAAACTAAGGTGTAAATAATCTTAACAAAGAGCACTCCAGTCGCCTTGGCACAGTTTCTCCCTGTTTCAACACTTTAGTCGTTACAACCACAGAAGTACTTCTTGTTCCTGGATGCCTTGTTGTAATACTGGCTGTAGATGGCAGCTGGGCTTTGCATGGTGTCGATGCAATTATGAATAATGGAAAACAAACGAAGCAGAGATTTTCCCAGCTACCTAAAGAGAATACTTCAGAGGATTTTCATTGGGATTTTAGATAACCTAACCGACTGGTTTCGTAAAAATGCACCGAGCCAGCGTGTGAATGGAAGCTAACGCCAGGTTAGCCATTCAGCTAACAGAGTCAACAAGCGACCACAAAACAGATAATTCTACTAAACTCCAAATGACGGCTGCCTACCTTTTCAAATTCGGTCTGGTGACACAAAATGTCGTGCCCAGCGATGGTGTCACCGACTTTTTAAAGTAAATTTCAGTCGCACATCTGCTGTTTATACCGTTGTCGTCGTCGTGGCTTTGTTTTTCTTTTTCAGCTGTTCCTGTCCTCTGAGCTGAGCTCCAAACTAGTATCAACATCCGGTTTGTGACGTAGCTCCCTCTGCAGCAGCGACATACGGGTTTTCCGCCAGGTGTCAGCATATAACATCTATTCTCAACTTCTGAAAAATATGCTCCGTTCTCATTAAAATCGTTAAAAAATAATACTGAAGCTTATTTTTTTTAAAAAAACAAACATAATATCTGGATATAACAAAAATTTTAATATACCAAATAAATAAAGAAAAGCTAAACTACAGTAACTCTGATCTGCGGGCAGTAATAATATAATAATAATGGATTGGATTTATATAGCGCTTTTCAAGGCACCCAAAGCGCTTTACAATGCCACTATTCATTCACTCTCACATTCACACACTGGTGGAGGCAAGCTACGGTTGTAGCCACAGCTGCCCTGGGGCAGACTGACAGAAGCGAGGCTGCCATATCGCGCCATCGGCCCCTCTGGCCACCACCAGTAGGCGGTAGGTGAAGTGTCTTGCCCAAGGACACAACGACCAGGACAGAGAGCCCAGGGATCGAACCGGCGACCTTCCGGTTACAGATACGCTTCCCAACCCCCTGAGCCACGGTCGCCCCAGCCCCCCAGCAGTCTATCCTTCAAGCTCGGTTCCTCTACCAGAGGCCTGGAAGGTTGAGGGTCATGCACTGTATCTTAGCTGTACCTAGGACTGCGCTCGCCTAGCTTGGGAGTCGCCGCACCTAGTGCTCCTATTACCATGGGGACCACTGTTACCTTCACCCTCCACATCTTCTTGAGCTCTTCTCTGAGCACTTGGTACTTCTCAGGCTTCTTGTGCTCCTTCTTCCTGATGTCTCTATCACTCAGAATCGCTACATCTATCAATATGGCTGTCTTCTTCTATTTGTCTACCACCACTATGTCACGGTGAGTGGGATGAGCCATGTGGAGGAAATGAAGGAGGATCCAAACGCAGGCAGTAGTGGAGAAGTGAGGGTGGTTTATTGAGCACAAAATAAGGACAAACAGCAAATGGAGCTCGAACTAAACTATACTGGGAAACAACTAAACTATAGCGCAGAAACCAGAACATGAACATGAAGCAGGGCGAGCAGAGGCAGACGATGGTAGACAGCAGGGTGAACACACGAGTGAGACACGGTGGTTACACAGACGGACCAGCAACTACAATGACGGAGGACACGACTTAAATACACACAGAGAAACACGGGAATTACACACAGGTGGTGGACACAGCTGGGAACAATCAGTAAGATGAGACAGAGGTAAAACTGAACACACTCACATGAGACGCAGACCTTCACAATAAAACATCACACGCAGGCTCGACATCGAGAGACAGACAGGAAATGACATATGAAACTAAACCCACATCTTAAACCCAGATAAACAGAAACATGGAACTCTAATAATAGACATCATAATCATCACCATAACACGACAAGAGAACAAGAACACAATCCCTGATGCAAACTTAAATCAAAACACAATAAACTCAAAATACTGGGTCCAACGGACCCAGAACCGTGACACACTATGTCCGGTTGGTTAGCCACCACCATTTTGTCCGTCTGTATCTGGAAGTCCCACAGGATCTTAGCTCGGCCATTCTCCACCACCCTTGGGGGCGTCTCCCATTTTGACCTCGGGACTTCCAAGCTATATTCGGCACAGATGTTTCTGTACACTATGCCGGCCACTTGGTAATGGCGTTCAATGTATGCCCTGCCTGCTTGCATCTTGCACCCTGCTGTTATGTGCTGGATTGTGCATCAGTTCCTGATGAAGCCTCTTAGGGTCCTGTTGATCTTGTATAGGTGTAGGCATTCCAGGATCCAGGTGTGGGGCATTGAGTCATAGGCCTTCTTGTAATCAATCCAGGCAGTGCACAGGTTGGTCAGCCTAGTCTTGCAGTCTTGGCTGACTGCTAGGTTTCGCGCCTCTGGTTTTCTTGACAATTCCTTTCTGTGCCCCGCTTACGTATTTACTCGTCAATTAGCAGCTGGTTCATTTGTGCTCCCATACGCTCATGGAGTGCAGTCAGCTTCTTCAGCCAGTAGGCGTGAACCACGTCGGCGCCTGGTGCTGTCCAACTCTTCATACTGGAGACCCTTTCTTGGATGTCTGCCACTGTGATGGCTACTGGACCCTGTTCAGGGTGGTTGCTGTGGTCTGCTCTCAGATCCACCATCCACTGAGTATTGGGTTGTGTCCTTCTCCCATATGCTCTTTTAGTATTCTGTGGAGAACAGCTGGTTTATTCTCATGCCTTTGTTACGTAAGGCCCAAAATGGCCTCCGTACAAGAAAGTAGTAGCTCTAATATTGACCAGTAACGAACCACCACACGCACACTGTAATGGGTTACACAAGATTTATTTGTTCTTTCTCCGGGTAAAACTACTGGCTGAAGACACAACTCTGGCCAGGAATCCAAGGCCCAAAGCCACCACGGTCAGGGTTGTTAGCCTTTTCAGGCCTGACTTCGTTCGAGGCTGGGTCTCCACATCACATCCTGGGAGCTGGAACTTCCCCAAAACTGGTCCAGTTTCCTTGTCAGGGGCACAGAGAGTCTCCAGTCCAGTGTTTGTTTTCCTGCCTTCCAGCACATCCACTCACATCCCAATAAGAATGAGTCCTCCTTCCAACATCCTCAGTTTATTTTAAAAGCAAAACCAGGCCAGGTTAAAAATCTTTTCCATTAAAATGTGCACACTTCATCCTGGATCTTCGAGGCTTCCCTGCTACACTAATGTCCTACTAAAAAAAACAACGACAACCCCTACTTCCTGTTTCCTCTCCCCTTTATAGAGAAGGGCTCCAATCCTCCCCAATCAGCTGCTCCCTGTATTCAACTCCAAATAGCTGGCAGCTGGACTAGAGTAGAATCTCCACTCCCACATGGGTGTGGCCCACACCTCACATCAAACACAAACAAACACCAAAGCATGCAATTAATACAAAACAAAATCTAAAGAAATGCCAACCCAAAAGCTTAGTGGGGGATTCTCTCCATCCTTTTCCACCATGCTATACTCTGTAACACCTTCAATCTCTCTGGTGTATCTCTTCAAGCGGCTGGCCAAAGCTGTGAGTCTTTCCAAGGCTGTACTTCTTAAGCACCTTCTTTGTCACACTTTTCTGCAGATCCAATAGCTACCATATTCCACTGATATGGAATATGAGAAGCTGCAGCAGCGAGAGAACTGGGTGAACATGAAAAAAGAAGGCAGTTGTGTTGAAGTTGTAGACCTTAGCTCTTTCAGCTCCTTCCCAATACACCTTCAGGCTCTCCAAAATGCAACATCCTTAAATCAGCAGTTGTAACACATATGTAGTGTGTGTAAGTAAGATATCAGTCAACTGGACTAGCTCCATTTTTCATAGATCAAAAAAGTCCCGATCTCTAGTGAAGCTGTTTCTTATCTTTTTCTGCTTAGTTATTCAGTTTGTCCTTATTTATAACCTGGCTGTTTATGCCTGTTTTGATACAACATGTCATAACATTATAAACCTAAAATGTTTTGCTTGATGGAAAACTCCTGACAACTCGAAAACATCAAGATATCTTGATTGATTATCATGCACTGATTCCAAGGGTCAGGTCTATCTGCACAGCCATCTCAAAGGACACAACTCATAAAGTATTTAGCAATCTAATCATATCTCAAAACATCTCCAAAAGCGAACTTGCTGGTTGTTAGCATAAAATTATATAACCTGGGTGAAACACATACAACACCAGGAACTCCCATTCATCATTATTGGTTAAGAACCGTCTTCCGACAAAGTGAAGCATTAGTCCAACTATAAATTGTGGGGCAGCATATTTAAAATACACAGAAATCATCCCTGAAAGCTAGAAAACTATAAACCTGCAAATAATTTTCTTAGTTGTGTCTTTACACCCACGTGAGTTTTACTGTGAATCACTAATGTGATCCTCACGATGTGTCATTGTGTCCACAAACCCCTTCCATGACATAATGGAACAGAAACTGGTAAAATTTTAACTTCAGAATAGTTATTTGGTTTAAAATAAGCAAATTACACACAAAAAATTACCTAAAATCATGACATATGGATTTTATTCATTCAGTTGATTCACTAATATGCCAGTCATTGTTATATAAAGGTATTTAATCTCTGACTTAGAAGTCCAAAAACTGATACTCATTTCATGGTCCTTTGATTTATGTGTCCCAATAGGTGACACAGCACAATTATAGCTGTAGAGATAGAGAAAGGGATGTGATCGATTGTCATTTGGATAAACTGATAAGAAGGGGTTATAAAAGAGAATAAGAGCAGATGTGTAAAGGACAAACATAGCAGGGAGGACTCTTTTCTTTTCTGTTTGACAGGGTTTCCTCTCTGGCTCCCTTCTTTGCCTTTTAAAACTTTGCTCTCTCTGGAATCCCGGTCTTTTCCACACTCTTTATTGATATGCTGCACTTTTACAGCGAGTGAGAGTTTCGTTCTCTGAGTCTCAAAGGTAAATAAGGAAGAACTGCACAAATTCCCCAGCGTGGAAAACACTCTGACCACATCATGGCTCGAGCTGCGCTCCTGATTGTGGCTATCCTTGTTGGATTATGCATGACATATTCAGGTAAGTACTGAACAGGTTGGACTACTTTAATGTGCTCACTTATGTAGCGAATTTTAAGGGCAAGAAGGCACAGCATGAGCTGAAATCAGAATGATCTTTTGACTGAGCGGTCACTGCTGGCTCATGCATGATTTACCTAATTTGACCAGTTTGACAGCATTGTTTCCTTTACAGAGTGCCTTGTGTTTAAGCTGTGTTTTATACTAGAATTATCTCGTGTTTGCTGATGTACACTTTATACACTGAGTATAAAATGTTTGGGTTGAAAATGCAAATGTAGTAAATTACACAGAAGTCTTGTTAAGTTGCAATTTTAAAATCTGAGAAGCATCTATGAGGGCACTCAGAGAGAGTGTATTAGCTATCCCAGCAAAGCTAATACTTTATCTTTCTGTTTTAAATAAAGTAGAACTCAAATAAATATGAGTTTTTTTGCCAATCAGTCATCTCTCCACCTGGCTTAGATTTGGAGTGCGCAAACATTAATTTAGTTGATTATTCACTAAAAATCTCAAAGAGTTTTACAAAATTAAAATAAGAAAAATGCAACTTTTTTATTGTTACCTGCTAATATTTTTTAACCTAATTAACTCTTTTTAATTTAAGATTTTCAACTTTTATAAACCGCCTAACTTCTACTGATTAATTTCATGGGTTTGGTTTCATTTCAGTATTTTAGAAATTTAAACGTGTTAATTTTGACTTACGTCCCATCTAGATGGTGTTGAAGGTGGCGACCAGACAAAAGTAAAAACAGAAGAGGTACTTTTTGCCAGTTATCACACCTTTTTGTCTGCACATTCATATTTTATACTATCATCTGTATATTGCTCTTGTAATGTACTAATGTACAGACTTTTTTATGTGATTCAGACGGAAATGTACATGTCCATACTTTGCTCACCATTACCACCGCACTTGTCTCCATCTTCTTCAGGTAATGCTCCCTGCAGACATAATCAGTGACGGCACTGAGTTAAAATTCAATTTTATTTCTATAGCATCAAATCACAACAACAGTTGCCTGAAGGCGCTTAGTCACTACTTTCATCCTTCTATAATAGGTCTGCTTTTAAATATATTTTCTAGTGTTGCATTATGAGATTGCTGACATTTCATTTCCTTGCTTTTCCAACACCAGTTCATGCTCTGACACCTACTGATATCACCACTGTTTATACCTTGGGAATACCAGATTCAAACAGGTATATTGCAAAACAAAAAAAGCACAAATCTATGTAAGTAATACTGAAGAATGAACACTGAATGGGTCAGCACGTACTGTGGCTTTAAAAGTAAACCTAACTGAACACAACCACCGTCTTATACAATGTGTATGTCTTCATTTTTAGGGATGAAGCCTCCAGAATTATCAGTAGACTAGCTGGTAAGTCTCATTTACAGCCAGTTGTACTATTTTCAAATATCAAGAGATGAATGTATAAAATGAAAAATGTACAATGCAATCTAATATAAATAATCACATTGGTTATCAACTGTTAACCTTTGAAATTACTTTTACATGTAGTATTTGTAATCACAAAACTGTTTTCCCAAAATACTTTGTTACTTTATGACTGAACTTCGGTTTCATGGTTTCAAAGTTAATAATTTCCCAACTAATTATTATTATATCATTTAAATCTCCTATTATTGTTACGGGAGTGATGAGTAAGAGAACCCAGACGCGGATCGCTCGTTAAGATTGAACAGTGTCTTTATTTACAGTGAAGCAAATCCAAAGTAATCCATAGTGCTAAGTCCCTTCCGTGCTCCCCTCGTGTGTCCATACGACTTTCGTAAACAGTGACGTCTCTCCTCTCGTATCTCCGTCTCACTCGTAGCCTGGAAAAAAGGCAAACAGATGCGGTTAGCCTCCCTCCGCTATCAAACGTTTGTCTAACACTCGCTGAATTCGAGTCACTACCCGGCTTGGTGGAATACTCCAGCGCTGTCTGTCACTCAGCCACACCATTAAATAGTTCTGTCACAATGGTGGATGATTGGCAGCAGCTGGCGAGGAATCAGTTGCAGGTGGGACCACTCAGAGTGGCGGAACTTCCGGGTCGGACATCTCCCGTTGCTACGCAACCGCGTAACAACTACAACGGAGACAAAAACAGAGCGGGAGAACAAACACACACACACACACACACACACACGTCGTCGGTCGGGGCACCGTCGAACCTGACAATTATGTTATCAGGCCTAGAACTTGACCATTAATCTTGTTTTAGTTAACCACTATAAACCTGCTTTATCATTTCACCTTTCACTGCCAACTTCAAGTGGATTAAAGCTTTTTTTAAAAATGCTTATCAAATCATTAAGGCCTTTGTGATTATGTTTTATGTACTTTTACAGTTAATAGTTCAGTTCAAGGTCAGGGTTAATAAACATAATAGTTTCCTTTATCTGTAAGGATAAGATAGGGGCCATAAACATTGGTTAGTGACCCTGATTTCACATGAACATAAAAGAAAGCAAGCTTTCTTTTTATCGTCAGTTATCATCTATGTCATAATGTACATTGTCTGTACATTATTATTGTGTGTTAACGCCTACCACAGTCTTCACTGTAATGTCTTTGTGGTTTGAATAGAGTTGCTGTCCATGTTTAACCCCACGGTGATTGCTCAACAATCAGCTCAGAGCTCATCACAGTCCAGGTAAAACACATTATGCCCATTTTACAGATAAATACTGTTTAAGAAGACAGATGCAGGGTTCTTTACATGAGAGTTTCTGTGTTTGCAGGAGTTTACTGGAAGAAGCCGAGGATCTTTCACTCTCCCTTTCACATCAGGTAGAATTAACCCCTGTCATATTAATTTATGCATTTTAAACATCTGAATGTTTCTGTGACCTTTACAGTGAATGAGCTTATCCACTATTAAAACAATGGCATATACATAAATACAAATGAAACAGATGACAGGATACTTTCACTAAAACCTCAATCTCAGCTTGATATCTCAACAAGGAGACATGGTGTGCTTGGGTACTCCCATAATCACTAACTAATTTAAATCCCCCAGTCATGGTTATTCAGGAATGTCTCTGGTGGTGAAATGCCACAGTTATTAATTAATTTTAAGTTTCATTTTTATAACCAATATCACATACAGAGGTTCAAAGAGCTTCACAGGCATAAAAACGTATTGATAAATGAGGCCACTTTAATTTAAGACATTTTAACGCATGAGTGAAAATCAGTCATATATAAAATCCTATGAAGCACAACGAGAGGAATGAACAAAAGCATCAAACAGAAACAGAAAGTCAACGTGAGATTGATGGAAACTGTTACGTTTTCTCTGGGTAGATGTGAACAATGACAGGTTAAGTTCATAAACTGCAAGCATTCGCCCAACTGAGGCGCACTGTGTTATCCAAGAAAATCAAATCTAACAAAGTGTGCATGAAAAAGAAATAACTTAGACACTCATACATTATACTGCATGTCCTTTCAGGTGGAAGACTGGAAGCTTGTGCTGCTGTTTGTGCCCGCAGATTTCATATGTGCCTGTTCGTCACATGTAAGATCTCTTGTTTAATTTCTGCTGAGGCTCTATTTTTGGTGCCGCATGTGACGAAAAGGAAAAAATACAAAATGTTGCCATTTCTTTGTTCTTCAGGTTGAAGAAGATATTGAGGCTGCAGTGCAAGAAGTGGAAGCAGCTCTGCAGATACTGCAGAAACGGGTATGGTCCTTTTTTTGGATTCAGTTTTTCCATGAACATATGGATTGGCAATCAAAAATAACACTCTGGGTGTATGCTTACAGCTGCATCGTACTTTAGTTCATGTGGTCACCTGGAGTGGATATCATCAGCAAGATAAGTGAGTGTTTCCCATAAAAATCTACCAAAAGCAACGTGTTAAAAACTCATGTAAAACATGTTTCAAGTCTGTTCTGTGTTATGCATGTACAGTTATAGGATTGTTTTTAATTTTGTAGCACGTGTGAGTGTAATGCCAAACGCCTATATAAAGCAACTCTCCTGAAAGCACTGCAGGTAAACTACTTGTAAATAAATGCATTTTCTGTGCATCCTTTTTTTTTTCTCTCTGACATATTTTCCTGCCTAACTGACTATTTTATTTGGGATTTGTTTTCAGGATACTCTGAGCCATGTCTTCAAAAATCCAAAGTGGAATAACAACGGTGCAGACTTCACTGTTATGTTGCATTCAGCCCCCACTATCCTTGAGCCCCAATCAGACTCTGTAAGTAACATTGTTCCTATCAGCTACGTTGCATAATCTTTCCTTTATTAACAACTCATCAAATATTGCTGACTAATGTGTACCTTGCATATGTAATGTGCTTCCACACAGTCTAGCCTTGACCAGTTGACTATTCAACTCTGGACAAACCTGGTAAGTTCTTAAACCACACTTAGATGCAAAAAGGAAAATGTATAAAATGAAAATAGGCAGTGTGAAAGAGCAGCAGACTTCTAGAAATTCATTTTATTCTGACATTAAAACCATCCCTTCAATTTAAAGGCCAGAAATAACAAGTGTCAGATTAAACACAGATTAAAGTGTTAATATGCCTGACAAAAGATTTAATGATTTACTTCACGGGATTATCTACACGATGATTACTCTCAATGTTGTTCACTCTGAATGCACAGATGAGTGGATTGTACTTTGTAGGCTGCTGGATGCAAAATAGCTGCACATATAACCCCAAATCTTAACCACTCATTGACCTTTTCTTCTCCAGCTTCAGCCACTGACAAGTGAGCCCAAGGTTACAGACAGAAATGCCATAACTTTTCCTTGCCCTAACCAGGTGAGTCACTGCAGTATATTGAAAAATGCCTTTGAAGTGTTAATGTGTTATGCTTTCATCTCATAGAGTAGACTTTTTAAGTTATAAAATTCAATGTTAAACTGTTAAAACTGTGAATTTTCTGTTCTCATCCCAGGAGCGTCCTTTCCTGCGTACACAGATTAATTCCCCTCCTGAAACAGTGGGGGAATTTTACAACAAAGCAGCAGTTCAAGTAAGAGTCAGATATGTAAAAAAAAAAAGAAGAAGAAGAAGAAAGAAAAGAAAGAAATAAAGTAAAGAAGATAATTTAAATCTGTAGATAAACTGACCTGAGTATATTTTTTTAGGAGATGGGTACCGAGATACCTTGCACAGACCGTAACCCGTCTAACACCGTACCCACATCGGGTGAGAAATGATTTTTAAATTCCACTACTACACTGAGGGATATGTTTCTCAGTCCAGTCATGCTCAGTCACATTGTTCTTTCCACTGTACAGTTAATGAGCTCAAACCTGGAGACATCAAGGTGGTGGCAGCGCTTGGTGACTCTCTAACAGTGAGTGTTTCCCTTCTCCTACAGCCCAATTTCATCTAATGGGAGTCCAAACAGTAAAATCAATAATACTACTGCTACTACTACTGGTAATGATAATAATGATAATACTAATAATTTTCAAAAACATTAAAATTTAATAAACAAATAATTTCAAAGGTAGGAAAGGGTGAGCAGTCTGATTCTTAAGAAAAATAATTAACTCTATCTCTCATTTGCACTTAATTTACAGACCCACTAGATCTAAAAAGGCATAAAACCTTCATTAAAAAATATTTTAGAAGTAAACAATCATAAAAGTATTTTATGATTTTATGTTTTTAACTTTTTTACTGTCATACTTTTACAATTTTTTGTAATCACGTTGGATTTTCTTGAAAAATTGCAGTTATTAATGACTTCTCTGCAATCTTTATACATTTGGGGTAGAATAGGATGCAAGGCAGGCTAGTTGTGGCCCAGGAGCCATATGTTTAACACCTATGGTATAGTACCTTGCAGGACCAACCAATTCATTCCTTTGGGTTTTATTAGCCCGGCTTTTTATTGTCTTGCATCTGATGTTTCCTGCAGGCGGCCAATGGCGTAGGTGCAAAATCAGATAACTTGTTGTTACTGCTTAATCAGTACAGAGGATTGTCATGGAGGTAAGACAAGTTAAAATACAAATTTGTTTACATTTTGGAAGAGTTACTTTATAAAACTAACTAAATTTCTGCAACTTTCAGCGTTGGTGGTGACCAAAACATAGCCACTGTGACAACTCTGGCCAGTATGTCTCTATTTTGCACTCATGTTTTTGAAGTTGAAAAAATGGTAGTTGTATTTCACTTATTAAACTAAATTGTGGTTCTCATCACCATCACTAAAGGATATAGGCTTGAACAGGCCTATCTTTTATGCAATCTAATGACCTGAATCAACAAAATGAGTTTGGTTGCTAAAATGAAAGGGCACTTTTGTATACTTAAGAAATCTAAATGCTGTCACAATGACTAAATTACAATATAAGAGTATAACAATTAAATCATTATTTGAGGGTTGTTGTTTTTTTAACTTCTAATCATTTTTTCAGACATCCTGAGGGAGTTTTCCCCCTCCCTGACTGGATTCTCTACAGGAATCAGTGGACAGAACGATGCTAAAGCCTTTCTCAATCAGGCTGTTCCAGGAGCAAAGAGCGAGTAAGTCACATTTGTACTTACTTTCAACCTTAGCAGGATTTGCAGCATGCTATACGAAAAAAACATAATCAGCAAGTTTTAAAGATAACATTTGTTGCTATTTCTAGTGACATGGCAGGACAGGCGCGCATCCTAGTGGACAAAATGAAAAGCGATTCGGTAAGTCAGCAATAACTGCAGGAGAAATATGCATACTGGGGACTTTATTAGGTACACCTTCCTAGTACAGGTTGGACCTCTTTTTCCCAACAGAGCTGCCTTATTTCTGTGTGGCATGAATTCAACAAGATGCTGGAAACACTCCTCAGAGATTTTGCTCCATATTGACAGCATCATGAGTTGTCTGGTTTACATCCATGATCCATGATCTCTTGCTCGACCACATCACAAAGATGGTTTATTGGATTGGAGCACAAGCCGACCCAAGAAAATGCCAAGACTGTCGATATCAGGCAGAATGGATCCATGTTTTCATAAAGCATTAGCATTCGTTTCCTGTTCTTAGCTGACAAGAGTGGCACTTTGTGAGATCTTTTGATGCTGCTGTAGCCCTTTTTGCTTCATGGTTTGATTTGTTGTATATTCAGAGATGCTCTTCTGCAGACCTTGGTTGTAACAAGTGGCTATAGTTCCTTTTTCTATCATCTCAAAGCAGTCCGGCCATTATCCTCTGATCTCTGGCATCAACATGGCATATTTTCTCTTCATTGGACCATTCTCTGTTAACACTAGTAGTGGATGTGTGTAAAAATCTCTGTAGATCAGCAGCTTCTGAAATACTCATACCAGCCCAACTGGCACCAACAACTATACCACATTCAAAGCCACTTAAATCACCTTTCTTTCTCATTCTGACACTCAGTTAGATCACCTTGGCCACATGTTGATTTGTTGCCATGTGATTGGCAGATTACATATTTGTCTTAACAAGAAGTTGAACAGGTGTACCTAATAGAGTGGCCGGTGGGTGTACATTCAGACACAGTGTCATGTGTATTTTGTCACAGCTTTAAGTTAATAATGAACAAATTAAACACAGAACTTTACCTCTTATGTCCTCCAGCGTATCGATTTCAACAATGACTGGAAAGTTATCACCATGTTCATTGGTGGAAATGACATATGCGACTACTGCAAGGACACTGTAAGCGCTCCACATGTTGTCTTTGTTGTTTTATATATTGTACTTACTTACTTTGCCATCATAATCAGGCGGTTTCATACCATTGAACTGCCATAAACTGCTGAATTAGAAGAAAAAAAGCTGTTAGAAATATAGTTTAAATTTCAAATGTCAATTTTTGGTCGAAATCAAATTTAGAGATATTTTTCATGTTGTTCATCCAAAATATTTTATTATTTTAATGACAACTTAAAATTATCCTCATTATCATAACAATCTTTCAGAGACAAAAGCCTAAAAAGTTGCTTGCTTTACTTGATTAACAGTCCAAAATAATCATTAAAGACAAGTAATCATAGCCAACTCCTGCATTAGTGAAGCTAGAAGAAATTATTCGGCATTCAAATTATGATCAAAATAGTTTAATTGTACGTTTCAGTGGAATAACTAATTCAATAATTTACCAGATATTTGTTTTTCACATTTATGCTTGGGATCTTTTGTAATAGAGATTTTGTTTCCCCCCTACAGATCTATTACTCACCCAGGAACGTGGTCCGTCGGATCAGTGAAGGTCTAGACATACTCCACCGTGAAGTATGTTCTCATCTTCTTGCACCTTGCTGCCACAGCCATTCAGTATCCCTGAATGTTTTCAATGTCGAAATCTTTCCAGGTGCCTCGTGCCGTTGTTAATCTGGTAGAGCTGTTTAGCGTCAAACAGCTACGTGATCTGCACAGTGATTCGACTTTGGGGTGTCCAACTTGGCTTGCAAAGTAAGCAATATTTTCTTGTGTTGGACAAACAGTTTGACCAAAAATCGTAAACCACTAATTGACACTCTGTGCATTTATGTTCCAGTATGTTTTGCTCCTGTGCCCTGAGTCCTAAAGACGGATCAGCTGAACTCGAGATGCTTGAGACCTACAACACAGGCTACCAGGTGTGAAAGAGAAAGAAGTTAAAAAGAAGGATTTTCCATAATTTCCACATGTCAAGGTTCAGGGTTCCTTTATTTGTCATTGTACAATTTTAAAAAATTGAAGAAAAAAAACAAAATTTACTCCTCCACTGCTTACAATAATGGCTCTGGAGTAAAGTGATAAAATAAGAGATGAATACAGAAAGAAAATAAATAAACTAAATAATTACAATTCTCTGTGCTTTCTTATGTGCATTACACATTTCTCAAGCTTACTAAACCTGACAGCAGCATTTTCAAAGGCATAAATAGACTGACTCTACAGTCAGTCTATTAAGGAATGAAAGTAGATTTCAATTATAATAACAGATTCTTTGTTTCTTTGGTTTAATAGCTGCATTGTATAGTAACTGAATAATTATGACTAAAAATTAAAGACACCTCTGTATTTTAAACAATTTCATGAGGTCATAATGAATTTATCTTGAGGTTTAAAAGCTTGCTACAACAAATAAGTGGACTTTTTAAAGGCTAAAGAGGGCGATATTATGATGTTATTGTCCACTGAATATAACTGTCACTGCAAAGTCAAAAACTTTATTTGCTTTTTATTCTTGTGAGGTCATCTTATGACTGTCTGTCCTCTCAGGTTGGCATGCAACAGCTCGTTGACTCTGGGCGGTATGACACGCATGGTAACTTCACTGTGATACTGCAGCCCTTCCTTAGAGGGCTTTCTCTTCCCAAGTTACAGGTAATGTCTTACAAATGTGAAACACCACACTTTTACAATATTTTTGTTTTCATTTAGGAATTTGTTTAACTTGAAAAAAAAAAGTCTTCCTTTCTTTGGCTTCTTTATAAAAGGACGGCCGGCCCGATCGCTCTTACTTTGCCCCTGACTGTTTTCATCTCAGCCAGAAAGCTCACACACTCATGGCCCGTGGTCTGTGGAACAATATGGTAGGAGTTTCTACGGCCATTATGACATCAAAATTTTCTCCATGCGGGTTTTTTTGTTTTGTTTTGTTATTTAACTTCTCTGATACTAAGTAACCGACTTTCATGCTCTTTTAGCTTGAGCCACTGGGCAGCAAGACTTCTACACAAAACTTCACAGCTGGTGTTGATTTGATTTGTCCCTCTGAGGTAAAAATGAATCTAAATCTCAACATTCTGCATTATTATGTTATTACTTTTATGCTTTCATTAGCTTTTTTTTTTTTTTTTAATTTCCATTTTTCTTTCCAAATACAGACAGTCCCATTCATTAGGACGGCTGTTAATAGCGGCTACACCTTTCCAGGCCCACCACCCACTCCTGCTCCAGTCCAGGTAGGTTATAATTTAGGTGTTTCATACCCCCCAAACACTTGTGGCAAACATTTATTATTTACATTATGCACAATGGAAAATGATTGAGTCTTAATTATGAAATATATCTTTATCATATTACAGAACTGGGGGAGTGACTTCTCCTGTTCAAACACAGCACCGTCCAACTCTGTGCCCACTTCAGGTGCTCATCCTGTGTTATAATTCAGTTCTGAAATACAGTGATTACATGTCAAATATACTCATGTTGACTTTTTTAATAGCTCACAAGGTGCGACCAGCAGACATCAAGGTAGTGGCTGCTCTGGGAGACTCTTTAACGGTAAGCTCAAGAGCGTGACTGAAATTTTGTCATAACTGAATAAATCCTCTAAATAACTCCCAAAATTTTCCGCTCACTGTTTTTCATCCAAATCCTTCATTTGCCTCTCACAGCCATAGTCAACTATTTGGCAGCTATGCAGTTATCTGCCTGTGGTTTATGCGTCTTGTTTTTTCTTCTCTGTTTGTTCTCAGTTCTTGCAAATCTAATTTATTTCAAAGTTTCTAAATAAATCAAACGTACTTGCTTGTACAATAAAAACTGAATGCCAGAAAAACCCATTAATACTGTAATATTTCATAAATCACGTCACTAATAGACAAAGTAACAGAGTTACTGTCTAAAGGACGGATTTTCTTTGTTTTCAAGTACTTAAGAGCTGAAAAATACTCACTGGCACATTTTTTGGTCTCTGGGACCAATAGCGAGTAGATTAATCTGTAATAATTTATAATGGTAATAACAGTGTTACACATCACACCTTTTCTAGGTACCTATAAATCAGTTAATGTATAAACAGATAGAGTAATATCAACTTAATGAGAGAGTGGTTGAAACGGGGGAATTCTGTTAATGATTCAGCTGTAAAATCACCTTTTCCCAAATGTAGGCCGCCTTTGGTGCTAAATCACAAAGTCTGGTGGAGCTAAGTACTGAGTACAGAGGAGTGTCGTGGAGGTGAGAGACCAAAACAATACTTTGCACATTATAAAGTATAAACGTTGCATTCTAAACACACATTCTTTGTTTGCCTATTTTTTTTTATTAGCATTGGAGGTGATGATACTCTTGAGACTGTCACAACATTACCCAGTAAGTCAGAAACCTCCTGTGTTGAACTGTAGTGCACATAAGCACCACTAGATGGCAGAAATAATCTGACAAAAAATTGTATTTTGTCTTTAACTGAGTAAACTCTGTACCCTAACTTTTTTATAATACATACTTTAGATATCCTTAAGAAGTTTAATCCTGATGTCCAAGGAATGTCAAAGGGGACAGGAAAAAAGGAGGCTGGTTTCAATGTGGCCGTATCGGGCGCTAAAATATCGTGAGTTCTGACGTTGACGTGTTATCAGATATATAAACGGCTTTATTACTATGCTATCTTGGAAGCATTGCATGGGCTAATTATGTGCAATTCCATGCAGACAAATCCCTGCACAGGTCAGAAGCCTTATTGATGCCATGAAAGAGGACCCAGTGAGTTTAACATGCATTACCAAGTGATTTTTAATGTAGCCTTGTCTCAAGCCTTGCCACGTTTTCTGCGGGAAAACACATGTAATTAAACCTGTCTCTCTGAATCTGTCACCACCAATCAAACTAGGCCGTGGATTTTGAGAACGACTGGAAGCTTGTGACCCTCTTCATCGGAGGGAATGACCTGTGTCAATACTGCAACGATCGGGTGAGTTGCTTTAAGTCGTCACAGGAAATGTGGTTTGAAGGGCATTTCTAAGGGAAAAAATTATTTCCCTCTGCAAGTGTAGTGCTTAAACATCCAGTGGTGTTAAACGCCCTCTCGAGATATCATCACTCCCCAAATGGAACTAAGCACTGGAGCAGAATAATTAAGCCTTGTGAGCACCCCCCCGTTTATTGTTTTATTGTGTCAGACAGGGATGAGAGCAGACATGGTTTGTTTTCAATAAGCACATTCTGTCGCTTTAGCCCTGCAACACAGATCACCCCCTCCCTCCTCTACCCCGGCCTATGTCTGCGTTGAACAAGCACACAGAACACAGTGACAGGCCTTGTTCTCTAAGAGGCATAAACAACACAGAAGTCAACCGAGACTCTCTTCTTCCTGTCTCTGTCTTGCTCGCTCCCGCTTTTTCCTTTCTCATTTTAAACCCACCCCACACCCCCTCTCCCATTACACCCCTCAAGCTCCACTGTCAGGGTAGTCTCTCTTTTAATGTTTGTGCTTTGAAGCAGAATATCAAAGTGCAGCATCAATTTAAGATGAGCTCTGAGACTGTAGTGACAGCTTAGGGTTAGTTGTTGCTAGTGCGCTCTTACATGTTGCATGGCTCTCTCTTGGTGGATTCAAACTTGGCCACATTCCCCTCATATCTGCCTTAATTATGCTGCTGGCTACAACAAAAAGAAAAGAAAACACTAATGGGGTGTGGTGGGTGGGGCAAAAAGTCGTGGCTGAACTGAACTAAGTTCATGTGTTAATAAATAGCCTTATTGATTGCATCTCTCCAAACTACAGGCCATGCACTCACCTAAGAACTACAGCTATCATATGATGACAAGCTTGGACATGCTGTACAATGAGGTGAGACTATTTTTATTGACGTAAAAAGAATAATATTATATAGTAAGCTCATAAGTGAAGATACCTTTAAGAGATTCTGAACCAAAAAAATATTTGGGTTCATCCAGTTTTTTAGCTCCACTCTTCTATGATTTTTTTTTTAATTGTAGGTTCCCAGGACGATTGTGAACGTGCTGGGGATCCTGGAAATTGAAGGTCTTCGCAAGATCAATAAGGACACCCTAGGGTGCAGTGTGGTGCAACAGTATGTTCATCAATCTAAGCAACTTTTCATGAATAAGACCATTGATTACAAGGCAGTCTAAATCACTTCTCGTCTATATCTAGGGAATCTGTCATAAGACATCAGGTCTAGGTGATAGATTGAGCAAGCGACTATATGCTGTAAGGCTAAATACAACAGCCGAGGTTCTCCGACCTGAGGCCCTTTCCTGTAGATCCCCTCCTCTTCATTGCACTGTCTATTGAGAAAAACTAGAATATCAGATATAATTTGTATTGTATGACACAACTGCCTCATACCAGAATGAATAACAAATCAGTGATTTTTCCCTGTGTATCCCCAGGTTTGTCTGCCGATGCTTCTTGGACCCGGGAGAGAATTCACCAGAGCTGGCAGAAGCAAAACGAATCAATCGGGAATACCAGGTTAGCAGGCTGGAGCCTTGATAGTAAAATGTTTGATTCTGAACAAGTGTTGATGAATCAGGATTGTTACATTACCTTAATAACATCAGCCATCTGTTACTCCCAGACTGAAACCGAAAAATTGTTGGATGGAGGTCGCTATGACGACAAAGAGGATTTTGCTGTGGTTCTCCAGCCTTTTTTTAAAAGCACCATCTTACCTTTCAATGCTGTAAGTCTTCCGTGTGCGCATCACCCTCCACTACGCTCTACATGTATTTATATGTAAACATTTAGTTTGCGGACAGTAACACGTCTGTCAGTGCTCAGGATGCATTTTACCCACAAACAGGGATGATTGTGTGTTTTCCCTCGTGCAGGAAGGCCAACCTGATGTCACATACTTCTCCCAGGACTGTTTCCACTTCAGTGAACGGGGACATGCTGACATGGCTGTAGCTGTGTGGAATAACATGGTGAGTCTTTTAATGTGGGTAGTAAAGGGATAACTGTTTGCCTTTATAATTACAACATCTCCCTGCAATTTATGCTGAACAGACATGCATTTGTGGTTTTGTCTCTAGATGGAACCAGTTGGGGAAAAACAGACGTATAACGCCTTTTCAAATGGCAGAGACAGAATCAAGTGTCCCACTGAGGTAAGGAATCAGCTGCAGAAGCACTTCTTATTGCAGCTTTCTTACAGGTTTATGGAATTGAACTTTGACATCCTATTTATATGTTCCAGGAACATCCTTACATCTTCACAAAGATAAACAGTGTGGCTCCTGCAGTCACAGCCACACCACCCATAACTGACATCACACCACAAGCCTCGGGCAATCCAAAGTGTCCTAACACTGTGCAAGCATGGCTCGCTGCTGTGCTGGCGGTTGTTGGCCTTCTGATTGGTTCAGCTGTCACCTGGCTCCTCTTCTCCTACAAAGCCAGGAAGAACAAGAAGAAGATGATGACTTCGGGGCAGATGAAGGGCACAGAATTTTAACTTTGTTATGTTTTTTCATGGGACTAACTAGGGGGGGAGGGGGGGGGGATAAAGAGCTACTCAAACATTGACAATGAGGCTGTTTTTCAAAACTGTACAATGTTATATATGATCCTGTTTGCTTTGATAAATTAATGTTGTAACTTAAATACATATGTCTATGTATATATAAATATATGCAGTAAAATAAACACTGAATTAAGTTTCTGTGGTAATTTTGTGTATACTTGTAATGTGTTTTCATTTTGAGACAAATACTAGTGGGACTGTATGGTGTGGGTGGTGGGAAATGGAGGGTTAATTGGCAATAATTCATGAAACAGTGTACTGTAGTGTGACTGCTCAATCCTGACCCAGCTTAATACACTTGTTTGTGCAGAAAAAGCACTGCAAAACAGAAACTACTAATGCTCCAGCTGGTTAGGTTGATTATTACCTCCAAAGGCCGAGCCTGCTGATAAAATATACACAGGAATGGTTTATGATCCCTTTAGAGTGATGAAATATGCCGACAGCTTCTGTTGATTATGTCACAAACTTGTGACAGGGTGAAAAGTACATTTACTCAAGCATTGAGAAACATTTTCTGCGGTTTCCCCCTTCATTCAGCACAAGCTGAAATACTATTCCCCTGAAATACGATTCCCCTGAACAGCTACCCTGAGGTACCCCTGAGCAAGGTACCGTCCCTACACACTGCTCCCCGGGCGCCCAGTGGCTGCCCACTGCTTCACTGAGTGAATGGGTTAAATGCAGAGAGGGATTTTCCCCACGGGGACCAATAAAGTACACTTTCTTCTTCTTCTTCTTCTATACTTTACGCCACTTACATACGTATTTATTTTGACACATTGCAGACATAATTACAAACCAGATCAGTTTACTATGTGTAACCTGATGTAACCTTTACTTTGTTTGTTTTTTGAATCAGTAATAATGTAGCAAGTCTATACAGGGGTGGCTGCTTACACATCTACATTGGGTGGATGCGTCTCTAACAGCATCACCATCAACACAGGAGCACCTCAGGGATGTGTCCTCTCGCCACTGCTCTACTCCCTCTACACTTCAGACTGTGTGGCCACCCATGGCTCCAACACCATTGTGAAGTTTGCTGACGACACAGTGGTGTTGGGTGCCATCTCCAACAACGATGAGGCGGCCTACATGGATGAAGTGAAGAATCTGGCATCATAGTGCCAGGACAACCACCTCCAGCTGAACGTCGGCAAGACCAAAGAGCTGGTGGTGGACTTCAGAAGGGGTCAGCACAGAGACTACAAGCCCATTATCATCATCAAGTGGAGAGGGTGCAGTCCTTCAAGTATCTTAAAGGACTGCACATCTCCTCAGACTTGACATGGGCTGCCCACATTCAGGTCCAGACCAAAAAGGCTAGGCAGCGCCTGTATCACCTACGACAACTGAGGAAGTTCAGGGTCTCTCCAAAGATCCTCAGGATTTTCTATACAGGCGCTGTGGAGAGCATCCTCACACAGAACATGACATCGTGGTTTGGGAACAGCTGTGTGAAGGACCAAAAAGCTCTCCAGAGAGTGATCCGTAAAGCAGAACGCTGCTGCAGGATTGCTCTCCCCCCGCTCCAGGACACCTACACCAGGAGATGCCGGACTAGAGCAGCGCAGATACTGAAGGACCCGTCCCATCCTGGCAACAAACTTCTGCAATCTGGTAGAAGTTTCCGCATCATCCAGGCAAGGACAGAGAGACTCAAGAGGAGCTTCTATCCCCAAGCCATCCGGGCCCTAAACACACACACCCGCCCTCTCACATCATCTATAATTGACTGAGACAAGATTCTCTTCCAGACACTCTAAACCAAGGAACAATGTACATTCCAAATTCCTTTAATTTTAAATATGTTTATATTGTCTATCCTGTAAAATAGTCAGATGTCTATTCATATTAATGTACAAAATTCGCCTGCTTGCTGCTACTACTGCACATTCACCCAATGTATATACTATATATATATATATATATATATATATATATATATATATATATATATATATATATAATGTTCTTCCTCTACCCCCCCCCCCCCCCCCCCCCCCCCCATTTTTGCACATGTCGAGGAGCGTGTCAGGCTACATTTCACTGTGTGTTATACTTGTATAACTATGCATGTGACAAATAAAGAACCTTGAACCTTGAACATGCTACTGTACCTTTCATACTTTTCGTACGTTTTTAGATTTCATCCCAATTCCTATTTAAACAATTGTAATTTTATTAATATTTTTGTATAGTTATAGTAGATGGTGGGTGTATATAAAGGAGGTAAAAAATAAAAAATAAAGTGGATTATTCACTAATCTGCTCCCTGGTCAAGGTCTTTGGCAACCGGTTTGTGAGCAACAACCCCCCCTGGTGTCGGCTGGGGGAACTGAAGCGGCCAACACTGTACGTACAACAGCAGTGTGAAGATGGCGGAGGGTGAATTGAACGTGGATAGCCTCATCTCTCGGCTGTTGGAAGGTGAACAATTTGAGTTATATTTACTGTGTGTTTTGTGGGGAACAGGTGAAGGGTTCGGTGTTCAAAAAATGGGGTTTAAATAATATCCGGTAACTGTCGCGGTTGCCTCGCAAAATGCAGGAAAGTGTTAGCTGGTAGGGCTAACGTCAGTCCATTTTAACGCTATGCCCGGCTAGCTTCGGCCAACGTTACCGTTAGCTGGTCGTGTTTATAAACACTGCAAGCGCTGAAAGCCTAGCGTGTGTTTGCGCAGCAATAATCTGCGGTTACGTTTGGCAGATAACGTATCGTGTCGTGGCCTTTACTTTAGTGTGTAATTAAACTTTCGGTCTGCTGTGTTTGCGGCATTTTTCGTTTTACCCCATTTGCCAAATTATGTGGGGCTGATGTCAAGAAGGAGGGGCGGGGACGTTTTCTTTCCTCCTCGTCCTGCGTGCATAGTATAAAGTCATTGTTACTGTTGTAGGTTGAATCGTTGTACTGTTACGCAGTAGTATTGCACCTCCCTTTGGTTTAAACGCGTTTGCCCCACATCCGCGGTGCTGACGGTTGTCATTATTTTATTTGCTGCCCCCACAAATTTTTGTGTATTAGTGACCTGGTTATTAGGTGTGCTCTATAAATAAGTGGAAAAGAATAATAATAATAAAACACAAATAGCTTTAATGGGTGTCGTTTATCACTAGATCCTGAATGAATCATAGCTGGTTAACTATTGGGTTGTTTTTTTAAATAAAGTTACCTTTTTTGGAGTGACTTGGTTTGGAGGTGTCTTTTTTAGTGGGTAGGTTGGTGTGATTCAGGACACTCATGCTCACATATTACCTTTATATATCTTTGTTCGCACTAAAGGTACATCAGAATTAAGAAACACACATGTGATAAAAGAATATTAGTGAAATATGTGTTTCTTTGGCTCATCTACAGGGATGTTTAAGTCATACTGTGTTCACAATGACGTTGTTTGCTTTTATACTTTGGGGAATTTTGGTGATGTCTAAGAATGAGGATATTTGGGCCAAGCAGAAAGAAGGATGATGGCTGACCAGCTGCTTCATAGAAGACCGTGAGTTTTCTGTTCCCCTGAGATATCCTTTGAGTCATAGCAGACCACTACAGCGAATTCAGCTGTCCTTGGCATACTTTCCACTGCTGTCTTTGACTCTGGGGGAGGATGCTAGGATAATTCTTGGTGGTAACTGCATCTCCCTGGGTTTCTTACCATTTCAGATTTAAAGAGTTGTTTTGAATACAGAAAGGTGACTTTGAGACAGCTGTGTGTGTGACTTTTGGCCAACCATTTATCTCTGCTAAAAAGTCCTCCGCTGACGCACTTTTCCTTGGCACTCAGCTCCAACTGTGACTTGTTGATTACATTGCTCATATTTGTAATGCCAGTTGAACTTGGCATTTGACGTCTTTCGTAAGTGATTAGTTTGGTAATAATCTTTGCAGTCTACAAAAGTTTTTTATTTTATTATTATGTTATTGTCTCATAGATAAGTATTTGGTTACCCTTTCAGTTACTGATGTGAGCATCATAAATAGTTATAACTGAGTATTAATTAAGCAATAAATACATGACACATCTTCTTTAATCAAAGGTTTTGCCTCAGAGCTGATTAGAATACTAAAGTAATACAAAACACAAACTCTGTTTTCCCAGTGTTTACCACAGATTCCCAGTTATATATCAAGAGACTCATAATGGTCTTGTGTCAAGTTTCTGAAGAAAGCCCTTTGAAATGCCTTTATTCTGCATTCCAGCATAACAAAGTAGCTTACTGTTTGTTTTTCTGTGTGAGAAAAAGTGTCATTGAGACTGCTTATTCATTCTTATAAAACATGTGAACGCTCGCACAGTTTAGCAAGACAAACAAACAATGATTCTGATTCTGATTGTTGCAAAATCCTTGTCATTGCTTCAGTTTGGCCTTTGCCCCCTCAGTAGTATTAAGTACATAATCTCTTTTAAAAGTGCCAGCCTGCAGAGTGCAAGTGCGAACAGTAAAAGGTTCACTGTTAAAGCTGAGCAGGCTAAACATCCAAGCTTAACTTGCTCTGCTCTGATGAGGCTGGGCTGTTGAGGAAAGAGCCTTACTTCTGCGATTTCATGCTCCGCACTCTGAGAAGCAGATGGGAAATGTAGCAGTGCTGATTCAGTAGATGGAGAATAAGAAATATTAACGGAGGAGCCGTTGAACAGTTTTTGACACTGTGGATTTGGTTTATATTCCTGTGATTTACTCGCTTAAACTCAGATTTGGTTGGATTTCTTAGCTAATGAAACACTGAGAGTCAGGGAGTTTCACTCTCAGTGTAAACAGAATGCATATAAATGTTTATATATGTACAGAAACATCAGGCACTAAGCTTTAGGAATTCCACACAAACACATCAATTTGAACTGCTCCCTTGTGGGGTCATTCTGTGGTCATTCTGTAATGGTATCCATTAAATACAACAGAAAAAGCTACATTGAAAAAGGGTATAGAAACTCATTCTCTGACTAACATGCATTCGCTTCACTAGGCTCAGCTACCCCTTATTGGGCTCTTTTGTGGGCGTCTAGCTTAAAGGCAATAACAAAATGGTTAGTTATTGCATAATTCCTCTGTTGTGGATTTGTTCATCACTTTTGTTTCCATGCAGAGAATATTTTCATGCCTTGCTTTGATTTGCTTTTTGTAATGTCAACCTAGGAGTTAAAAGAGAGTATTATGAGATCATTATTGAGTCTGTTATCCATTTATATTCATTTCAGCTTTTGTTCACAGTTACTACCATAACAAGTGGTTTTTCCTGCGTAAAGAAATGTTTGCCTCGCCTACAGGGTTTTTAGCCAATGCCAAAGGAACATGACTAGCGCCAGAATGATAAGAACTGAGAATAAAAATAGCAGTTGAAACCCTCTTTGCATGAGCTGTATAGCAGTTCAGCAAATTACCATTTAACAAGCAGAACGTACACTTAAATACTTTGTATCTTGACTTTCATCAACTCTCATTTAACCATAGCTGCCTCCCTCAAACGCATTCTTATGCTCTCTTCCACTGTTGCAATTAAATAATTTTAACTACTTTTGTTAAATTAAGTTTCATTTTTATCAGATTGTCAGTAATAATAAGAAAATGCATAGATTTCTGTCAAATAAGACATTACAGTCCAATTGCCTTTACTTTACATAGACTAGTCACGCTTACTGTCGTGCGTAGTCATCTCCCAAAGGCTGATTCTAAGCCAGGGATGACTCTGATTACTGGTATGATTTTGCATAGCTATAATGCTGTGTGACTGATAATGTGCTCTTTATAGACAATCTTTAAGAAATATTCAGAAATATTACATTTTTTTTCAGACCTGAAATTGAAAATGTCAAATATATCAGGCACAGACTATTTCAAACAATATAAAACTTAACTTTTGTCTATTCCAGCCTCCAGATAAGATGGCAAGCAAGTAGTTCTTAAGTTATAATCTCACTTTTCATATTTTTGTCTGTTTCAGCTGCTGACTATAACCAGCGTTTGCATTTCTCACTCCCCTTTTTTATCGTTATAAGATAAATCTTCACCCAGAGCTGTGGCGGAACGCCAGAAAGTAGGCTTAAGCTACTGCAGCTACACAGCCAATAAACCCACACCAGTGCTCAGATGCAAGCTGCTCTCACAGAATAAGCAGCGTGTTTCTAAAGTATGGCTGAGAATAAGCAGCTATAGGCTACAGAATCATTACGCCCTCAGTTTATTGGCTTTTGTGATACTGCCACAAGTATTTTTCCCTTAGGTGAAGCATTATTCTGTCATGGCCTAATTTTGATGAAGTTTGTGTTGCTGGTGTTGTTTTGTTTTTTGGGAGTTTTTTTACACACTGATTGTTGATAACTCACTCACTTGACAATAGCACTGACTGTGTAGTTTGTCTCCTCCTTAGTGCGGGGATGTCGCCCGGGGAAGATAGTCCAGATGACAGAGGCGGAGGTGCGGGGTCTTTGCATCAAATCCAGGGAGATCTTCCTCAGCCAACCCATCCTGCTGGAGCTGGAAGCGCCCCTGAAGATCTGTGGTCAGTGTTTTCTGCCCTGACCTAACTCTCAATTAAATTGTTTACGAACACAGAAAATTAAAGGAACCTAAAAACATGGGCACCATTGATATTTTCTCTGTTTGTTTTCCCTTTGGTCCAATAATTGGTTTAACACGTACTCTATAGGTTTTGATTATTTTTCTGCGGCCTTTTGAAATGTCAAACAACAACATAATCTGAATTTTTAATGCTATAGTCTGGCTGCAAAGGGTTGGGTGCACTGATGGCAAACCCCCACTCTGCAAAGCACAGACCACAAACTTTGCATAGCCCACAGCAGCAATCTATTTCTTTGATGCAGCTCAGACTTATGTAACCAGACCGGGTAACACTGTCTTATCCTGGGTCATATAGTAAGTCACTGTTACTCTCTTGACTCAGCTGCTCCATGTATGTAACAGAGAATACATTCACACATATGCACAGATTACACACATACTATAGATAAATGAAAAACAAGCAGAGAAATACACTTTTACAAGTGAGCTTCTTTTTTCTGCGTTTGAAATAGCCATCACTGTTGCTGTGCCTAACTGGCTCCTGCATATCTCTGCACACTCCCACATGCTTTATCTCATTCCTCCAGTGTATTGCAGCAACTTCAAACAACTCTGAACTGTCTATTACATGTGTCTGCCCTTGAAAGTAATACTGTATACCACCTAAACACTCAGCCTCAGATAGCGCTATTTATATTGTAAGTGAAGCAGTAAGGAATTTTAATTGAATGCTGACATTGGTGGTGTCTATATGTCTAACATCTCAGTGATCAGTACAGCTAGCTTTACAAAGGCCATGTCTGCCTTTCTCCATACAGGTCTAACTTTGATGAGTTCTAGATGGTGCTGTTTGTAATTGTAACTTTATATGTTTAGTTCTTGAACCTATAACCTCAGGCTAATTAGCTGCCTTTAACCCACAGCTGTGATGGCAGGCAAGCACTGACTATAAAGACCAAACAGTGAATGTCTTCAATTATTTACTTAGGTCACATGGATCAGGTTCTGAACTTACTTGCACACGATCTCATCTGCTAATCGTAATTCTACTAGTGAATGTTTCCCAAGCTTGCAGCTTTGCCACTGTGTAAACTTAAACACAGACTTCTAATAACCATCATTATGAGGGTGAGGATTTTTATTTTTTTTTGCTACAAAAAAATAATCTATGATTTAAAAAAAAAAAAAAAAAACCCCACCATCTTGTAATTAGAGTTGTCTGCAAAATAACCAAAGGGTTAGATTTGTTAATCAGTTGAATTAGTTGAAGAAAGACCACAAACATCAATGCTGTGTGCTCTGTGTATGAGCAGGCCTGAGGTAAATCGTAAATGTGAAACAATTCTCCAAATCCTTGGTTTATATTATGAGCCTCAGTTTCAGAATTATTATACCCCTAGCAAATAAGATACCTTTTATTACTTCTTGACTACAAGGAGTGATTGAGAAGCAGCACAAACAGTTCACAAATTGAAGAGAATAATATGAAAGTATTATGATATGAACTATGAAACAGAAATTGCTTACGATAATTATCTCTCTTTTCCATACTTGCCCAAAGACATGCTATCCTTGTGTGTTTTTAATGAGAGTGATAGAGGATACTTGAGCCCCTGTTTAGTTTAGTTATAGAGTAAGTTTATTATCCTTTTGCTGCAGCTAGAATAAACTCTCACACTATCCATGGAAACATAAAGAGGACCTAAAGCTATTGGAACTGCAAAACATCACTAAGATTTTACAAATTCTGCCAAGGTGCAATATAAACTTCACTTTAATTTGGTGCAATTTTGCTCTTAACGAGACTGTGGTGTTTGTCCCAAGTAGGGAGCACATTAGGCGGGTGTGTGTTGATAGTTAGTTAGAACAGAACACAAGATTGCACCACAAATCAGTTTCAATTGTAGACTTTTTCCTTTAATTAAGACGTCTCTAGTTTTCTTGATTAAAGACCCTGGATTAAGTTGATTGCAAGTCTGTCTGCGATGCTAAAATAGATTCTTTTCTTGCATTTACCATCATTATCGTTAAATCACAGAATTCGGCAAGGTCAGTCTTTAACCAGACAGCTGTTTATTTTGTTTTTGTTGAAGGAAAGTGGTAAAGGACAAACTTAAGGAAGAAGGGAAAAAAACATGTGACAGGGTTTGGCCTCAGCCAGTGGAGCAAGAGTGTTTCTAGAAGCAGGAGGAAACATTGCTGTATTAGGCTACTGTAATATTTTAAAGATCACGAAAACTTGATCTGTGTACTGTACCTGTTTTATTTACATTTGTTGTTTTTCTTTAAATTTGACGTGTGCGTCATGATCCCCAAGGTGATATTCTTACCTGAACACACTATACTATCGTTCGAGACAATAACCCTGTTAGCTTAGTGTTTACAAATATACTCTGAGCGGTATTATTCAGTATTCCTAAAACACCTGTACTCTAATGCGTGTACCACAAATGGACAACATAGCCCATGCTGTTGTGCACTGTTGTTTTTCTAAAAATGTTTTATGAACTTTTATATTGCG
The DNA here is from genome assembly GCF_057381845.1 of Rhamphochromis longiceps. NCBI lineage: Eukaryota > Metazoa > Chordata > Actinopteri > Cichliformes > Cichlidae > Rhamphochromis > Rhamphochromis longiceps. Next base: position 24,929,672 of record NC_140575.1, on the reverse strand, counting down.
TCCTCTTGGAAGATAAATCCTGCTAATTTGTGGTTCTGCATTGTGTTTTGTTTTGTTTTTAGCTTTCCTTTTTCTGCACTGGTTTTGAACCCATAATCTCTGTGCTTCTACTGTCTGTTTGTTTTGACGGAACAGAAACAGGCCAAGTAAATAATTCACTCACTGACATCCTACAGTTTCTTGTAAGAGTGCAGGCAGAGGCTGCCCTTTTTTTAAAAAAAAAAACAAACAAACCAAAAAAAATCCTGCAAATTCACATTCATATCAGTATGTTTCATTTCATTTTTTTTTCTTTTTTTTCATGTTAGTCATACAGTAGCTCTTAGTGTGGAATTGATCATACCGAGTGTAAAATGAACCTGGCAGACCTTTGTGAGCAAAACAAATACTGTCTGTGACTTGTACTAATAGTAATTTAAAATATATTAAACTTGTACAGGTAAAATCTGGATATTCAGCATCATCAGTGGAGAAGGGAGAAATAAAAAGTTGCCATAGTATCACACCTCAGCTAAAGTTAACATAATAGTAAGCTATAGTTGACCTCCATCAGACATCCATCCATTTTTCTTCTTCTTATCCAGTCCAAGGTCATGAGCCTATCCCTGTCATAGGGCAAGAAAGAGGTAACACCCTAAACAGACACAACAGAGACAAACAGCCGTTCATGCCTATGGCCAATTTAGAATCAGCAGTTAACCTAGGATGCATGTGTTTGGGAACTTCAGAAAACTCAGTTATAAACCATCCAGGCACAGGGAGAACATGCAATTTCCATCCAGAAAGGCAGTGCTAACCACCATGTCACTATGCCACCCTCCACAACTCAAAATGGGAAAATAACAAACAAAAAAAATGCTGATCCCTCTCTTACACCCCAGCCCACCCACCAACTCCTCATGTCTCTCTGATGAGCAGGTTAAACTCCAGATATCACTTTAAAAACAGCAATTAAAGTGGTAGTTTGGACTTTTAAGAAGCTTTGCTGATTTCATACTGACAGCTTATGACCTGGATTTTGTGCATTAATGTCTGCATTAATATGTAATTCGCTCACGTTTCAATATTGTAATATTAATGTGAAGGATTATGAAGTTGTTACTACAGTGTAAATGCCTTAGATCTTGACCAGTGGGCTGCATGTCTGGAGCAAAACTTTAAATAAATAGATAAAGTAGGAGGCTGTGAAACACAAGCCAGCCAGCTAAGAACACCAAAAACAGAAAATAACATACTGCCAGACTTAAAGCTATTCCATAAATTATTTATTTGCATGGAAGAATGTGCCTTTGCATGCTGTCCTAAGTGTAGGCCTGTAGCCATATACGATTTGGTGCCAGCCTTGGTTTGGGTTTTGGTGCATGGATGCCTGATGGGCACCGTGAAATAGGGGAAAAAATCATGCCAGCCAACCTCAATATGACTTCAATATAAAATTTACTTTTTCATTGGTCATTTTATTTTAAGGCCAGACAGCTGGACTGCTTAACAAGGGCTGTCATTTCATTGTAATTTGTGCCATGTTGTAATGAGTGTGGTGCATGAATTGGCTTTCCGTTTTGGTCATAATAAAGCCTGTTATTATTGCAACGCTTTTCTGGTAGGCCTCTCTGTAGTCATCTGTGTCTGGAGCACTTAGCCCAAATTAGAGCATCTCTTTAGCTGGTGCAAGAGGATATAAAAGGAAGCAGGTCTTGGCTAGGTGATGAAGTGAGTCTCCTCTGCAGAGACCCTGTGCTCTGGTGAGAGCGACTACCGCTCATCACTGCCTGTCTAAATGTCAAAGAGGAAGGAGATTGAGCGTTAATCCTCAGAGAGTGGTTAAAATTAAAGCAAGTTTGTGTAGATATGTGTGTGTGTGTGGATTTTTGGATGGATGTCCTTTTGTAATTAATGTGGATTGCGAGCGTTCGTTGCCTCAGTAGCTTACTTTGCGTGCTCTGGTGACAGTTTTAATGGTTTTGTGTGTGTGTGTGTGTGTGTGTGTGTGTGTGTGTGTGTGTGTGTGTGTGTGTGTGTGTGTGTGTGTGTGTGTGTGTGTGTGTGTGTGTGTGTGTGTGTGTGTGTGTGTGTGTGTGTGTGTGTGTTGTTTGGCTTGCTCACGCAGTCCTAATATAGGCTCAGTCTTATGTCCCAACCAAACTACATGTCTTGCAGATCTTATCTTAAAATCCAAACAACTTCAGTGAGTTGTGCATGTAGGAGCCAGGAGGTAGAAAAACACAGCATTAAAAATATTTCTACACTTTTTTTTCCCTCTAGGCAGAATTCTCCTCCTGCCTGTCTCTGTTTAACTACAACATCCTGCCTTTAAACTGTCAAATTAACACCCTTACTTGCCTGTCCCCTCATCCCTTTTACCTCTGTTTCAGGTGATATTCATGGGCAGTACACAGACCTATTGAGGCTGTTTGAATATGGTGGCTTCCCTCCAGAGGCAAATTACCTTTTCCTGGGTGATTATGTAGACAGAGGGAAACAATCCCTGGAAACCATTTGCCTTCTGCTTGCCTACAAGATCAAATACCCAGAGAACTTTTTCCTGCTCAGGGGCAACCATGAGTGTGCTTCCATCAACCGCATCTATGGGTTCTACGACGAGTGTAAGTACTAATAAACTGAGGCTTTACACAGGTGCAGTTCAGTTCTGAGAATATCTTTTGATTTCTTTCACCAGGCAAGCGCAGGTTCAACATCAAGTTGTGGAAGACTTTCACTGACTGCTTTAACTGCCTCCCCATTGCTGCTATTATTGATGAGAAAATCTTCTGCTGCCATGGAGGTGAGGGAGCTACCGTCGACACTCGCTGCCCTGAATCTGAACTGCAGCTTTTTATTAACCCGTGTTTGAAATAGCTCTATAGTTTCTTTAATCAAAAGCAATCTTTTTGCCTTTTTGTTCCAGGGCTGTCACCGGACTTGCAGTCGATGGAGCAAATCCGCAGGATCATGAGGCCCACAGACGTGCCCGACACAGGTACTGTGTGTACCTGCATGTTCTTAGATGTATGCTCGTACTTGACACTGAACATGTTCACTTCCTCTGGATTCCTCCCAGGAATTTAAGTTTATTTTTAAATAGAAAAAACAGCCTCGCTCTTCCTGAGTGTATGACTGTTTCATCAGTAGATCATCTTTGTTACATCAGCCAAGGTTTTAGCAGATTTTTCCATTTGTCTGTTTATTCTCTCCTTTCCACTTTTTTCCCCGCTTTGTGTTCCTCGGGTCCATCTATCTTCTACCTGTGTGTATCCCAGGTCTGCTGTGTGACCTGTTGTGGTCAGATCCAGACAAGGATGTACAAGGCTGGGGAGAGAACGACCGCGGGGTCTCCTTCACCTTCGGAGCAGATGTGGTCAGTAAGTTCCTAAACCGGCATGACCTGGACCTCATCTGCAGAGCCCACCAGGTAATTGGGAGTGGAATTGGGTACGAGTCTGATTGTGAAGTGAAAGTTCCTGTAGGCACAAAGCTAGGATATTGATTAGCCTTTTTCTTTCTTTTTTTCTGTGATTTAAAATTGTTTATCCATTTGCTTCAGTTATGTCCATCCTCAATTTTAATTAATGTTGTTGATGAGAGGACACAGAAAACAGAGCAGAAAACATCTATTAATAGAAGCTTTCTAATTTCCTGCTCCCATTCGTTCTCTGTATTCCTCCCATGTATTGTACATACAGGCACTCAGTTTATAATATTTTTTCTTGTTTAAAATATTATTATGCAAACTATGACGAGGCACTTTATTCATTTACGGCCTGGAGATAGAATAGATGTCTCTTGCTTAACTTGATCTCCTACCAGTGGAGTGGAGTGCATGGAGAAAGGTAAACAGGAGCAACACTTGTAGTATAAAGAGTCATCCACTTATGACACTGTTGCCTGTTGATTGTCACAAATAAGACTTTCTCAAAGTACTGATCATACAACTGAACAATCAGGAGACTGGTTCCTAAGTTACCCACGGTTATTTCAGCTCTGCATTTGGTTTTTCTTATTAATTTCAGATGTAGGTGGTTACGTACACTCAACCTTGATAGCAAACTTGGATTGTGAAACTAGCTGAAGGCCTGTTTCTTGGTATTGATTTTTTTGTAGGCGCTGGAATAATGTCATCTTTCTTTTAACAGGTTGTGGAGGATGGATACGAGTTCTTTGCCAAACGCCAACTGGTCACACTTTTCTCTGCTCCAAACTACTGCGGGGAGTTTGATAATGCAGGCGGTATGATGAGTGTTGATGAATCCCTCATGTGCTCCTTCCAGGTAGTGTGAAAACCATTTGCCTTTTTCGGGTGTTTGTGTGTGTGTGTGTGTGTGTGTGAACTGACAGTGACACATTTCTCTGTGTTTGTGTTTTAAAGATCCTAAAGCCCTCAGAGAAGAAGGCCAAGTATCAGTACGGTGGTGTAAATTCTGGCCGGCCCGTCACCCCACCCCGCACCACCCAAGCCCCCAAGAAGAGGTGAACATACAACCGTGGCTCTCCCTCCTCCTTCTCACCTCATACAACCCCCGTCTGCCGTCATGGCACCCCTCTGTAACTCCCCTGTATAGTGAAGATACAGGGCTTATCTAATTGCCCGAATCTTTTTTTCTCCTCCTTCCCCACTCAACCAACCCCCCGTCAACTCCACTGACAGCTCTTTTCTTAATGTGTACGTGTACATAAATTTGCTGTGACCAATCTTTTTCTCTTTTTTTGCCTGTTTGTTGGTATTTTTGATATTATTAACAATAATCTTTTTTGGTGGTTTTATTTCTAATGCTTTGTTTTCTTTCTTCTCTGGTTTTCTGGGCTTCTGTGTTGTGTAAAGGAATGGCTACTCTGTTTAGAGCGGCAACATGACCAAGTCACCATAAATCTTTTTCAAAACAAAATGAAGGTTCAACGTTATTTTGCCTTGACCTCTGAAAAAGCCGAGAGAATCTTTTCCGTGTGTTTCAGTTCAGACTGCGGTTTCTGTGCAATGATAGTTCCCTAGACACAAATAACATTTCTTTTAATCCAGTTTAACATCTTAAACTCGTTACAGCATGTGCAGTGCACTTTGTGGTTGTTGTGCACAAGCCCATTTTATATATTTAACCAATGAGAAAGCGCAACTCCCAATGAGTAGCAGAGAATGTGAACAGACCGACTTGAATGAAATATAGAGGCTAAATCAGATGCTGCTGGCAGTGACACGCTCTACCCGAAAACAACGCCCTCTGGGCATCGATTTCTCCACTCTGTTAATGCCTCCCTGCGCCACAGCTCCACTCCCACACAAAAACATGCCGCTCTCCACAGAAAGCTGGCATTAACCTTTTCTTTGGTGTATTTAATATTTGTTCTGATTAGGATAATTTGCCTTCATTAAAAAAAAAAAAAAAAGATCTTGATTTATAGTGAAAGGTGAGCGAGAGAGACTTTTTGAATGTCTGTGGTGGGTTAAGTTCTTGCAGAAGCATTTATGACAGTGGTGGGTTTTAAATGGGAGCAGCTAATATAAGGAGATTGTGCTCTGCAAAGCTGGATCTTTGTATGGAGAGAATAAAGATAAGAAATGTTAAACCACTGGCTGCAATTTCACAGGATTCTAAATAAGCTCTTACATTGTTTAAAAAAAAAAAAAGCTTGACAAAATGCCCCACAATATTACAAGTGTTTAGTTCAACGTGCATGTAGCACAGTGAAAACAAACACAAAGCTTTTTAGAAGCTTTGTGGGAAAATGCCAGCCGTCCAGGATAAACTGATCGAGTTGGGCGTGGGTGGCGGAGCAGGCAGTTTTAGCATCACTGTACGATTGTGTTGCCACCTGGTGTGTAAATACAGTACTACAGTTAAAAAAATGATATGATTTCAAATTAGACACTTCAGGATGGAGCTTCATCATATTAGCAGTCCACACATGGGGTGTCCTTTGCTACAAGAAGGTACTTAGACACTGGCCAGCAATAAGCTTGGTTGGTGAGTCAGCTTTAGTGTGCTGCACATGAGGTGCAGTTGAAATTTTGTGAAAAACAGTTGCCTCTTTTCTTTCATTCTTTCTACTTTGTTTTGCTCTTTGTTGTATTTTTATGTTGTCTGTTCACATTGTTTACTTTCATTTCACTTAATTTATTTCCTAATAATGATAATAAGAATAAAATGAGGTGTTACCAAAATCTGTTTTGCAATTTGTACAAGTTTGTTTGAAAGTCTTTAAATTCAATAAAATGGATGGAACCTAAACGCTGTTTTTAAATTATTGACTGTAATGTGTGGGCAGCTTTTACACACTGTACACTTATTTGTCACAATATATAGTTAAAGTTTTATATTCTCCTGGCTTAAATAAGAGAGGGTCCACATTTGCGTGGTCATTTTGTCTCCTCCTCCATCACCCTATATCTAATATCCTCTGTCACACCAACCCTCTCATGCCCTCCTTCACTACATCCATGAATCTTGTCTGTGCCCTTCCTCTTTTACTCCTCCTGCCTGGCAGGTCAATATTCAACATCCTTTGTGCAGTATATCTTTTTTTTTTTTTTGTCAAGGGCACTGTTTCCAAACCATGCATCATAGCAGGCCTCACTACCCTCTTGTAAACCTTTCCTCTTACTCCTGCTGCTATCCTTCTGTCACCAATCACCCCTGGCACTCATCTTTACCCACTCCACCTTAGCTGCACTGTATTTCACTTCTCTGGTCTAATATCTATTGCTTTGGACATTTGACCCCCAAGTATTTAAACTCGTCCACCTTCACTACCTCTGCTCTTTGTATCTATATTGTTACACCTGCCTCCTTGTCATTCACACACATAATCTGTTTTGCATCTACTGACTTTCCTTTCTCTTCTCCAGAGCATACCTTCACCTCTCTAGTCTCTCTTAGACCTACTCTCTCCTCTCACTGCAGATCACAATGTTGTCTGCAAACATTAATATTTGTCCACTCTTGCCTGACCTCATCTTTCAGCCTATCCATCACTGCTGCAAACCAGAAAACCTCCAGAGCCAATCCCAGATGTCATCCCAACCCTACTTTGAACTCAAAGGTCACGCCTTCCACATACCTCACCCCTGTCTCACTGTACTCCACCACCCTCAGATACTTCACTGCCACTCCCGAATTCCTATTGGCACCCTATCAAATGCTTTCTCTAGATCTACAAAAATACACAGTGCAACTCCTTCTGAGCTTCTCTGTAATTCTCCATCAGCACTGTCATAGTAAACATCACATCTGTGGTGCTCTTTCTCAGCATGAGGCCATGCTACTGCTCATTGATCACCACCTCTGCTTAACAAAGCTTCATCAACTCTTTCCCATGGCTTCATGATATAGCTTATCATCCCTCTGTAGTTACTACAGGTCTGAACATTGTGCTTCTTCTTGAAAGTCAGTGCTAACACACTTCTCCATCCCAAACAAAAAACAATCTGGAAAAAAAGTCCACGGCTCTCTCTCCAAGTCTCTCCAAGACATCTTCATACCTCCACAAGTATGTCATCTGAATCAACCATCATTCCTACTCTTCATCTTCTTCATAGCTGGCCTCGCTTCCCTTCACTCATCCTATGCACTAACTAACTTTCCTTAATTTGTCCTCCTCTCACTCTCATTTCCCTCATTCAACAGCTCTTCAAAGTGCTCTACTCCTTTCATATTTTCAACACACCCTCTTCACTCATTCATACATTTCCATCTCCATCCTTTTGTATGCAGCAGAAGTGAACCAGTGTGGCAGTTTAGGCAGCTAAAAATGCCAAACAACTCTAAGCCCATTTCAGAGCCCTCTGGAAAAAAAAGGCCTGAACACAATGAGGTCAGTGACAGAGAAAACAGTGAGGGTCCAAGTGGAGATGAGATGAGAGCCAAGCAACAATGAGCCATAGTACCACTTTCAGAACAATAAAGAAATAGCAATGGGGTTTTTATTTATTTGTAAACATGTGCACAAAATAATCTTCTTTCATAACCTGTGGAAACACTGCTGGAGGCTATCATCATCACTGGATATATTCACTGTCCACAGACTTCACATAGGAAAAGGTCAGATAAGGAGGAGTCCTCTGTTTCTCCTTTGGTTGTGTCACTGGTTTTTCCATTCAAAATGTCACTACCCAGATAATTCTGGAATAACATTTGATTGAATAATCACTCCAAACTAATTATTGTACATATTAAATGTTAAGATTATTCACTGAAACAAATCTGATCTTTGAAGTTAAACCACTGTTTCAAATGAGGTTTGTTGGTTTGAATAGTGATGTTGCATTCACAGAAATGCTTTGATTTACACAACATTACAATATGATATATAATTAACAATGAATATGCAAGGAGTGGAGTCAGTGAAGGTAAATGAGTTTAAACCTGTCAACCATCTAAAGCAATGGACAGTACACATGAGGACTAAGGGAGTGCAGGCAGCGCGGTGTGGATGAAGACAAGACGATAGACCTGCTGTGATGTTTGGTTTGTAGACAGCAGCCATCATGGGGTGTATCTGGGATGATCAGGAAGAGGAGTACAGAAGTCTGGTGAGGAACTTTGTCGCATGGAGTCACACAAACCACCTGCAACTCAACACCTCAAAGACTAAGGAACTGGTTGTGGACTTCGGGAGGTCCAGAGAAGGTCCACTGCCGGTTCAGATAGAGGGGGAGGAGGTGGAGGTGGTCAACAAGTACAAGTACCTCGGGCTGTGGGTGGACAATAAACTGGACTGGTCATGCAACACAGAGCACCTGTATAAAAAAGCCCAAAGCCGACTGTACTTCCTTAGGAGGCTGAGGTCTTTTAACATCTGCAGGAAGCTCCTGAGGATGTTTTACCAGTCGGTGGTTGCTGGAGTACTTTTCTATGCTGTGGTGTGCTGGGGGAGCAGCACAGCAAAGAAGGACTCATGCAGGCTAGAGAAACTGATCAGGAAGGCTAGCTCTGTGGTCGGCATGAAGCTGGACACTCTGGTGACAGTGGCAGAGAAAAGGACACTAAAAACGCTGCTGGACATTATGAACAATGCTGGGCATCCTCTGCACACGGCCATAAACAACCAGAAGAGTCTGTTCAGTGACAGGTTGCTTCTCCCCAAGACAAGAACTAACAGACTTAAAAACTCCTTTGTCCCACACGCCATCAAACTGTTTAACTCCTCTCTGGAGGGGAGAGGGAGGGGAAACAGGAGGACAAAGGAGGGGGGAACAACTAAGCTGTAGTGCCTCTTCACCTCACTGTACAATACCTTGTGCAATACTTTTTTGTAAATAGTCAATGGTGCAAATAGACCTCAATACTTGAAATGTGCAATTCACTTGTATTTTTATTTTTATTCCTATTTATTCTATTTATCCCCTTCGTATATTTTATTTATATTTGTCTCTGTATTTATATATGTGTGTGTGTATGTGTGTGTGTGTGTGTATATATATATATATATATATATATATATATATATATATATATATATATATATATATATATATATATATATATATATATATATATATATATATATATATATATATATATATAATATTCTGTAACTGTAACTTCTGTCGGTGCTGTGCTTTTTGGAAATCGAATTTCCCAGAGGAACCCACCCGAGGGATTAATAAAGTTCTATCTTATCTTATCTTATCTTATCTTATCTTATCATTCATTCCTGTGGTATTAATTTTATTATTTTCTGTAATGAACCCTCCACGGCGATGGGGGCGCTGTCACTCATTGTCATTCAGTTAAACCGCCTCTATGACTGTTGTTAGCTAAAGAGGAGGCAGCTTCCTATACCGCATGGATGGGTAACAGTGCAGTAGCAGTCTCAGGTCAGTGTGTTTGTAGATCTGTGACGTTTTCCAGGACAGGCAATAAACCAGAAGTGCAGGTTGTGTCTCGTCCTCTGCATCCCAGCAGCGAAAATAATTTATGAGGACTGGGTCGAGCCATTGGACTGGGTGTGTTTCATGTGAGATATGAAAATGTTATAGTTTTAGTGCAAGAAGAAGCTAACTGTTAGGCTGTAGACGAATAAAACGGATGTCGTGTCAGCCCTGTGGTGCCTGTGTGGTGTTGACAAGTCTGAAGTTCAGTGCAGGTAGAGTTCATGTGGCTAATGCTGCTAGCTTTTTAACTGTGTGGTGCTAAGCTACAGTAATGGACGTACTGTAACCAGCTATTGTATTTATAGTGTAAATAAAACTTGGTATTTCCACTTTTTTATTTGCTTTATTAATTAATAGATGGGAAATTACTTAGCTTTACATTATTGCAAAAATAACTAAAGCTGCAATTTTGTCTATTATTTAATGACTGGGCACTTCTGGGAAGATCAACAGACGTACTCACATCTCTTATATCATTCAAAACACTCTCCGGCTGAGCTTTACTGGCTCCCCATCCAACCACAGTCACTCACTGGTGTCTCAACAATGAACTATGGAAAGCCTCAAGCACTAACTGAAGAATGGCAAGATTTAAGCGCAAGCCTTGCATCACATTAATTGCTCTGGTGTTGCTTATACTCGCCATAACTGTGTTCTTAAGTGAGCTAATATCACGGGACTCTCCATTCAGCAGCCCAGCCGATATAAAGGGGTTTCCCAAACCAGAGAGCCAGGAAAACCGCAACAAAAAACCAGAGGAGATCAAAATGAGCAGCGCAGCTCAGTCAGACAAGGATGCAGAACTGGAAGCGACACTGAGGAAGTTCCCTCCTCCAAATTACTACCTCCATGCCTTCTACTACACGTGGTATGGAAACCCAAAGATTGATGGAAAATACATACACTGGGACCATCCACAGCTGCCACACTGGGACGTTAAGGTAGCTCAGGGATATCCACAAGGGAGACACAGCCCACCTGATGACATTGGAGCCAACTTTTACCCTGCTTTAGGGGTTTACAGTTCTAGAGACCCCTCTGTTATAGAGGCTCATATGCAGCAGCTACGTACAGCAGCCATCGGTAAGACATCAAGTCACTTTTAATTATATACCACATTTAAAACAACAGGAGCTGAGCCAGAGTGCTTTCCAGGCAGGCAATGCAATGATGGCAAAATATGAATAAAAAGAAGTCATAAATAAAGTATAACAATAGAAATAACACTAGAAATAAAAGACCAGTAAGAAAAATTTAAACGCATACTTGACTAAAAGCTAGTGAAAATATATACAGTGCTGTATAAAAAATATTGCTCCCTTCCTGATGTCTTAATTTTTTTCACACTGTACACATTTCTTAGAAAACATCTTGATCCCCAAAACCTTCAGGAAAATATTTTTGGAAGGTTTGAGTCCAGTTACATCTGGCATGAAACTAACACATTATTTTATTTTAAAAAAATCATGCCAACAGTCAAACACGGCGGTGGTAGTGTGGTGGTCTCGGACGGCTGGATGACTTGCTGTAATTGTCGAAACCATGAACTCTGCTCTCTACTAGAAAATCCTAAAGCAAAATGCCCGGCCATCCTTTTTTTCCCTGAGGCTCAAAGAACCTTGGGTTTTGCAGCTGGAAAATAATCTTAAACACATCAGCAAGTCCACCTCTGAATGAAACAAAAACAAAATGAAGGTTTTGAAGTGGTCTAGTCAAATCCTTAAACAGGCCGTCCATGCGGGAAAACCCTCTAATGTGTCTGAATTTTTTTTTAAAAATGCAAAGAAGAGTGGGCCAAATTCCTCCACAGGGATGTGAAAGACTCATTCCTAGTTATTGCAAAAGCTTGATTGCAGTTATTGCTGCCAAGGTTGGCACAACCAGTTATTAGAATTAGGAGATAATAACATTTTTCACACAGGGCCAGTTAGGTTTGGATAGCTTTTTTTATTATTATTTCACCCTTTTAATAAATGAAATCATTTTTTAAAAAACTGATTTTTGCATTTATCCTGGTGTGGAAATGTATTTGAAGTCTGAAGCATATAAGGGAGCCAATACTTTTTCACCACACTGTATGTCTTTAGAAGTGGTTTATTGTCAGTTAGACATGTGCTTATGTGGGTTCACGGAAAATTCCAGCTGTTGTTGCCCTGGTGGCAGTAACAGCTGGAAAAGCCTGTTCGCCTTTGGCTTTTAGGCGAAAAGGTGGCGCTGAGATAAGCTGATGGAGGATGACCTCAGAGACCAGGAGGCCAAATAAATCAATGCAGTTAAGCTCAAACAGGAATGACATGTTGCCTATTCTTTGGATCATTCTGAATCTATGTAGTGAGCTGCAGACATTTATAGGTTAGTGTTTAGTTTTTCACACAAAATAAACATATTGTTCCCAACTATCAAACAAAAACTCTTCTAATTGAATTGTGTCGGCAGCTATGATAATAGTGACACACTGATACAAGGAAAGCCTAATAATATTGCTCCAGGCACACATTTAATACAGATTTATTACACATTTACATTAAATGAATCCAGTTATCTTTATGAATGTCCATCTAGGTGTTTTTCTTTTAGATTTCATATTGATACTGTAACTGTTTATTTTAAGGTGTCATTGCTGTTTCCTGGTATCCTCCCAATATGAAGGATGACAACGGGGACTCAACAGACGACATTGTGCCTTTGCTGTTTGAGGTGGCTCATAAATACCACATTAAGGTGTGTGTGTAGAGATTGCAGCAGTTGCTTGAATGAAACGTCATTATATTCCTAATGAAAGGATTTGTGATTGTGATCCCCGGTGTGTGTGTGTGTGTGTGTGTGTGTGTGTGTGTGTGTGTGTGTGTGTGTGTGTGTGTGTGTGTGTGTTTTATAGGTAGCTTTTCACATTGAGCCATACAAAGGAAGGGATGAAGTCAACATGTTTACTAATGTTAAATACATCATTGAGAAGTGAGTAGTGATTTCGTCCACAGAGTCATTCAGATGTCATCATTAATGTTATCTGCATATTTAGATTCATCTTTCTATTCCTTTGACATCTGGTTGTTTTTCCCATCCCATCCTCCACAGATACGGAGAGCACCCGGCTTTTTTCAAGTACTTGACAAACACTGGCAAACTTCTTCCGCTCTTCTATGTGTATGACTCATATCTGTTGAACTCGGAGCAGTGGGCCAAGCTGCTAAAGCACACGGAGACCAACAGCATCAGGGATACCCCGTATGACGCCATCTTCATCGCGCTGCTGGTGGAGGAGAAAGACAAGAGAGATATCCTGACAGCAGGGTTCGACGGCGTTTACACCTACTTTGCCACTAATGGTTTTTCCTACGGTTCCACGCAGCGTAACTGGGCCTCTATAAAAGCTTTCTGTGAAGATAACAACCTGATGTTCATTCCAAGTGTAGGCCCGGGATATATCGACACGAGCATTCGACCCTGGAATTTCCAAAACACTCGAAACCGCATCAATGGCAAATACTACGAAACCTCGCTGAGTGCAGCACTGGAAGCCAGGCCTGATTTTATCTCTATCACATCCTTTAACGAGTGGCACGAGGGGACTCAGATTGAAATGGCAATTCCAAAAACAAGCCAGACGGTGTATCTGGACTATCTGCCCAACAAACCATCAATCTACCTGGAAATAACTCGCAAATGGGCGGCGATATTTGGTGGTGAGAGACGAAAGTGGCAGGAATGAAAATGACTAAAAGCCATAGCAGATGTTTATTCATGGGGGTATAAACAAAATGAAAGCTAAATGGAGTTCTGCTTGCTGAACGCAGAGCAAAATGCAAATGAAGACCAACTTTATGAGAAAAGCCAAATGATTTGCAAAGCCGTAGGCAAGTGAACCACTTAATTATCCTAATTTTGGCTGCGCTGATGTATGTCGTTTTGTTGCACTTGAACGAATTATTGTGAATTTAACTGATGTCTTATTAACGCTTGTTTGCACACCCTTGTGCATTTTTGCTATTCCTGGATTTTCACCAGCCGAAACAGCATAGGCATGTTTTGCAGTTCTGTGATCTGTGACTATATTAGACCCGAATAGAAATAAAGTGCACTCTGGAACGAGGCAGAGACACGAGTAAACAAAGCAGTCTGGTGGAATAAAGCTGTTGCCTCATTCTGCTTTCAACTCGGCTTCAGCCCAAAATACAGTACAAGAAAATAAAAAAACCCTGCAACATAGATTTTGACATTTCAAAGACATGTCAGTTTAAAATCTGAGATGAGTCATAATGATGCAAACAGCGGCGGGATGGAAGGATAGCAGTTCAGTTGTTGAAACAGATTTGTAGCTGAGGGAATGGAGGGCAAAATCAAGATTGGTTTTTATCTGTGCAGTAGATTGCCTTCTTATTTATGAGCTGTTGCCATGGTACAGTACAAGTCTAACAGATACTTCTCTTACTAGACGTGCTATCAGTGCATACAGCTGCGTGGCCACAGCTGTTTGGCTGCATCTGCACAAATCACGCATTATGTTAAAACTGCCCCCGCAGCAAAGCCATCTCTCCACTGAAAACATACAGTGGTCTTTTTATTCTTGCCTCTTAATTTTCAGCCCAGTCCTTCTTCCAGATCACTTGAACTTGTGAGAATTTTTGTTGGTGGTGTTTCGGCTTCCGCAGCCATACAGCATGTTTACCCACAGGTTTATAAGCAAGCATGGCTGTGAAAGCCATTCAGCTTCAGCTTGGATTCCTGGAGCAGTTCACAGCAAGTTTTAAGGACTGCTATAGATCACTGTCTAATTGTACAACCCAGCATCTTCTCAGTTGTACGTCCTTGGCTGGCTGCGGAACATTTGCATCCAGAATTTGCTGACTTTTATTGGAATTTATTTTTGCCTCGATCCAGGCAATTTTCCCGACGCTCCCAAATCAGAATATTACTGCAACAGCTTTCATGCTTAAAAGTTGGCAAGTTATGTGTGTGTGTGTTTGCTTTATTTTTCAATTAAATGCTTTTTACTAGTTTTTCTTAAACGGTACCTTTGGTGATTGTGGCCAAAAAAGCCAAATGAGCTTCACCTGCACACAGCACTTGTTTTCCAATTGGCTCTGGCTCATCCAGGTGTTGCTTTGCCTACTGAAGTCAAACTCAAAGATCTCGTCTTCATGTCCTCTTGCCTTGCTGTTGTGCAAGGCTGCCTTTAATCCGACGCTGTGTAAGAAAAGTTTTTTGGAGTTTGACCCATGCAAAATCGTGTTGATGCACTTCTGAAATTTAGTCGTTAATTTTGAAATGAACCCTGTGATGATGACTCCAACTGTTTTGAATTACAACATTAAACCACTAGAGCAACCCCGTAAATGATTAATTGACTGGCTAAAAGAAATCACAGGGCATGCTCAAGGTTTAATGGGGCAAACTGCATCTGTGAGCCTCTGTATAGATAATTGAACCTACTTTTTTTGTAAGTTGTTTTTGCATGTGATTTAAGAATGCGAAAAATATTAAATAAACTCGCTGAAAATTAACAGAATTGTGTTTTTGGGCCTCTGAAGGTGGCTGTGGTGCATTATCCTCGCTAACTGGCAATCAGACTTCAGCTTTTACATCACTGAAAGATTAATTTGTACAGACCAATTGAGGTGAATCCTTCAGAGATGACTGACCTGTTTATTCAAATGAGAACCTTAAACAAACGATTAAAGTGTAATATGGTACTAAAGCGGAATCGCAGCATCCCACTCAAACTAGCGCTCCGCCACAGCCTGCAGCTGCATCCACGGTAAACAGAGCAAGGTAGCGCATGGGCAGCCAGCAGGGAATTATTCCACATCGCATCACATCCCTGAGCATACATGGCGCCCTCGCACACCGAGATATGAATTTAGTGTGCAAGCGAACGAGGTAGTCGCGATTTCCCCCTCTTTCTTCCCCCCTTTTTTTCACTTGCAGCCATCATTCTCTGCGTCGGTGTGCAGTAGCGGAGAAGATTCAGCGCACATTACTACAGTAGGTATCATCATTTTTTCGGGATCAAGACGATGGATGCGGGCTCTATTGCTGCAAACACGGCGTGCGGGCTCGATTTTTTATTCCAAACGCATCCACATCTTCCGTATGTTCCTATGTGTCTTTGAAAGTGAGGAGGAGGAAATGAGAAGAAAGCTTTATTTTGACTCACGCCTGTCGCGATGGTGAGTAAAATGCTTGGCTGAGTCTTTCTCCCCCCCATTCTTGCATCCTATGTCTGATCTTCTACCTGATTTTAAAGGCAAATCATCTGTAGCTAATTGCAAACGCCAAAAAGAAAATGCGCAAAACAAATGTGACAAATATAGACCGCTTCTCGTTTTCCCCGGGGTGTTTGATTGTACACTGCATTTTTAAATGTTTAATGCACTAGACAGTTCACACACTGCAGGGGACATGGATGTTTTTCTCCCGTGAATGTGACTTGTATTTCAAACCTTGCCCTCATAGCTGCAAATATTATGCCCACGGCGCGCTATTATCTAGGTTCTGTTAGTCAGCACTGGAAAATATTCCAGTGTATCTTTATTATTCCCATCAACTTCAATGCAGTGTCACGCCAAAAGACAACCATTTTAAAGAGTGGCTCCACTACAGCGTCACGTTTTGAAATGACCTTCAGTGCTCGGTGGCTGGAAATTAATTCTCACCTGAGATGGAGTGTCCGTTTTCAGCCAGTGCGGAGCTCCTTCCAGAAATTATGAGTTGCAATCTAAAGACAACAATTTTGGTGTACATGTGCAGCTTTAGCCTTTGCATACCCGTTACAAAACGCTGTTTGGGATTTGAGATTTCTGTGACTGATATTGCCACAGAAAATGTGTGACTGCGTTTTTTTCCTCCCCTTACTGCTCTCCAGCCACTTCAAACGTGGCCTCGCTGCAGACTACTCACCCATGCGGTGCTCTTTCTGTGTCCCAAATACATCACAATGCATTTAACAAAATCACAGCTATGCTTTTTTTAAAATGTGAATGAGCTGCAGGAGTCTCCCCTTAGTCTCATTTTGGTGGTTTAGAGATAGAAAGACATATCTAAATAAATAAATAAAACATTGTGCACCTTCTTTAAATAATCACATTGGAGACACTGGAACTTCAAAGGCCTGACCTGATCACTGCAATACAGGTCAACCTCCATCCTATGGGGTGTTTTATATAATTGACACCAGCACATCATGGCATGCATGGGATGCATCCTGTTAACCACAGAGCTTATCACTGCAGCTCACAGGAGGCATGGTTGAGTGCTGTAAGAGGATTGTCCCTACATGAAAATGTATTGATACCATAAGCCTTTAAAATGAGTGGCACTCATTTGGCTCTTATCTCAATCCATCTCTGACTTGTGTGTCCGCTTGGTGCATATCTGTGTAACAAAGTCAAAGATTTGGATGAAGCATGGATGCATGTTACCCTTTCCTTTGATTTTACTGATTCAGATATGCTTCAGGGATGCATGGAAGAAAAATCGTCTCTCAAGCTTTGATTCTGCACTTGGCATGTCAGGCTTGTGTGGCCTCTGTGCCAAATGCAGGTGTGCTGAGCCCCAGAGAGCTCTTCTATTCTTCTCAGCCTTAAGATGGCAGCATTCTCTTACAACACACAGTGGATACCCAAAATAACAACCTACATCCATGCCTAACTGGAAACTTTTAAAAGATATCTAGGACTATCTAGGACTACCTGACTATTTGTGTGAGAAGTTTTGTTTTGCCTTATACACTTGTTTGTAGAGATTAAGCTCATCTCTGCATGCATGCTGGAAATACAAGCTTTCTCTGTGGCGCTATGAAGTAGCTCAGTGGGCACAGAACATAGGGAAACCCACAAAGTAATGGAGTTTGAAAGAACCACAATTGAATTAAGAACTGTACAATGCCTAGCTCAGTCATGGTGAGTGTGTGGATGCAGGTATTTGACAGTTAGCCAAGCGATGACAGATATGCTTCTTTTTTACAAAAAGCCATTTCTCTGGCACTTGTCATGTTAAAGATTATAGACTGACAAATACTATAGGCCTATTAAAAAGTTTTATATCAACTCTGCTAATACTGTCAGCTACTCTTTCTACAGTCTTGATACTTCTAGGAGCATTTTTAAGAGAACAGAACAGACCAAGACAGAGGAGGAATAACTAGAAAGCAAACAGTGACATGCTAGGTAGCTTAACTGGACAGTCATATCCCAAACCTCCATATGGTTCCACATGTGAAAAAAGCTATTTTCAAACCGGAAGTGCAACATGGCGAAAAGTCAAGGACATTCAGTGACTATGGGTGAAATTATCACTGCATGAAGTTAGTGGAGCCTGGAGTAAACATTTTTCAAATCCCAGGCAACTGACTGAAGTGACTACTAATGAGAATGCAGGATATCACTAATTAACATATGATCTGGTGGTAAATATGGCAACCAGAATTTGAAACATCCGCAAGCCACCAGCTGCCAGCTTTAAAGCGACACGCAACAGGAGAATCAGTTCCAGTGTGTACACAGCTTAAGGATGACAAAGTTTCTATGCTGGACACAGACAATAGTAAGATATCCAGAACAAAAGAGCATAACAGCCAAAACCCAAGTTACAACCAAAAGCAGCAACAAATAATCCTAACCAAACGCGATATGTTGTCGCAATATTAAGGTCCTACACCACAACAAGTTACTAACAAAGTGTTCTACAGTTTATAAGACAAAAGCCTTTGGGCACTGATTCAGTGACTCTAATGAAGGAGCCGATTACAAGTCAGGGACAAGCCAAGGAAGCTGGAGAACAGTCCTCCTACTCTCGCAACCAAAACCATCTAACTTAACCCTAGCCTTTAGGCAGTTAAAAGTAGGGGTTAAGTGAGTGGCAACTGGTTAAACCAGTGATCCCATCAAAACCACTGAGGTGTTCCCAAGCATATATCTCTACCCACATTAATGTAACAGGTGACTCAGTGGATTCCCTACACATAACCTAGTGTCTTAAACCTAGTAAGTGAGTTCAAGAACCACCACTGCACTAATGAACTCAAAGTTCATGAGCTAACAAGAATTGGCTAACGAAGCTCTCTCTGTCCAAGCTTAAAACCTGTTTGTATCCCCGAGAAAGATTTTTTTACACTACTGATAAAAAATAAACTTTCATAGGAGCCAACTAACAGGAAAGTCCAAAATAAATTCATATCACTACTAACTAGGAAAAAAGCCACTAAACTAATTTGTTATGCCAAGACTGATTATAGCATACCTGTGGTCAAGTATGGAGAGAGTAGGCAAAATGGGAGGGGTCATCAAAGTGCTTGCTTTTTGTCTCTTTTTCTGGCTTAATAGATTCTCTCTCATTTTCTCTTTTTGCTTGTATAAAGGAGGCATCATTAAGAAGACCAGTAAATTCAAGATCAAACACACTTCATTCAGTCATTAAGGATCGTTATTATTCAGCCTAAGAGCAAAGAAGCATCTTCTAGCTCCATCCTGCAATTTGTTTTCCTATGAGCACCGAATCACAGAGGAGGTTAACCCAAGCTTCGATCCGATGTAGGAGCTGTTCCCTCAAATTCCCACAACCTCTACTCTTGCTTGGATTTCAGCATTCAGTAAAATCCGCCAGGTTTGTATTGCAATATGTTGTAGGAGGCATCACAGTTTTATTTAGCAGTTTTATTTGAGCACCGATGCAAACTATTGCCTTACACACCACACAGTATATATTCATACCACTAAGTATTTAAAGGCACAGATTCTGTTCAGAGTCAATGATCCAGTAGACATTATTACATGTTGGTAGTATGTAAAGCCCGATAAGATGATCAGTCCTGATGTTGTGTCCTGCTGACTGTGTGGTATTTTTCTCTTTGGTTTGCCCTTTTTAGGACAGAGTATGCCATCTGCACCTTTTCACAGAATTCTGCGACCCCTTCTGCTTGGTACTTTTATACTGGGATGCTTTGTGACTCTGTTTTTGATGTATTTTAAACCATCTACAAGCTGGTTATCAGGTCCTGTAGAGTCAACAGTATCCACAGACCGGGTCAAGAACCTCTTCTCCACCAAGAGCGATAAAAACGTGACCACTCTGCTGATCTGGCTCTGGCCCTTCGGACAAACGTACGACCTGAGCGTCTGCAGTTCTCTCTTTAACATTGATGGCTGCTTCATCACAGCAGACAGGAACTTCTACAATAAGTCTGATGGAGTCGTCATCCATCACCGGGACATCAGCACTGACCTGTCCAATCTGCCGCCGCTGCAGCGACCGTCGTTCCAGAAGTGGATATGGATGAACTTTGAGTCGCCATCCCATTCGTCCCAGCTGCCTGGGATAGAGAACCTGTTTAATCTGACTCTCAATTACCGTCAGGATGCTGACATTGAAGTGCCTTATGGGTCCATCGTAGCAGCAGAAGGGGAAGAGGATTTTGTACCACCCAGCAAAAACAAGCTGATTTGCTGGATTGTAAGCAACTGGAACCAGGATCACGTGCGGGTGAAATATTATAATGAACTCTACAAACACATTGAGGTTCATGCATATGGACAGGCCTTTGGGGAGTACATCTCTGACCAAGACTACTTTCCCACCATCGCCAGCTGCAAGTTCTATCTGGCGTTTGAGAACTCCATCCACAAAGATTACATTACTGAGAAACTGTACAACCCACTCTCAGTGGGGACAGTGCCAGTGGTTCTCGGCCCACCCAGGCAGAATTACGAGAACTTTATCCAGGGAGACTCCTTCATTCATGTTGACGACTTCAGCTCGCCCAAGGAATTGGCTGATTACCTGCTGCTCCTGGACAAAAATGAGGAAATGTACCTCAGGTACTTTGAGTGGCGGCGACACTTTAAAGTAAAGAAGGCCTATTTTTGGGCAGAGCACACATGCCTGGCTTGTGATTACTTGCGAAGGCACAAGGAATACAAGGCATTCAATAGCCTTGATAAGTGGTACTGGGGCGGTTAGAGATTTGAAGGGCTGTGTGTGAGGGGCTAAGCAGCCAAGAACACAGGTAAAAAAATTTCTTCAAAAAGGGTTTTCTTTATTTTAACCCTCAAAAAGTTCAAAAAAGACTAAATTCAAAAACATAAGTAGCAAGCCCATAAAAGAGGTCAACTAAATGTAACTCTACAAAAAGTAATTTTCAGAAGCTTAAACAAACAAAGTGGACATAACTTAACTCACAAACCACCCTAATTACAAAGACACAAGAGAGTAGCTTTTATAGTGGTTTGGCCGTTTACACACAATAGGGGGAAAACAAAAACACACTCTAATATTAACTAAGCACAGAATAACCTAAGTAAACCTAAAACATCCCTGTTCCTGATGAGCACATGGTTGGTCCTTCTGAGCAGGCCTATTGTTCTCAGAGTCCTCAGCCATGCCTTTTGCCCCCACAACCAGTTGGCAAACAACCTTTCAGTTGTTTGCCAACCAACAATAAAAATTTAGAAGAAGAAGGTCCCTTTTTCCCAGACAGGAAACAGCCACCGCCCAAACCCAGGTAACTCAAAAAAAAAAAAAACATAATTAATATAACAGAAAACATTTTTAGAAAAACCACACAACGCTATTATGTGCGCGCCTCATAATATCAGTGTTAGGTTTAACCAAATGATTAATGAATTATATTAATGAAGAAAACTGCAAAACAAACTAATAAAGTGAACAAATGGACTGATTTACCCATGTGTGGCTGATGCCATCACACTGTGTGATTTTTGTTATGTTGTTGAAGGCAGTACTGTAAAATTTTTGTCCTTCAGTTAACACAAAGGTTCGTTGCTGTTCTGTCGTGAGCAGCTGAATGGTGTCTTTCTATTGGTTCAGAGGCCCAGTGACACATCTAGCTTGTTCTTTTTTTGTCCTTTGAATTTTAGTTAAGCCTTACTTTGCCTTTTGAGTTTTTAATTTATAATTTTTAATTTATTTTTTATGATTTACAAGTGCACAGTTTTTTTTTAAATTATTTCTGACCATGTTTTACTTAACATAACCTCATCTGCTGCTATTTTTTTAAATGATTTTGTCCTATTTTTTAGTGTGATTGCATGATTGTATAAATGTTCTGATAACATTCATGATGCAAGTTTTTGTTTTTTATTATCCCCTGCTTATGAAGTGGCACAAGCTGAAATTGGGGAAAGTGTTAGCTGGAGAAGAGGGGCTGACATAAAAGTGAAAATATTTATGTAATATTTATTCAAATGAGGCATTATATGATAAAAAACAATCTCATCTGTGCTAGTGATGAATTCACCTATGCATTGTTTACTAAACTCCAATGTGAAAATGGTTCAATAGGGTCATGTACATATTGTGTATTTTTGGAATTATGTAGCTGTAATTTTTTTCCCATATTTTTATAAGTTTGCATTTGCACTGCTAATCAAACTGTTATTTTCACATACTTACACTAAGGCAGATGGTCAATGTATTTGTAGATTGGATTTGGCGATCTTTACCTTGGTATCCGACAGAAGATGTCACTGTTATGTGAGAGGGAGGTTGCTAATTAATATTGCTGTGAATTGTTCATTGTCTTTTGTAATTTTGTCACGGTGTTTTGGATTCCATGTGGATGATGATGATAGAACAGCACAGAGCCATTGTACTGCAATATGAAACTCCCACACACACCTCCTCACATTGCATCTTAATTTGGAAAGTCTGTCATTTTTGACTGACTGCATTAAGCAGAAAGAGCACAAAATGAGCACGTAGTACAAGCATTTGCTTAAGCTCTTCACTTAGGTGCTGTACTCTCATCACACATTATAACTTAAGATGTGAAAGATGTGATCTTTATGGCTGCTGCAAGGTTACCCGTATTTTTGTATGAATCATCATACCTCAGTGTTGTCTGGGAGCGAGTGTTTCCATGTGATTCTGATTGTTTTAGCACTGCACCACACCCTTGAGACCACACTACAAAAAGACAGCTCGGTATCTGCATATATCGCAGATATTGCATCACATTCAGATGTTGTTGGAACGGCTAATTCATTGAACAATGCATTGCAACAGCACTCAGCAGCTATTAACAGAAATTTATGTTTTTTACAGAAAGTACTGTACAAATTCTTGTCAACATTTTATGCAAGATGAGCTTCTGTGTCAAAGTATAAAAACAGTGAGGTTAACATTTCTTCAATTTCAAAGGGACCATTGATGTAAAATAGGATGAAACCAATTATTTTTCTTATGGAGTACGGTTCCAAATGCCATAGTGGACTCTGTACATAAACACTGTAGTGAACTGAAGCAGGAATTGGATCAAACCAGCCCAAAACACAGATCATTCCTTTATGTCTAGCAGACAGTGGGAACTCCAGCAGCATTGTATATATTTTTCATGGTAAATCTCTTTATATCATGCAGTTGTTGTCTGGAAGTGACTGTGACTGCGCTGTACATTTGTAAGTAATGCCCGGTGCTTTGAGTGGCTGTGAATTAAGTTAAAGGGAGAGACACTTGAAAAAGAATTAAGAGCATCTGAAATGATGCTTTTAACGGTTTTGAGGTGGACATTTTCATCAAGGCAGGCACTTTTACATTTGAGGAGTGATTTTTTTTTCTTCTTTGTTTATATTTGGTGGCAATCCTGTTGGCATGACCTAATTGAAAAAGTTGTGCCAAAATGCAGCAGAAATACAGCACTTTTATTCATTTCGAGTAGTGTGACTCACTGTGCCAGTTGTCGTCTTAGATGAAGCTATTGTGAGTTTATAAACTGTCCTCCAAGACCTTGGCACGTCCCACAGGATAACTATGAAGCTGCCAGTCATGGTTTCATATTGTACAGTCCAATCTCATGTATGAAAACAAAGCTTTCTTGTCCAATGTGGTTGGTGACTTTAAGAAAAAAAGTTTTTTTCATTTTATCTTTTTGGGCCGCATAAGTCTTCTTTATCTTCTCTCTCTTTTTTTTGCACAAAAACAAAGAAAAGGAGCTGCGGCTTCTCTGTTGTCCAGTTTGAATCTGTGAGAGGTTCACTGATGCACCCAGAAGTGATTCTCTGGATGCTATATGACTGGGTATCCCAAAAAAATTTGATTTTAATGCCAGTTCACTGAAATAATCTGTTAGTCAATCAATACTTTTTTTTTGCCAAATCATTGTATTTTGCCAAATGTTGTGTTTTACTGTATATGTCTGATAGTGTCAAAATGAAAATAAAGATATGGACAAATGAGCAAACATTTGTAAAGTGTACTGTAGTATTTCTTTATTTTTGTTTTTTAAAGAGATGCCTGATGTGTATTACATGACATAGGCTGGATTATGCTGAAACTGTCTGGAAAAAACATGTATGATGCTTGCTTTTAAACATTTTAAACAAGTTTATATATAAGTGGATTTATATATAAACTTGGCTAGCCAAGATAGCTTAGCATAATGGCTGAAAACAGGACAACTCTGAGCTGAGCTGTACAAAAAGCAGAACAGCCATTTTAAAATGGCTGTTTAATAACCATACATTGGTTTCCCCTGTAACTATGCTATGCTATGCTAAGCTGAGCTAAGCTAAGCTAAGCTAAGCTAAGCTAAGCTAAGCTAAGCTAAGCCAAGCTAAGCTAAGCTAAACTAAACTAAGCCAAGCTAATGTAAGCTAAACAGCTGCTGACTGTAGGTTCATTTTTTTGGACAGAAATCACATTGGTATCAGTTGCATAATTCTTTAATTGCAGGATAGCAAAAAAAAATATTTCCTATTACAGTAAAGGGGCAATAAAGGGGTTCCTTTAGATCAACTTCAATGCAGTGTCAAAGGCAACCATTTTAATGAGTGGCTCTACTATAGCATCACATTTTGAAATGACCTTCAGTAGCTGGAAAGTAATTCTTACCAGAGATGGAGTGAAATGGAAGACTATTCATGCATCGCTCTTTCTGTGTCCAAAATACATCACAATGCATTCAATATTTTAATTCTAAAATGTTAATGAGCTACATGTAGTCACAGTTTGGTGGTTTAGAGATAAAAAGGCAGATCAAAATAAAATGCAAAAAAAGTGCTCCCTCTTATGATAATCACAGTGGAGCCACACATTATAACTTAACAGGCTTGATCTGATCACTGCAGCTAAACCTCCCACATATACATATATTATTTTGTAATCTACTAAAAGTTCCAGTTTTAGCCAAATAATGAAACAGCCAAAATATCAAAAAGGGTCACATTAAACCTTGTAGATTGAAAGACACAGTAGACTTATTAAAAAGTTTTTATCTTACCTCTACTAGTACTGTCAGTTATCCTTTCTGCACACTTGATATTTCTAGGAGCGTATGTCCACACTGGAAGCAATTTACTGCAATGTGGCAACCAGAACCCACAGAAAGTCAAGGATATTCAGTGACTATGAGTGAAATGATCACTGTGTGGGATCCGAGATAAATTTTTTTGACTACCAGTGAGAACACAGGATATCTCTGATTGACATACAAATACAGTTACTTAAAATGGTGAGCTGATCTTGACAACACCATGGTGGATCCTTGGCGGATCCTCGGCTGGTTCTTGACCAATGAGATCCCCTGCCTGTGATATGTATAAAGCCACCACAAGTGTTAATGCCCCTAAACAGCACTGAGGAAAACCAGTGCTAATATCTTATGTATACACCAGTAGAGGTAGTGACAATGGAAGCTCATTCAT
The DNA here is from genome assembly GCF_057381845.1 of Rhamphochromis longiceps. Lineage (NCBI taxonomy): Eukaryota > Metazoa > Chordata > Actinopteri > Cichliformes > Cichlidae > Rhamphochromis > Rhamphochromis longiceps. The sequence goes on along the minus strand of NC_140575.1, from coordinate 24,904,157 downwards.
TTACATCTTTCTACACTGCTTATTAATCCATTCTATGTTAAAGGGTTCTATAATTCAAAACACTGATATAGGCTAATTGGCAGCATACAATTTAGAGGTTGTACACACTGAACAAGCGACATACAGCAGAAGACAAAAAGTGATGTCTAACGAGTTTTTGGAAAGAAAAGCATCTGGACTTCTTTAAGTTGCTTGAAGATGTTTCACCTCTCATCCAAACAGCTTCTTCAGTTCTAAGGTCAAATGGTGGACAGTCCCAGATTTAAGTCCTAGGGGAGTGTCCCCCAAGTCAGTCAAGAACCCCCTGTTGATCCTCTACGTTAATCAGACGAGCCCAGGTGTGAAAACAGGTGTAGGCCACAATCAGCCTATGGCTGTATCCCAATTCAGGGTCTGCAGCCTTAAAGTACTCATTTCAAGGCCGATTATGTCACAGCGGCGCGCCGAAGGCTGTCCCAATTCAAAGCCTGCTCGAAATGTGGCCCTGAAATGTGTCCTACATTTCCCTGAATTTTAAGGCTGTGGCAGTGTAGACTTCGTGGCCCAACATATCCCAGAATGCATAGCGCGGCGGTGGGTGTGGATAATTTTGCTGAAAAAAAACGGCAGATGAGGGGCGGCCGAAGAGTAAACTTTAAGTAAGTACTGAATATTATGTCACTTATTTATGTGCAAATGTTTAATAACGAAGAACATTAAACATTACTGTTGGCCACATGTCGGCAAAGTTATGTGACATTAGTGACGTTTGTACTAACTTGATTTTAAAGCCTTTACTTTAAAATATACGCCGTTCAATAGCTGAGCTTAATCTTACAGAGAATGATCAAAGCTCATGTAGAAACAAACAAACAAATGAACCAAAGATTTTCTCCTTCATTTCTGTCAAACAAAGCTGTATGACACGTTATCAGCTGTTAGTATCATGGTTGCTAGGCAACCTGGGCAGCGCAACGGAGGCTAGACCGTCCCATTTCACAAGCCTCGCACTTCCGGCCTTAGCGGTCTTTGAGTACGCGGCCCTTGAGGATCGTTGAGGCTGCGTACTTTAAGGCTGCAGACCCTGAATTGGGATACAGCCAAGGTTTCGGGTGAACCCGCAGTGAAACCTAGCCCCACCCTATCATGTGATTTCCTGAGGTCAAATGGCCCAGGATGTGAGTGGGCGTTAAGGGGCCTGGGAAAGGATCTCAAAACTGGCCTTAATGCCCACTATTTAACTTCACTGTCACATGTTTCTATACAAAAAGTGTAGTCAAAATTTAAACTTGAATTGTCAGTGACAGGTGTATTTTAGATGTGACGCAAGGGCAAGTGAGAAAAAGAGCACTCAAACTGCGCACCAATAATGTATGTGTTTGTATTCTGTTCTAAATAAATATAAAAGAAATATGTGGGGGGTCTGTTCTAAAATTTTAATAAGATTTCAATTCATACAGCGTCAAAACACAACCCCAAGGTGCCTCAAGGGGCTTTTTATTGTGACGTAAAATATTACAGAGAAAACAAATAAACCGTTCCTCTGAAAATGATCAGTTAGCTGTTTAATAACTATTCTTTCAGGAATGTTAGAGAAAAGGGAAGTTTAAAGAGCAGTCCATGCAGGTGGGTTGTGATGGCTTTTTAAGTAATGGTTTAATTACTGGCACCTTAATGGATGTAGCCTATTATTAGAGATAGGTGACATTTGGGATTAAAGCATTTGTAGTTATTGAAGTTAACTCAGAAGAATTAATCAGAGTGCAAGAGTCCAAAAAATATTAATAGTGTTTAAAGCAGCTGTACGTAATGATGAGTCTGTGAGATGGTTACTAGTAATTTTTCTCTGATGGTTGAATTTTTATTTGTGAATAAATTCATAGAGCTCTGAATTTTTGTCAGTGCTGAAAAGAGAACTAGAGGGTTTTTTTTTTTCCTTTTTTAAAAAAAAAAGGGGCAAAAAGCTCTTTTCCAGGTCTTCTAAACTACTGACATGCCAATTTGACTCCAGCTTATCTACTTTAAGGTGAACCTTTGAGAGTTAAACCAGGGAGTACAGTGACTTTCGAGAGTTTAGGTAGCTGCTCTGCACTGTGTTGGCACATGGCATTGAAGAAGATAAAAGTGGAGGAATTATATCCTTCAACTTAGTCACAGCACTTTCAGAACGACATCTACTAATGAAATTTATTTCTCACCTTAGGGAAATCTATTATTGTAAAATTTAGATGTTAATAAAAATGATCAGATAAAGAGAAGCCAATTCATCTAATAACAGATTAAATGCAGAGTTGAGGCTGTCATTTTCAGCATCTAAATGGATATTAAAATCACACACTATAATTATTTTATCAGAACTAAGCACTAAATCAAATAAAACCTCTAAAGTCTAAAAATAAATCTGGGGTGAGGTGAGGCATTATAGTAGAGAGAACCAGAGCTTTGCACTTGCAACTAAAGGCAATCCTCTCATGTATGGAATCAGAACGATTAAAAGTCCTAGGAGCATCAGTCACAGTCAACATGCTTGCTTTAGAGATTCGATGCAGTTGTCTGCCACTAATATTAGTGTATCACCTCAGTGTGATACATTTTAATACTTATATGCTTTAAAAGGTATACTCCAAACACAACAACATATATTTGCTGCACAAAAAGTGCCCAATCTTTCAGTCACTAAATTAATACCGCAGTAGTTATGGATATATAAATGTGTCTATATATGTATGTACTGTATGTATTATATAAATATCTTTATAAGTGCAAAAACAGCACATTCTGACAGTTTAGACAGTTAACACATTGCATTTTAAAATGCAACAACTGGCTGAGGCCCTTCCCTGCTTTCCTAAGATTGACGATAAATAAATTAATAAATAAACACATTACTCATACAATTCATAAAAAGTATCACAAACAGTAGTTGTCTTGACACTAATTCTGACAGTTCAGAAATCATAAAAAGATCAGAAAAATCATGTATAATTAATCCAGTGGGGAAAAGTTAAAGTGTGATTGCAATTATTTTGAGTTTGAATCAACCATCAGCTATATTATTGAGGAATTATCTGCAGACACTATGCACTAAAGCACATTGTTTCCACATTTCTCTTATTTCATAAACAAAGTCTTGTTTAGCATTAACACATGAAATGAATGAATGAAAAGTAGTGATGTGCGATACCACTGATTTCCTTTCCGATTCGATACCAAATAAAATTCAGGGTGGTATCGACGATACTGATCCGATACCGATACTCTGTACAAAAACTTTTATTTATGGTATCTCAAATTATAGCATCATAATGATTACAGGACATCAGATTACTTGTTCTTATCACTTAATAATGCAGAGTTCATCATGTAGAAATAAAAAACCTGAAGTTGTGCTATTTGAACTGCTTGCCTGCTTGCAGCACTAAAGGACTCCGTGAGAGACGTCTGTCTCGCCCTAGCAGCACCTGTCCCTCTCCTCCTCTTCAGTTCGCCTCAACATACGCTCGTCATATTCTGTGATATGATTTACTCTGAAGTGTTTGACAAGGTCAGTGGTGTTGCGGCAACACCTCACTTTTTTGCCACATGTATCGCAAACCACGTCTCAGCTGTTTGTGGAGGTAAAATACGTCTGCACATGACTCCAATTATGCTCAGCCATTGTTATGAGTGCGCACGCCAAGGGCTGCCACACATTTATACAGCCGTATTTCGCACATGACTATGAAAGGCGGAAGAAGAAGTAGTTCCTTCGAATGTAGACAATCCGAATGTTATAGTTCCTTTCCACTGTGTTCCTGTTAATGATAAACTACAGATTTACCCTAAATTACTAAAATATCGATATTTTAATGTGAGAATCGATTCTAGAACATAAATGACTGGTATTGGAGGAATCGATATTTCAGGATCGATCCACACATCACTAATGAAAAGAATGGGCTAGTTTTGGATTTGCAGTGAAAACAGGGTGGAAGGTCACTACATAAGTCATAAGTCAGGTCAATTATATTTCTACTATTGACAATATTTCACCATAAAATGCTATCAAAACTTTTGGAAGCTAGAGAAATCAAACCTTGTGTGAAGAAAGTGCGCTCACTTAGAGGCACTCTACAACTAAGTGAAACGGGCGTGTTTATTGTGGAAAGTAGATACATCCCAAGAGAAAAAAAGGAGGAATCCAAGAAACTGGGAAACCAGTTCGATAGCGTATCTGTCAAACAGGGTTGATAGCATACCTGTAGCCAAATAAGGTGAGATTACGCAGTGTGGGAAGAGTCATCAAAGTGCTTTGTGTCCACCAGGTTTGTATTGTGATAGTGCGTAAAAGGATTCACATTTTTATTTATGATATTCATACCACTAAGTGTTTAAAGCCATCGATTCTGTTCAGAGTCAGAGGTCCAGCAGACATTATTACATGTTGGTAATATGTAATAATGTCTCAAGATCACATATCGGGATCGCGTTACCAATGAAGAAGTATATTGCCGTGCGGGAGTAGAGCCGCTCCATGTCCAAGTCACCAAGCGTCGGTTCAGATTTGCTGGTCACATCCTTCGGCTACCGGACCCGAGACCTGCCCGTGTTGCAGTTCTGTGGAACCCGAAGAATGGAAAGAGACGGCGAGGAAGACCTAAAATAACACGGAGGAGGATTTTCCTTGAAGATTTACGTTCAGTCGAACTGTCATGGGATGAAGCAACAACTGCCGCGATAGACCGAGTTCAATGGCGTTCTCTTGTCGCCCGATGGGAGGATCTAAGTCTAAGTCTAAGTAAGGTAATATGTAAAACCTTAATATGATATGATGGTTAATCTTGATGTTGTGCCCTGCTGTCCATGAGATCATGTTCTTTCTCTTTGGTTTTCTCTTTTTAGGACATAATATGGCATCTACAACTTTTTACAGAATCCTGCAATTCCTTCTGCTTGGTACTTTTATACTGGGATGCTTTGTGACTCTGTTTTTTTGGATGTATGGTAAACCCTCTACAAGCTGGTTATCAGGTCCTGTAGAGTCAACAGTATCCACAGACTGGGTCAAGAACTTCTTCTCCACCAAGAGCAATAAAAACGTGACCACTGTGCTGATCTGGCTCTGGCCCTTCGGACAAACGTACGACCCATGCCTCGGCAGCTCTCTCTTTAACATTGATGGCTTCTTCATCACAGCAGACAGGAAGCACTACATAAAGTCTGATGGGGTCGTCATCCATCACTGTGACATTAGCCCTGACCTGTCCAATCTGCCACCGTTCAAGCGACCGTCGTTCCAGAAGTGGATATGGATGAACTTTGAGTCACCGACACATTCGTCCCAGCTGCCTGGGATAGAGAACCTGTTTAATCTGACTCTCAATCGAGATGCTGACATTGTAGTGCCTTATGGGTCCATCGTAGCAGCAGAAGGGGAAGAGGATTTTGTACCACCCAGCAAAAACAAGCTGATTTGCTGGATTGTAAACAACTGGAACCAGCAACACATACGGGTGAAATATTATAATGAACTGCACAAACACATTGAGGTTCATGCATATGGACAGGCCTTCGGGAAATACATCTCTGACCAAGACTACTTCCCCACCATCACCAGTTGCAAATTCTATCTGGCGTTTGAGAACTCCATCCACAAAGATTATATTACAGAGAAACTTTACAACCCACTCTCAGTGGGGACAGTGCCAGTGGTGTTTGGCCCACCCAGGAAGAACTATGAGAACTATGAGAACCACGAGACTCCTTCATTCATGTTGACGACTTCAGCTCGCCCAAGGAATTGGCTGATTACCTGCTGCTCCTGGACAAAAATGAGGAAATGTACCTCAGGTACTTTGAGTGGCGGCAACACTTTAAAGTAAAGAAGGCCTATTTTTGGGCAGAGCACACATGCCTGGCTTGTGATTACTTGCGAAGGCACAAAGAATACAAGGCATTCAATAGCCTTGATAAGTGGTACTGGGTTAACCAGAGATTTGAAGGTCTACGTGGACCTTGTTATATTGTTGAAGGCAGAGCTAGTGTGTACTAATGATGAATTCACCTATGCATTGTTTACAAAAGTCCAATCTGAAAGGGGTTTAACAGGGTCATGTACTTACTGAGTCTTTTTGAAAATATGTAGTTTTCATTTGCAATGCTAATCAAACTGTTATTTATCTTTACATACTTACACTAATGCGAAATCAGGAGTGACTTCACTCCCAAGTTAGTGTGTACGAAAAACAGCATTTGTTTTTGTCCATAGCAAGGTAGAGTCATTCAGGTATCACAGGCAATATAACATAATAATTGCTTTTTGTGCTTAAAAAAGACATTCATGGCTTATTTAGTAAGTCGCAAATATACAATAGTGGCAGTACAGATTAAAAGTTTAAAATTTTACTACTGTGTACATTTAATGCAGCCATCATGGACCCTTAGTTTCGGTCTACACGGGCTGCTCCAACTATCTGAGAGGGAAATTCCACTTGAGGAGGTGTTCCAGATTCAAATTCCGACTGGGAACTCTAAAATTCGGATTTCCAACCTCTCCAGGCACGCACCATCAGACAGATGGTCATTATGCATTTGTAGATTTGAATTGGAGATCTTTACCCTGGTGGAATCTGACAGAAGGTGTCACTGTTATGTGAGAGGGAGGTTGCTAATTAATATTGCTGTGAATTGTTTATTGTCTCTTGTATTTTTGTCACAGTGTTTTGGATACCATGTGGATGATGATGATAGCACAGCACAGAGCCATTGTACTGCAATATGAAACTCCCACACAAATTTGTCATTTCTGACTGACTGCATTAAGCAGAAAGAGCATTTAATGAGCACATAGTATATCGACTTGATTAGGCTATTTATTTGAGTGATGCACTCTCATCCCACTTTATGACTTCAGATATATAGACTGATATTGTTTCATGGTTTCGGGCAGACTTTGACATATGGGTAAAGTAAGTATTAACTAAGATCTAATGAAATTGGCTCCCATGTGAAGAAAACAGTGAAAGATGTGATCTGTTTTCATGCTTGCTGCAAGGTTATCTATGTTGTTGTATAATCATCATACCACAGTGTTGTTTGGGAGTAAGTGTCTGCATATGGAAAATGTGATTCTCGATTATTTTATTTATTTATTTTTTTAAAATATAGCGTTACACCTCATCCTTGATGTGTCCACTGATGCAAAATAGAATAAAAACAGTTGTTTTCTTATGGAGTATGGTTCCAAATGTCATAGTGGACCCTGCATTCAAACAATGTAGTGAACTGAAACAGGAATTGGTTTTTTATCTGTTTTTTGGGTGTCTTCTGTCTCCTTCATGTTCTCTCTCTTTGCTTTTTTTTTTTTTTTTTTTTTTTTTTGCACAAAAACAAAGAAAAGGAGCTTTAGCTTGTCTATCCTCCTGTTTAAATTTGTTCGTGGATCGCTGCTGCACCGGAGAGTAATTCTCTAGATGATATATGACCTGGTTTCCCTAAAAAAAAAACGCTGTAGTTTTAGGGGTTAGGTGGGATGTTGTTTCTCCAGAAGGTACCATTTGAGGCCAGTTCACTGAAATAATCCATTAGAAGTCAGTTAATTTTTTTTCGCCATCGTTGTATCTTGCCAGCTGCTGTGTTTTACTGTATATGTCTGATAGTGTCAAAAAGAAAATAAAGATTTGGACAAACTAATGATTTTTTCTTCTTTTTTCCAATGATGCTCGTTCATAATGTATTACATGACAAAGGATGGCTGGATTATGCTAAAACTATCTGGAAAAAAACATAATGCTTGCTTTTACACATTTGGAAATCCACTTCTATATGAGCAAGGTACCTACACACTGCTCCCTGGGCGCTGGATTGGTGGCTGCCCACTGCTTCACTGAGTGAATGGGTTAAATGCAGAGGAATAATTTCCCTAAGGGATTAATAAAGTATACATTATTATTATTATTATTATTATTATTATTATTATTGTTATAAACCCAGCTAGCCAGCATAACTTAGCATAAAAATTGAAAACAAACAAACTCTTGTAGTGAAGCTGAGCTCTATAAAAGCAGCACAACCATTTTAAATGGGGTTAAACAAATACCTGTTTAATCCCCATACAGCTGTTTCCCCTGTAACTATGCTAAGCTAAGCTAAGCTAGGCTAAACAGCTGCTGCCGTAGTGTCATAGCGTTTACACAGACATGACATTTGTATCAGTTGCATCTTGGCAGGAAAGCAAATAAGCTTATTTCCTAACTATTCCTTTAAATTTGTCTTATAAATATTATGTCAACATTCTCATTTTTCAAGTTAAAAATGAGAATTGGCTTGAAATATTTTGCAGGATGCTGCCTAATGTGCATTCTTGCATCTATATCAAATGTCATTTCCACACTCAATGCCCACACTGTTCTACATTGCCATGTAATGCAGGCGGCGGTATAAATAGCCATCCAAAAGCCTTGATAACTGATTGATGAGAGGGACGAGAGAGTGTTGTGGTGGTTACAAATCAATCTTCCGGCTGTTGTTAGTTACCCCATATCCTCACTGGTACTTTGGTATTTCCAGTCATCCAATACACCACGCAGAGATGACACAGTTTTGTCAAGTACCTCCACTCAACGCCACAGGTCAACATGGGTGTTGCTGAGATCAGTGGCAGAAATAATCCATCCATGTCAATTGGGGATTAATGTGAAAGTTCAGACGGTGGTGGGGAGATTGTCCGTGCCACAGACAAGGGTCACTGTCCCTAACTGTAGATTTCACATTTGCTCTGTTGCACACAATACAGAACATTTCACAATGGTCATATCAGAGATGACTTGTACCGATGAACCTGGAGGTAATTATCACTCACTTTGCACTTTGCATTTCCTTTCATCTTCCTTCTAGCCTCTATCCTAGTTTTTTTTTTTTTAACAACCCCATTTCCAAAAAAGGAAGCTGCCTAAACTGTAAATAAAAACAGAATATAGTGATTAGGAAATCTCACAAATCCACATTTTTCACTGTATAAAACACAGAAAACTGAGAATGTTTAATCTGAGAATTTCTCCATAAGATTCTCCCAGAATATTTTGATGATATTATGCAGTCTAGACGATAACTGTTATGTTAGATGTAGTTTTTTGTAGACTGGTGAACCTCTGCCCACTTTTGAAAAACTATGCCTCTCTAAGATACCCAATACCAACACCCAAAACCAACACTGATGTGTTGCCAATTAACCTAATTAGTTCCAAAATTTCCCACCAGCTATTTTTTTAAACATTTAAATTCCTACCACACTAATGAGTGTGTGGGTTTTTTTTTTTATAATTGTCTAAGAATCTGAAGCATGTTTACATTACACTTGTTTATTTATGCTTCACTGCTTGTCTTTCAGTAAGCATGAAGCTACCATTACAGGACGGTGTTGCCGAACACAGAAGAAAGAAGAGAAGCTTTCTAGAAGGCATGTTAGAATTTAAATACTTCCAAATGCCTACAAAAATTCTAACATTCAGCACTACACTGTCATTCGAAGTGAAACGCTAACTTTACCTACAGCTGATCCAAATACCACAAAATAAGGCAAGTCACCAGAGAACATTTCAGTGGGTTGTATCAAAGTCCTTCTTCTACAAAGTCTCCGGCTCTACATGCCTAAGAGGTGACAATTCTGTCTCCTCTTTAGTAATGCGATCAGATTTCTGGCTCTGTAGCACATCTTGTCACTTGCTCATACCATGACTCACTTTGGTGAGAACTAGAGTGTGGATTGAGGAGCAGAGTTGGTGAAGGCATTACCCCGGCATTCACGGGGCCTCCCTGAAGGGGTGTAATGTTTTGTGAGATTGTAGACTTAGTAGATTGTATCTTCCTCCCCCCAGCGACCCCCCAGTGTGGCTATCCTGTTCAGTTAGAAATATTGTGTTGAAAGCAGACTCTCCACATGGCAGAAAAGCACAGAGGCCTGCTCAAAGGGCAGCTTTCTGTGAGTCCACTTATTAACTACTGGGGCAGCTCCTCATCTCAATCTAATGGATCCCACTTATGCTGTCATCACCATGCCAACCAGCTGTCAGCTTTGGTGCAGTGAGGCTTTTGTGCTTCAGAGAGATGCAACTGTGTCGTGTTGATCTGTCTCAGTCTACAACAAGTCACCACCTCAAAGGAGCCACCAAAGTAAATGCTTCTCTTCTTCTCTGCGATCATTTGATTATTGTAAAGCCTGAATACATTAAGATAAGAGGACACCTGAGTCCAGGTCAAATAAAGGCCTATTTATTGGGGCTTGACAGGCCACATAAGAAATCTGTTGGCAGTTGCCCACTTGCTGACTTCAGAGGATTATGCGGGCAAAAAGGAATATGCAAGATCAGCAAGCTCTTTGCTTGGCAGAGTTGGCGCTGTCTGCTCTAGAAGTTAATAATCCAAGAGACAACAACCAGCACCTGCTTCCCATCAGATACAAATCAAAGCCACGATAATAAAATCACAACCATGCCTGCACAGATTATCAGATAGAGCTGCAATAAACAATAATCTCCGCTTTAATATCCAATGAATAACACTGGCGGTTGACATGCAATTTATTTCTCATGGTTTTCGTATTATGGCAACACACTCAGGGAGAGGAGTAAGAGTTTTTGTTTGGTGGAGAATATAGGTCACCTCCTCCCTGCCTGCGTGTCACATGACGACAGACATACAGAGAAGCAATGCAACAAAGATTAGAAGCTTTCGCAAGGCAGTGGCCGCACTGGTCCTACAGTTGGGTTGCTTGGTTTGTTTACATTTTGTGTGGCTTTTTGATTTGCAGCCACTGCTACTGTATGAAGAGCAGCGGGAGACAAGGATTCAATACAGTGATAACTTAATCCAGAGCACCAGACAATTTGGTGTAATCCAGTGGATCTGCTTAGAATTAAGAAGAACCTGAAGGATGCTATGACTTGAAATCAGAAATATATATACATATTTAAATGTATTACAAAAAACCTGCCTGAATTACTGACATGAAATTGTTATTTTGTGCTTAAAGCCTAACATAACACATATAGCGTAGGTAAAAAAAAAAAAATAGCATGGTGTTACATTATCCCTCAGAGGTTTGTAGATACCGCCTACATACACTGCAAAACCATGTACCAGCATCATCTGCTGATCCCAAAATGGATTTAGTACCAGAGTGTAATTCTAGATGAATTTCTTCACAAGGAGTGCTACTGGAGTTAATGTAGGGAGAAGACAAAGGGGAATAGAGTTCATCTACACAAAACTGCATTCCTGTCAGCCTCATCACTGTCACTGACCTTCCTGTGTGTGTGTGTGTGTGTGTGTGTGTGTGTGTGTGTGTGTGTGTGTGTGTGTGTGTGTGTGTGTGTGTGTGTGTGTGTGTGTGTGTGTGGGATTAAACCAGTGGGTCGGGCTGGTGGTCTTCCCAGGCTATTTTTATGAAGATGTCTGCTCCCCTGATCCTTTGGAAAACTGATCGGAGCATATGTTCCATGATTCAAATACAATTAGTCAACCGTCAATCAAAGACGTAGGTGAATTTAAATGTTTAAACGGGTAGGAAAGAACGAGAGGAGTAACAAGAGTATCGCTATTAGCAGGATGGTCACCATTTAAACTGTCATTACTGCTCCTCCTCTCTTATTTTGCTGGGGATGGATTGAAGGCCCACAAGCACGCAGCTTCACCCTTCTGAAGTGCTGCCAAGGTGCTCTCAATAGCCACTGAGAGGTCCTGGCAATATAGTTCAGTACCTGGCAGTCACAAAGCTGCTGGCACCTACTTCTCATAAGCCATCTGCAACTGCTTGTGTGTGTAGGAGGCACTGACAAAGGCCACAAGTGTGTCCAGACATGTTACAGCATCCAAATGACTAACTATCTCTGCTGTGGTACCACTGTCCAAGCTGATAATAGTGTGTAGAAAAGATTTAACATTTTCAAGCTCAAATCTTCTCTTTTAATGTACTGTCTGTATACATGTGAAACTGATTTGGAAGCCTTACATTATTTATATGGTGGTCAGTCATGTTTCCCAACAGTAATCTTCTTGTGCTAAAGTTGCAAATCTCTGCTTTTTTGCATTCGGGGGATGAGACAACAAAGAATAAATCAGTCCAAAGGCTTAGAGATCAGCACACCATCAACTCCCTTAAAAGGTGCAGAACGATGCAGTGAAATATGCCCATTCTCCCCGGAGATCACTGCTAATAAGAGGGCCTGTATTTATAGAAGAGCCCCCCTAGTGGATACCCCATAATCCTGCCTGACCCCTTTTCATCCCTGCCCCATCCCTGTGCCTCTGCAGTCTCTGGCTTCAGTCTCATCCTCACCCTGAATCAACTGAGGTAGAGAACTCTTTAATACAACACTGTTGTTTTTTTCCCCTTTAAATTATTTTTGAAAGAAGGGGAAATTGCTTGTCCTCTTTACTTGCTTGATGAGAAAGAGGATAAATTGCCTGGACTATTATTACTTTTCCCTATCTCTCCTGTTCTTCCTTATTGTTCATTTTTTTATCCTTCTGCTCTCTTTGACCTGCAGCTAAGAAAAGCAAATAAGATGCCCACCAGCGAGCGTTTAGACTGCCATTACTGCAAAGACTCCCTGCTGGGGAAGAAGTACATAATGAAAGATGACACGCAGTACTGCACTAAGTGCTACGAGAACTTGTTCGCTAACAACTGCGAGGCATGCTCCTTACCAATCGGCTGTAACTGCAAGGTAAGGAAGCAACAGTGTAGACAGTGAGAATAGTGTAGTGCGAGATGAGAATGTGAGGTTAGTGGTTTAAGTCTGTAGATGAGAAATGTGGAAGGATTTCAGTTTTAGAGCTGTTAAATGAACCATTAGCCTTACAGAACATCAATAATAATCACATGCAAAATATTTGCAGGATCTCTCCTATAAGGATCGTCACTGGCACGAGCAGTGCTTCAAGTGTGGCAAGTGCAGCCGCTCTCTAGTGGAAAAGGCCTTTGCCGCCAAGGATGATTTGTTGCTCTGCACTGAGTGCCATGCACAGGATTACTCCTCCAAGTGTACCACCTGCAAGAAAACCATCATGCCAGGTACATGCAGTGATGATGGTACTGGATAATGTCACCTGAAAGCTAGATCATAATATAGTGTTAAATATATATTCAGAGGTTATGGCTAAAATTTAAGGATAAGGCAGCAATGAATTGGTGAAACCTCTTAAAGTATCGACTTTGAAGCTACAATGAACAAAAAGATATGCCTGGGAAAATCTAAATTCAACAAGTTTTTATTACACACATTTATTACACACATGTATTTCTTATTGGGGAAAAAAAAGAGTTCAAAAGACTAGAATTTCTTCCTTTGCCTAAAATTCTTTCCAAGATTATTTCAGTTGCATCATCCCCTCCCTGCAGACAAAGCAGGCCAGCTTTGGGCCGCGGTGTGTTTCTGTCATAGAGGGACCATATGCTGACTAAGCTGCTCTCGTCCCGTGTGCCAGGTTCCCGCAAAATGGAATACAAGGGGAACAGCTGGCATGAGACCTGCTTCCTGTGTCACCGCTGCCAGCAGCCAATAGGAACCAAGTCCTTCATCCCTAAAGACACCGGTTACTTCTGTGTGGCCTGCTTCGAGAAGCAGTTTGCATACCAGTGCTCCGCTTGTAAGAAGGTAGGGTTACAGCTGAGTGGATTACGTGTATTGAGTGCTACAGTAAATCCCCCTGACTCTGGCATTTTTGTGTTAGTCACACTGCAGGGAGGAGAATAAAGAGAAGAAATGGGAATAGCACTGTATGTCTCTTTTTGCTAAGCGCTCTATTTCTCTTGCTTGTGCTTCTTCTAGGCCATCACAACAGGTGGGGTGACCTACCAAGAGAAGCCCTGGCACCGCGAGTGTTTTCTGTGCATTGGATGCAGAAAGCAGCTGTCAGGCCAGCGCTTCACCACCAGAGAAAATTACCCCTACTGCCTGGAGTGCTTCAGCAACCTATACGCAAAGAAGTGTGTGGGCTGCACCAAGCCCATTACTAGTGAGTTTTCATTCTACTCACATTTAAGCTTTTAAGTTTGTGTTGTCGAGGGAGTGTTAGCAACACAAGGTGATGATTTTACATTGACATAAATGCATGGCTCTCTGATGCATGCAGGTCTGGCAGGAGCCAAGTACATCTCCTTTGAGGAACGCCAGTGGCACAGTGAGTGTTTCACCTGCATGCAGTGCTCTGTGTCACTGGTGGGGCGTGGCTTCCTCACCCAGCGTGACAACATTTTGTGCACTGACTGCGGGAGGGACAAATGACCTTTACATGCCAGGATCACAGCTCTACCCAAATGACAACAACGCCTGCTGTCTGATAGAAATACTGTGGATCTACGAAAGTCTCGCACAAGAATGCCTTGCACATAAAAAGCCTTCAAGTGTCATTATTTTAGTGTGTTTGTTTTTTTTTTAAAAAGAAGACATTATCTCTTGTATGTCACTCACACACACCCACACACAGATTTTAAAGTTAATCTGGCATGTATGTTTTTCTTGATGACAAAGCAATCATTAGCTGTCTGATGCAGTTTATTGTACATCTGTTGTGCCTAGATATAAACGTATCCACACTAAAGAAACAATAAATGATGCATGATTTTTGGATTTGCCTCAGGTGAAATATGTCTTGCCATATAGATCTTTTTTAGTACTGCTTTTGTTCATCTCATCATAACTTAATCTGCTCCGGGCCTTTTGTATATTTAACTCAAATTCCATAGTGAGGACAGAGGGCACAAAGTTCACTGTAACAGATATAGCTGCGGTGGTAGGTTTTTTTTCCTGTTTTTATGACCACAGTGTCTTCTCTTAGTCATCCTTGGGGCAATCATCGCTATAAAACAATCGCCCTTGCTGTGTTTCTGTTGCCTCTTGACCTCATCACACCCATCTCACGGACATTGTAAACAAACTCAAACAAACCACGATCAGCAGATCGCTTCTGCTTGTCCATTATCCACTGACCAAAGTGACCGCTTCAGCCCTACGCGCATACCAAGAACACAAGAAGCCGTAACTGTGGCCACCTCAAAAATATCCATCTTCTTCACCATGAACTTGTAAAAGTTGGTTTTCTTGGTGAGGCTGTTGGATGAGTTGTGTAAGTGTCCTCACATGGCAGGATGAGCGGTAAAAAATGCTGACATAGATTTCCTGTCAGGATATAGTCACATGGGGGGAGTTGTAACTTTTTTACACTTCATAAACTTGTAGAGGAATTAGAGGAAGGTTGGACAACAGAGAGGTAGGAACATCTTACTGTGTTTAGCTTTGATTTAAGCATATATCAGTGACTTTTGAAAGAACTCCTTTTTCTTCTGCTTGAACTGCATCCCATTATTCAACATTAATACTTTTTTGCAATGGCTTTTAGTGCCTTCAGACAAGCTCACATATATGAAAAACGAGCAGTCTCGAAAGAGGACAAATCCTGCATCCAGTGCCTTGAGTGCTATGACCAAAATTTTTACATAGGGACTAAAGATGCAACAGTCCAACACCTCATTCTGACAAGCAGCACAAATGGAGACAAGAGCCCTGGCCTGACCAAAATCAGAGAAGGTAGGGCAAGAAAACTAGGCTCAAGCAACTCTGTAAATCAACTGAGGGCAGTCCCACTTTTCAACCATCTGCTGGTCCTGTGGGACCGGAGCGTTACTGCCCTCAACATGTTTTCCTTAGAGCCTGTTCCTGCTCTGAAGAAGATCCAGCATGTGTCTTTGTTTGAGGTGTGCGACTCATTGGTCGCATCGGAGGGGACGTGTGTGCAGATGGTGACGTCTTCCAGCCGCAGGAAAGTGCTCCGGATCCATGTGGTGGGAGTGGACAGGTGGGAGGTTGTAAAGGAAGTCTCTGTGCTCCAAGACCCTGTGGCCTTGGCGGTGGATGGTGCAACTCTGTGTCTTGCCACCAGTGACAGGTACCTCCTCTGTGATATTCAGACTGGCAGCTGTGAGGAGCTCTTTCCTCATAATCACAGCAGGCAGCATGTTATCGTTACCTCACTGGGAGAAGGAGAATTCCTCTTGAATGGGCCCGAATTTTTAGGTAAGAGCTGCCAAAATATCCAACAGGCTTTACATTCATGTGCCATTATGCTTAGCTTCTAAAACAGCTCATTTCATATCACTCATAAGTCATTAATCCATCTAGCCAGAGGATATTTATTTTGCCAAGATATCATTTCTCCATTCTCATCCCTCAGGCATGTTTGTGATGAAGACAGGGATATGCCAGCGCCCTCCCCTTCAGTGGCCTCAGGAGGTGCTGGCAGCCGGGGCATGTTTCCCTTACGTCCTAAGCCTGCAGCCCGAACTGTTGTCTGTTTACAGCATGTTGGATCAGCAACGCAAACAGACTGTGAGTCTCACTGGAGCAAGGGGTCTACTTTCCACTTCAGGTAAATCCAGCGACATCAGTTTCTCATCTGATCCAGGTCAGATTAATCGCAAAGAGCCTGCTTTTGTTTTTAAAAGACGTAGTCATGTTTGTCTCAGTTTGCTCAGATATAGTCAGTCGTTCTTGCGCCTTCTGAGAGTTTCTAAAAACCAAAAGCAAATGTCCCCTCAGATGGTGTGTTAGTGTTCACAGAGAGAGACATTTTCAGCCTGAGCCTGGTGCCATTCGAAGAGCAGATCCAGGCACTTGTAAGGCACCAAAGGGTTGAGGAGGCCTTATTGCTGCTGGAAGGGGCTCAAAGCCGTCATCCACTTGACTCATACAAGGTGAAACAGAATTTATAGGCACACTGAAGGATGCAAACTCACATCACACTGATTTTAAAATATAGCTTTGGCGTTATCAGGTAGCCTCCAAATCTTTTACTTTTGCTGCCTGCTTGTGTGCTGCTGTAGCTCCGGCTGCTTTGTACAATCATATTGACTTTCAGACTCATGCATTACAAACCCAACTAGCAATGCATAATATGGTTTGAATTTACCATTGATCAGACTGTCAAAGCATACACTTGTTACCTTACAGAGAGTATACGCAGGTATATTCGATATCGATGAATGCAACTGAAGGCAGCAGATGGCGTTTGACTTTTAGCGTAATCTGTGCCACATCTCAGCTTACAGGTTAAAGATGAAGAGGCTAATTAACACAATCATGAATCATAGACATTTCCCATTTTTCTGCTACTTGTTTTTCTTGAAGTGTAACATTTTAGCCTCAAGAGAGTCACAGTGTCTTCTGCCTCAGTTATTTCAGTTCACATATTGGTGCGTTAAATATGCTCATACAATATGTGCCTGGTTTAAAAATAAGACTATTTTCCCCTCGCAGGAGCTACAGAAGGCCATCACTTGCCTGGCTGGATTTGCTCATTTTTACCAGGAGGGTTTTTCCCAAGCCAAAGATCTATTCATGTGAGACCAAACTCCCTCTCCCATAACAAAACACTCCAAAATACATGCTAAATAAATCTCAGAACACTGCTTTAACCCTTTAAGACCTACCATAGAACCAAGTTCGCCAGAGCTTATATTATATTTTTACATGCTGTGGAGCCATTTTTGGGAGCATTTCAAGTTGCTATACATCAATACAACCATTATAGCCCAAACTTTAATAATATGTCTGCATTAGGTGCATAGTAATTACATAAATTGCAAAAAAGTGCAATAAACTACAAAAAAATTGAAAATCGTTTTTGTTTTTTTAACATATATTTCTAGTTAGAGAAATTTAAGAGGCTTATCCCTCAAAACTGTAAATACAAAAAAGTTACACAAACTAGTTTCCCACCACAGGAAATTTATTTTGAGTGTCTTCATAGTTTTATTTTTGAAATACACCAATTTTTATATACTGCAGGAAAAACGAAAATAAATATTATAGTGCAAATTTGCAAAATAACAGCATATGCATCAAAATAAACTATTTCCAGCAGTGCAATATGAGTCTTAAGCATCCCAGAAACGACACAGAAAGTCATAAAGTCAAACATAACTTTTTAAAACACATAACAAGTAAAACACAAGCTCATAAGGCCCCGATCGTAAAAAACTACATTTCCGCAAAATGACGTCACTTCCGGTTTCGGGCAGGTCATGCGGTCATGTGATAGTTCGCGCTGATGGACGTAGGAAGTGTTACAAACAGCTGATGGATCAGCGAAGCGTGTTTCTGGAATATCATGTTTTTGTTGCTGCAAGTGATTTTTATGCAGTTTTTGCAAAGCTATATGTGGAAGGAAACTGTGACCTAGGACAAGCTGATGGCATAAGATGTAAGTACAACTCCTCCAGTTTCATATGCAAAAAAAATTATTGCGCTAGCTTACTTGGTTGCAGAGCTACCGGGATTTAAAAATAGTTACGCAAAACAGAGCGTGCCCGCTCCGATCGGCTGTAAAGGGTTAAAGATGTGTACTTTCTGCTTCTTCCATATGTAAAAATGTATACTTATTACCCACTTGAACAGTAAAGGTGAGCTGGACCCGAGAGAAATCATCCGCCTCTACCCGGATATGTGTCTCAGCGAGGACTTTCAATCTCATCTTGATCAAATAAACAAGGGCAGAGATCTCCAGGTGCTCAAGAAGGAGGACAGAAACAAATTTCATCATTACCTGGCCTTCCTGGGAGATTTTCTCAGAGCAGTAAGGGGGACAGAGAGAGGCCTGAAGTGCAGTAAGGAAGTGGACAGCACCCTCCTGAGGCTGTATGTAGAAATGAACGATGATGAAAAACTCCAACAGCTTGTTGCTTTTCCCAGTAAGTGCAGTCTGGACCTCTGTGTCCCTGTTCTGGAGCAACACCACAGGTGAAAATGAATCATTATTAGTTATACAAATGATCTGAAATCACACCTATAAATCTGAATATTTTGCTTAGGACACAACCATGCTTTTGATTTTAGATTATTTATTTCAGATAATTTACTTTTTGAGAATCGTTTTGACTTCTTTTCTTTTTTTCTTTGTCTTTTACAGATTTTTTGCTTTAGGTTCCCTCTACGAAAGCCACGGGCTGCACACTGATGCAGTAAAGGTACACCCCCCCCCCCCCAATCCAAAAAAACATCACATATGTTCACACAAACTTGATGTATGAAAGCAGTGTATTTTAACTGGTTGTATTCTTCCAGACTTGGGTGAAGATTACAGATGGCTTGTGTAAAGATTCTTCCTGCTCAGATGTATATGGACACATCGTGGCGACTCTCAGTCAGCTCAGAGACAAAGACACCGTGTGGGCATTTGCAGATTGGACTTTACAAAGAAACCAAGAGGTGCCTTTTTCATTTTTCACACTCACTACCAAACTGCAGAGGGCAGAGTTGTACAATACAACTATGTATTGCAGACATAGAAAAGTGACAAATTAAAGGAAAATCTGAATTGCTTTGTCTGATTGGTGGAATGGCTTCTTCCAGGACGTTGATACCCTCATCTGCAGTAGAGTCACTCAATGGTTAAATACATATGAAACTGTCTGAATCACCTGCAGTGACCTTTAAGGTTTGGTAGTGCACTATCATCAAAACACCAAATGAGGGGTTATCTTTAGAAAGAATCATATTCCATCCCTCCATCAGAGTCTGAGAAATGCTAAATAAATAAATGGTAAAGTGCATTAAAGCTGCTAAAGTGATTCATGGTCCCACTCCCATGCTTTACTAAGAAACAGTGAGGTGTTTTTTTTTTCCTTTAATCTGTCTCTGGTCTACATAAACCATATACTGTATATGTGGACATCAACCAGTGATTTATGTACTCCTGTTTTGAAGCCTTGAGCTGATCATTTTGGCTGTCATCGTCTTGTTTTAAAGAAACTGAAGTTGATGACGGGTGTGGCAGATATGATTGAAAAACCAAGGGCCACTTTGTGCTCATATGGTAGCAATTTGTCAAACATAAAGTCAGTGGCAGAGCCAGAGGTTTTTTTATGTTTAAATTCTTGTTTTAAATGCCGATAAATCCCATAAGATTATTGGAATATAAATGTATCTGTGACTGTATACGTCAACAGCTCTAAATGGCACCACCTTTTTTGTAGAAATTGCCTTATAAACCAATTTGTAGTGATTAAATACATTTTACTTTATTTGATAAAGACAGGTGTGCAGATTTTCATCAAGCGCCCACCAGATGGTCAATTTGAAACACAAGATGTCCTCACATTCTTGGAGACGTTTCCACTGGCATTGATTTTCTATCTTGAGTACTTAATCCATGATTTAAATAGCGAGGTGGGTACACCAACAGCTCCTTAATCTAATAACCTAAATTAAATGCGCAGACATGATTGATGTAATCTGCCCCCAGGAAGAGAGCCATCACAACCGTCTGGCCCTGGCATATGTTACTCAGATGCTGCAAAAGGAAGATGAAAGAGTGAGGGTGACCAGAGGGAAGCTGCAGCAGCTGCTATGGGAGTCCAAATTCTATAACATCTCCACAGTGTATGGTGTGTGAATTAGTTTGCGTATTAAAATAAATCATTGTGGAATTAGCAGCAAGTTAAAGTAAACGTCATGATTTTTAACTCATTGCAGACAGAGTAAAGTCAACAACCCTACACCCAGAAAAGGCCATTCTCCTTGGTAGGTCTGGTGAACACTACCAAGCACTGCAGATGCTTGTACATGAGGAGAAAGACCTCCAGGCTGCGGAGGCCTACTGCTGCAGGGCAGCCCAGGACCAGGACTCACAATTCAGGGAGGTCCTCCTGCTCACTCTTCTCCAAATCTACCTGAGCTCCAAGGATCTCACAGGCGCAGCTGTGGATCTTCTTAACAGCCAACCTCATGTTTTTGCACTGGAGAAGGTACTCCAGCTCCTTCCTGAGTCCTGGTCTGTTCAACTGGTCTCTCAGTTTTTAGTCGTATCCCTCAGGGAAACCTTCCACCAGAGGCAGATGGTGAGATTGCAACAGGCTTTGGCCCAGGCGGAACTCCTGAGGCACAAGGTCACTTGGGTGAGTTTAATGATACAGTTCACATTTTTACTGCAGTGAACACTGAATTTCTCCTTTTTCTTTATGAGCCCTGTTGCACTTTTACTCTCTCGTCTGCAGATGCAGGTCTCAAAAACAAAGTTCAGAGTGGACAAGGAGCAGAAATGTAGAGTTTGCCAGAGAGAACTTACAGAACCACACTTTGTCCGTAACCTGCGAGGTGAGGTGGTGCACATAAGCTGCATGGGCTACTCTGCATTATAACAACAGACTTTTTTTTTCTCACTGGACTTTTAAGAATCTCATTCATTTTTTACATTTCTGCTTCCAACCTGATGATTGGTCTGATCATAGAGCCAGACTCTACCAGAATCAAAGTCAAGGACAACTTTGCTACTAAGATTTAAAAAAAAAATGTTTAAACAAAGGGATTCAAACTGGAAAAGAACAAGCAATGCAGTTTTTGCAGGCAACCATTTTTAGACAGATTGTAGACATCAAGAGCAATAAAGTCATTTGAGAAAAACCCTCAGGGGTGTATATTCACTGATCAGACAGTGGTATTTTACATGGAAACCACCTGTGGTCACCCTGATGACCAGAAGGAATATGGCCGTCCTCCACTGCTGTATATATACATCCCTGCCATCATGGTTTCCACTGTGTATATTTGTGTACACAGAGCTGGAAATAGACAGTCAACAACCGAGAGGCTGCACGTGAGAGACTTTTTTTATTCAGCACAAGCATTAATAAACGTTTATTACACCCTGAAATAGAAATCACAATTGCAGGTTTAAAACTGGAACGTAAACACTGTGGTCAAAGTTTTGAGTCACTTTAATTTAATAAACTAATTTTACGAGCAAGCAAATGACATGTCTGCACCATCTATAGAATATTTTTTCCCCAGCATCATTCCTGTATCATTAGAGAGCTTCCAAAAACTATCACACAAACTCCAGTGCGTCCACATGTACAGCATGGAAATCATCTGAACACTTAAACATATATCATTAAAGTCATAAAGTATTTGTCTGTTTGTGCTGTAATTTTGTCATTAAGGCTAACCATAGCAATTTCTTTATTCTGATGCATTTTGAGATAAGCGCTCAGGAGACGCCTAAAGCAGCAGCACTAACTCGGGCATGTGGTTGGACTGCTTAAGGTTTCAGCTGGAGCTGAGTGACTAATTGTAGTACAGATAAATGGGGAGGGGGGGGGGGGGGGGATTTCGTTGTTCTCACTGCAGGTCTTAAAGTTCATTTGATGTTCCACAATGTTGGTCTTAAGAAGCGTTTTGGGAGCGTAGCTAGGATTAAAGGCTACACGAATAATACACTTGACTTAAGCTTTAACTTGAAAAGTGTCACCCTGGATGGATATATTTAACTTCAGGCTCTTATAAAAATGACGTGACTCACAAGACCCCAAAAAACTGTATTTTTAACTTCTTGCTTTCATGTGGATGCAGGAAAATTGCCACATCTCCTCTATCGGCTCCTTATAATTTTAACAATCTACGCATTTAGTTTTATATCATAAGCAATCTTGGATGGACAGCTGAAAGATATGAGTGCTTGTTCCTCTCAGCTTATATAGACAGACAGGGAGGGCTGCTTCCATGTCATTGGCTGATCTTTGGGTTGTGCTGATGACCAGTAACCACTGGGTGGATCTGGGCCCGTGATTACGTCCACTTCTTTCCTTCTCACGGATATCCTCAGGGACCGTTAATGCTGTTTTGAGCACTTGTGGTGATGCTGTACCTCAAAAAATGTTTTTCCCACTTTGATTGTGTTGACCAATAGCCATAAGTAACCACAAGGTAAAAATACACAGGTACAAGTATGAATACGTCTTCTTCCACATAAACTAAGGCTGCAGAAAGAACATTTTGTGCATTAAAATGAGTTAAATTATTGTAATATTTCCAATTTGGTGCAAGCCTGGATCGTCCAGGATGGCACTGATGATCATTTTACATAAAAGAGGAATGGATTGGATGCAAACATCAGCAGTTATGGAGGAAAGAGTGGTAGGCATCCAGACGTTGGTCTCCCATTATAAATATCCATGTCACCACAAAGTCAGCACGAGAGAGGAAAACAGGAACATTTTCTGCTTTTGCTTTTCTAAATTTAAGGAGGAAAAGAACTGTCTGATGTCTGGATTTTTGCATGTAGCTGTGTACATTGTTTTGGACTTTTTCTCTCCAACACTGTTTTTAGCAAATTAAAAATATACTTGACATTGTTTTGCCCCCTTGCTATATGAGAATCCTATGTTAAGGTGACAAAAAAAACCCTTTAAAAAATGTCTGTCCTCACACACGAAGTTTGAGGTCACGCAAAAAATGTAGCATATGACATAAATATTAATCAGAAATGTTGAAACTGACAGTAATTAAAGAGATCGTTCTTCATAAACCATTTAAGAATTTGCGCAGACATACACAGGCCCATTTTCAGAAGTCGTCACGCCAAAAACTGCTGATTAAAGACGCAATAAATTCTGCTAGCGGAGCATCTGGTGCACCATTCTGTTTGAGTTTAATCATAGTCTCAATGTATCTCAAAAGAAGGGGAAACTGCCAAAGGTTTTCACACAACAATATCAACCACTCTGCACACCAACACAATTGTGCCTTAATGGGTACCATTTAATGAAACTGCCAGTTAAGGACCTGTGAGGCATCTCTGTCTCGACCTAGAGACTGATTTACTTACCCTCTGTCTCATTTGTGCAGCGGGGCCTCCCACTTTGTTCTTTTTTGGTAGGAGCCAAACTTTGCTGCTGTGTAACCTTGTAGGAGTATGAAATCCATCGTTTCAGAATAAAGTACTTTTTGGGGGGCGTTTTGATTATCCACTAGGCTGATGCTCCAGACACTCAACTAGCCAAACACATGATCAGTTTTAAGCTCTGCTAACATGACTAGAAAAGAGTTTAGCCTTTTATCGTGCTGAACTGCATTGCAGTTTGGCATTGGAACATAGGAGCATTACTTCTGCATTTATCTCTGTATGCCGTGATAAATGCTGATCTATTTATTTGATAAGTTCTGTATTTGCTTCCTAAGACTAATAATTTCTTTGAGTGATCTCGGTAGAAACTTACATAAATGACAATAAAAAGATTAAGCTGTTGTCTTAATACTAAATTAGTTACTTGTCCGCCCCTCACCCCAAACCAGTCATGGCAGTTGGCTGCCCTACGCTGAGCCTGGTTCTGCTGGGGGTCTCTTACTTTTAAGGGGTTTTTCCTTCCTACTGTTGCCAAGTGCTTGCTCATAGGGGGGTCTTCTGATTGCCGGGGATTTCTCTGTATTATAGTAGGGTTATACATTTACCTTACACTTTAAAGCGCCTTGAGGCAACTGAGCCCTTTGTCAGATTGGCCTCCTGTCTAGGGTGCACCCTGTCTCACACCCTATGAACCAAAATCAGAATACTTTATTAATCCCTGAGGAAATTATGTGGCCACAGTTGCTCCAAGACAGTAAGAACAGTAACTAAACTAAATTAAATAATACAATAAATAATACAACTAAATATATATGATTGAAATGGCAGCTGACAGGTTGATCCCTGAAGGATAAGTGGAATAAAATGGATGGATTGATGGAAACAACTGTTGTTGTAATATGTTGCTATATAATAAAAAGCTGAAATGAAGTGAATTGTTTATCCAGCTATCTATTTTCTTAATTACTTCAGTATTTAAGAAACTTAGTTGTTAATTACCTTAAAAGTTATGACGATATCTCTGTGTACTCCTCATTTTGGCAACACCTCTAAAAAGAGACTCTGTGGAACATTATATATTTAAAGTTATGAAAATTGCAGCAGGTACCTCACTTAACAAAGCCTCTGGGGAAAATGAATATACTGTGTTTCTCTATGTATCATGCATCATATTTATAGCCAAAACCACAAATTACTGTATCATGTCCCTTATGACGTATTTTTCAGGCTTGGTGGTTGACAAGAGACAAGGAGAATCTCAATTTGCAACCTTTTTGGTAGCAATAATGGTAAGGTAGCAGAAAACCTAAACGATTGCACTTAAAGTCCCATTTTAACCAGCAATACTAATTCTGTAGATATAGCTGAACAAGCATGGGAATAAACAGCCAAAGAGGATGATCAAAGCATAACTTTTTTTAACTCCTAAGGCAACACTCTCATTTTCATTGCGTGCTACCTTGGGGGTTTGGCAGAAAGCCACTGGGTTAAATGTGCAGGGGGGCCCACTGGAGACACTGAGAGCAGAGACAGTGACCACAAGCACCCACCCTGCCCTGCTGCTCCAAGGCATGGGTTATATGCATCATACTGTGTCATATAGAGAGTTTACAAGGTCCATGCTGTTTCTCTTTACCTCACTCAGCATTTAAGTATTTTTATAAGGGAGCTATGATATATCTCAATTTTGTTAATAACTTTCATAATAATCATGTTTGCTGCTAAACTCTGAGCTATTTGCCTCAAGATAATTAGTTTATCTAAGAACTAAATAAAAATATAAGCAACTGGTAAAGGGACTGCACCAATATTTTGCAGGGGTACAAAAATTGAGAGGGAACAGTGAGTTTATTATCATCATTATAATTATTATTTTAGGGAAAATGGGGAAGAACTGAATGTGTTTTATATATCAAACACCTGCATTCTGCATGCATACTTTTGAGTCCATAAGCAATTTAAGCTCACCCACTTTTATACGCCCACCATTAACTAAAGCAAACCACCATGTAAAATGTAAACAAATATTTTGTTCTTTATACAACCAGGTGATACAGAGCAAATATGCAGTACTATGTCTTGAACCATTCCTCATTTCTTCTTATTTTGTTTCCAATGACCATTTTCAGATGAATGTTTTTATTTTTTTTATTTGTTTCTTTTGTTGTTGTTGTTGTTTTCTTTTGTTTTTATTCCCATTTCTCTAGTTGAGTCTGAAAAATCCCAATGATGATATAGTTTGATAGACATAAAACAGTTTTTGCAGCAACAAGGTGATTCCAAAAGAGCTATTAGCCGAAAACTTATCTCAGCATTGAATGCAGTGTGACCTTAAAAAAATCTCAAGACACTGAACAGTGTCTGAAAGTCATCACTTAGAAATAGGCCTTTTCTTGACACGGGATGTGAGAGATACATCTGGCTTTTCAATTGATCCACCTACTGAAGCTTCATCAGAAATGGTCTGGAGAGTGGCTGTCAAGAAGCCATTTTTAATGAATGGAAAGAGGGTGAAAAGGCCGAGGTATTACAAATTTAATAAGAACTGGACTGAAAATCAGGGCGAAACAAGTCTTATGCAGTGACGAATTGAAATTTGACATTTTTGTTTCAAATTGTCATCGACATCTACGGATGAGGTCAGACACGTGCAATAGTGAGCGTCACAGCCATCTGTAAAACACAGTGGAGACTCTGTCATGGTTTAGCTCTGCATTCAGCCAGTTTCTTGACAGATAGATGGGAAAATTAATGCAGAAAAGGAGCATCAGGCTTTCTTCCACAATGTAAAACCGTGTGGAAAGCGTCTGATTGGCAACAGCTTCTACAGACAACGCTCCCAAGCACACTGCCAATGCAGTACAAACATACTTGGACAGAAAACACGCAGTGGAACATTATCAGTCAGGACTGGCCTCCCCAGGGCCTGGACCTCAATAATATGGAAGCACCGTGGGATTATCCTGACAGAAAACTGATAAGATCAAAAGAAGAGCTTGGAGATAAGTAATTCTCCAGAATTTCTTTAAGCTCTCGTTTTGGTCTCCACCAGCTGCTGAGGGGATGGTCTGGCTCTCATGGTGCAAACTGTCATTTCATGCATCAAAACTATTAATAATACTTTGAAGCCTTGCTTGTGGATATTGCTGCAAATAAAAATTAACATATAAACGAGTAAAACATTTGGTTAAACACTTCAGCAAATCAGTTTCATGGTCTGCTTTAAACTGCTTTGCCCCTATAACATAAATGTAAATCAACAAAGACAAGATAAAAACATAAAGATATCTTTCAATCCACCTTCCCACCCCACTTTCAAATAAACAGAAAGCCTTTTCAAACACTTCTTTCATTAACCTGAAGTCAGCCATAAATAGATCAATTCCGAAACAACTTAATTGGCATTAACTTAATGATGTGCACTTTGCGAGCCTAATGGCTCAATTTTGGATGAAGAATGAGAGTTGGGTTTGGAAAGTGTAAGCTGTTTGGCAGCTGCATGTGTTTACACTGCTCTTTTCTAATGAGAGAACTTCAGGTGGAGAGTTAAGTACTCAGCTCATGGGGTCAAGCTGTGCCCTTCCACCTGGTTTGTGGAATTTAGAAGCTCGTGTCTCACATCCAGGTCTATCAACTTTCATGTGTGGCCAGTTTGGCGCTCTGGGAACAGAGGCAAAAGGATCTGCTGAGTACTCTAAAAGCTGGCGAGAAACTGCAGTTTGGGCCAACTGCTTTATTGTTAAAAACTGAGTCATATAAATTAACTTTATCACATATAAGCTGAACAAGCTGGAGGTGATCAATTTAGTCCCACAAAAATGGCCTTTACTGTGTGAAAGAAACATAATTAAAGCCCTCAACAAAAGAGGGGACGTGCATACTGCACCAAATTAAAGATTTATCTGTGAGAGTGTGCCTTATGTGGTCTTTGACATTACTGATTACAGAGCACGTGCTACATCAAGTTACTGTTACTGTACCCTGGGAACGCTGAAACGTAAGGCCATACATAATTAGACAGTTAGCACCAATCCTCCCCTACATATAAACACTCCCTTCACCACAACAGATAGGCCAAGCAGTTAAAATTGTCCCAACAGCCCCAATATCGTCTCTTGGAGTCTGAAACACTCTGCCTGTGCTATCAAGGACTGAACTTACTGTAACCCACACAATAAAATCCCAAGGGGAGAATGAAATACAATACTCACCTCAAAAGAGCTCATTTAATCGACTGAAAAGTCTCCACAGCGCTACAGCAGAAAAAAAATCCAGTGACCTATCATAAACTTATATTTAGCAATCAAAGCTCCAATCAGAGCACTGACAAATTAGGGGTATATTGTACTTAAGCATAGAATTACAATTCTATTTCTACAGATCGAACATCTCCGCAGGCATCGAGAGAAGGTTATTTCAAAGCTTTCATTAAGTCTTTCACGACCCAATTCTCTGCTGATGTGAAACAGCACAAAATCTCTGCAGTTTGTGGTCGCATGCACCAACACATACCCATACTTGAGAGTATTTCAAGAGTGACCAAGCATCACTTTGCATCTAAAAAAACGCAAAGAATTCTCAAAGAGTACAACATGTACTCAGACAAAAAATAAATAAATAAATAAACGCACACATAAAAAGTGTTTTTTTAAATCATTAATTTGGGTTGTAGTGTCCAATTTTCCTTTTCATTTAGTTGTTAACGTGACGTTTTCAGCAAACAGTAGCTTCTATTGTGTTATCAAAGTCTGCTTATTGGTCTTGGAAAGCAATATGCTTTTTAAAATGTGGTATAAATCAGATAAATTTCAAATTTCACTTGAGCAGTTTTATTTCAGTCTAAAGCCAATGTGTTAAATAAAGATATTTTAAAAAAAAATATTACAGAAGTGCCAACTTTTCTACATAATAACTTCACCTTACACAGTCTGAAATTGAGACGAACGTTCTGGGATGTTTATTTGCCTAATTTTAAAACTCAGTAAAGACCAGGTGATTTTTTAAAAATAACGTACTATACTGACAAGTAAAACCTTTCTTTTTGCCATGATTTTATCTATTACTCCACATAATGCAAAAACTAACTGGAACACTATTAATTTGAATACCAGAAATGTATTTATCCCTAATTTTTTTAGATTAGGGATTTGATTTTCTCAAAAAAGCAAAGACGCTAAATTATCTTAACTAATGCCTTATTTCATCACTACATTTTTAGGTGAACTTTTTAAAAGGTTTGTAGATTTAGTTACTTGAGTATAACACTACTTAATTACTTCCTTCAGCTTTTTCTGGTCTATCGTCTGGTCATCGATGTCCTCTGTCAGTGATGGATTATTTGGTGAATGATGTATCCACTATAGCTTTCGGCATCTGCTCAAACTCCGTGGGTCCAGATGTAAATCAAAGAGCGGCCGTCATTGCGGGAAAAGCACAGTGAATCACAGCATCCTAAATAAAGCTCTCTAGCTTTCCTTTGTCTAAACACCAAAACCAACTTTCAGCTCTATAACATAACATTGTGTATGCTTAACATGTTGCTTAACGAAGCAACAAAACCATGGCAACAGCCACTATTATATGTATGAGTAAACCAGAGCGGGCTTGTTGTTAAAGCCCATAAAATCTAGGGTAGTGCATTTGCACGCTGTGTTTATAACCTGTGGCATAAACTGCTTTATATATTTTCAACCCTTTGTCTTGAAACTTTAGTGAATGTTAGATTAGACGAGAAAAAAGCCAAACTGGTCTGTGTTGTATCGTCTAAGCTTCCTTCTTATGGCTTATGTTGAGTCGCCTAATCTTACATAGAGCACATGCACAGAGTGCCAACTCTGATTAATAATTGAATTATGAATTAAAGACACTGCTTACATTATTACAAAGTAATAGATACATCTTTTTTTAAATCTCAAATCATGAATAAAACCAGAAACCGCCAACTTTTAAAAAGAATACTTTGTGTGAATGATGAACAAACTGAGTTTTCTGTAGTGGCTGTGATTTGAAAAAGCTGAGCACACCTTCCAGCTAGGACCTGATTTGAAAATATTTTTGACAAATAGTCTGTGCACCTCTGTATGACTACACATAACAGTCTCTTTTCTTTATCCCCAGGTGATTACTGACATTTAGAGTCTATCGCTGCATTTCATCACAGGGCAGAAATCCCAAAATGTCTGTGGAAGCACATTTCAGCTCTCCCGCTCTATCTGCACAAGCAGAAGGGAAAAAACAGATTTTCATAGTCTGCAGCTTAAGCTAAGCTCTCAGTTGGCGGCTGATGTCAAACTGGTGCAGACTGACAGACTGGAGCGACTGGGCAGCTTTTAATTCTCAAAAAAAACCCTGCTTATAATGTAAGGTTCTGGCACATTTCCGACCTTTAATTTGGAAGAGGGTGTTTCACAGTCATGAAACACTAAAGAGATAATGGCTAGTGAAAGTACAGCTTAGAGTAAATGCGTGTGTTGAGGTGTGGAATATAATTAGTCTAATTTCAATGAAGCAAACCGCTTGTCTGTGAGGTTACAGAGGGGATCAAACTCAACAGACGGGTTTCGCACTGTGATAAAGTGAAAGTGAAGGGCTTTGAAATAAGAACACAAACATGAAACCTATCTCATTTAGGCTTTTAATCTGTCATTTCAGCAAGGAAAAGAGCAAATGTATGCAATTTTTGCATGACAAGGCGACAAAAGAGGCCAATCCAGTCATGAGAAATGCAATGTAATCACCGATAACAGACGTTTTCCAGTCACTCATAAATCACCCCTCACTTTTATGTCAAACATATAATGTATTTAGGCATACTGAAGTTCAAACTGAGCATCAGGACGGGGAGGAAAGGTGATTTAAGTGACTTTGAATGCTGGATGGTTGGTGGTGCTAGACAGGCTGGTTTCTAGCAACTAATCTACTGGGATTTGACCATGCAACTATCTTAAGGGTTTACAGAGAATGGTCCACAGAAAGGAAAATATCCAGTGAGCTGCAGTTCTCAGGAAAAATGTTGATGGGAGAGATAAAAGGAGGGCGGCCACACTGCTTCAAGCTGACAGGAAGGCAGTAACTCAAATAACGACTTGTTACAACCAAGGTATGCAGAAGAGCATCTCTGAATGCAAAACAAAAGCATAATGGAGTTTCAGTGGTGTGAGTGGGGGATATATTGTTGGCAAACGATGAGCATTTAAACACCATGGTCTACCTGAGCATTGTTGCTGACCATGCCCATTCCTTTGTGACCAGTGTGGCATCTTCTGATGGCTGCTGGAGCCTGCCACAAAGCTCAAATCATCTCAGAGTGGGTTCTTGAATTTAACAATGAGCTCAGTGTGTTTAAATGGCCTCCACAGTCACAAGTTCTCAATTCAATAGAGCACCTTTGGGATGTGGTAGAATGTTCTCATTATGGTTGAGTAGCTGACAAATCGGCAACAACAGTGTGTGATACTATCATCATGAACCGAATGGCCAGCAGGGATTGACCTCAGTTGTTAAAAAGAATTCTGATTGTATAGAAGTCTACAGGAAAGTAACTGCATGGTCCCAGCTGTTAGTTTTAAGACTCCTTCAATACAGCATCATACGTAAATTATTGTGCCACTGAGAGCAAACCAGACAATAAAGCAGGACAGGCTTTATGGTGTGGCTCCTCGATGACTGACAAATCACTACCAAATGAGCGTGCAGTGGTCTCAGGTTGTCAGTCAAATCCACCACCCACCACCTACTCATGGCATCGAGTTGCAAAACATCAAAACGGTGAAGGCCAAAATGCCAAATTAAAGGCTTCAAAACAACAAGCCCAAGAAACAGATGATCTCATGATGCCTTTGTTCATCTTTTATGACGACATCACTCTTATCGACTTGTTTCCAGTTTCAACAAACGCTGTAAAAACTTGGAAAAAGCTGTTCACACTGTTGTTCTGCATCAGACAGACAACGACATCTAATAACTCCTGAGCACAGGAAAGTATTGAGCAGAAATACTGTTAGTTTTTAGGAGTTAGCAGTAAGGCCAGAAACACTGCACTAAATAAAATGCTAATATTACACTGTATATTATGCAAAAATGCAAAAGTTTACTAATCATTACTGGCATTAATTTATTTAGGATATGTTTAAAGTCTGTGCTTGAGCACAGCACAGATGCACACTGCGACTAGCTTTCTTTGGTGATCCTGTGAAATTAAGTACAGTATATACCAATATACCCCAAATTATTAGAAAGTAATCTGTGTTTATATAAATGCACAAATTGACCTTATAAAAACCAGTCAGATGGCTGAAAATAAAATAAACATTCACTGCCCGAGTACTTACCACCTAAAAATGGCCAGTTTTGGCACACTGAGTGACATGCACGTGGCAGCACAATCTGCTAGTGAGGGGGTTTTCCATTTACGGGAAAACATGTCTGATCAAATGTTCTATCCCTTTATTAGAAAGCCACTTGAGAAAGCTGTTGCCATCTAAATGCGACTGCAAGAGTTTCCAGACAGAGTCCACCTGTCTGTCTGGAATAAGATGGGTTTCAAACAGCAGCGGCAGCAACAACCACAGTTTTACTCAACCACATGCTGTTGCAAACCAGAAAGTGACTAGACCAATGTAAACACTGTAGCAGAAAAAGCGCAGCAGTATTAAGACTGTAATTCTCTCTTCCTTCACCACAGGACCTCAGACTTCCACATTTGGAGATTTTGTTTGAAATACAGAACCGTAAATAGCTGAGAAAAAGACAAATTGGAAAGTCTTTTAAGTCTTATGTGTCCCATTCAGCCGAGTTAGCAGTTCACCTTGTGCCACTTGACTGTCCAGCTCCAACTCACTGCCATAGAGGAAGACATATATTTACAGGGTTTAAGAGAAAAGCCCATAACCTTGGAAAATAGTATTTACAGTAGATGCATTATCCAGAAAAAAGATTATAGAAGAGATTAACAGAGGCTCTTTGTCGGGAAAGAAGGTCAGAAACCCAAAATAGTCATCAGGCCTGTCCTAGAAAGATTCTGCAGCAAGCTGTCATTGCAGTTAAAGCTATACATGCTGCAATTGAGGGAGAGAGCTGGAAGTGACATTATAATTATTACGTTAACAGGAAAGGAAAGTCTTACATGTGGATCGGGCCGGTTAACAGGTCTCCAGTCGTGGTCACTTAAGACAGCTGCAGTGTGCCTAAATTACAGAGCACAATGACTCACACTCTTTCTGTGTTTAAGACCACTTGGCTCTGCTCGCGAGGGGACAAGCCCTCACAGTGAACTCGACTCTCCAAAGCGAAACTGATGGTTCAACAAAATGACAAACTCCTTGTTCTGCTTTGCAATGCTGGATGTATTACTGGCTGTAGGAAAAATAAATCATCTAGACCCTCCAAGAAGATTATAAAATCCTGTTTCCTTAGCTTCAATCCGCTGGATGTCACAGAAGCTCGGCTACAAGTCCTCCCAGCAGGCACCTAAGGTTTAGTCACGCAAGTAAGAATTTTATGTACAAGCGCACAAAAAATGTTATATGCCTCTAAGTTCTAAGCGTGCATATTCCTTGTACAGCATCTTGAACTCCAAGTTACCTGCAAAGCATTTGGTGTTTCAACAGCTCATTTCATGTAAATTTGGGTCTAATAGCTCCTTTAAAGATGTACTAAACCATGTTTTTTGTCAGGAAAAAAAGTTTAAATTGCTTGTAATTTCACAGCATCATGCAGAACTGCAGACACGGGCACTACATCATACAATTCTGACTAAATGTGGACATTTAGTCAGAATTGTCTATTTTAGGCTACAAGTTCTCTTACAGTTTCACTACAGATTTGTTTTGTCTAAATGTCAGGGACGGTCTCACATGACCTGTGGTTAGGCAAGTTTAATGCACTATATTTTCCTTTATAGTAGGCGATCAAACGATACACTGAAGAAGAAATACCTCGGACCCTTGCTGTGTCAGACAGCTTTCCATTTCCACAGTCCCGGCCCATGTAAAGCTCTGGACAAACTCACTCAATACAAATGTTTTTGGATCCACCTTTGGCCCGTCTCTTCGAAATATTCTGCAAATATAAAGTCTGGTCCCAAAACCCCCTTAAACAAACACAATGAGACGCCAACTGCCAGCTTGTGTGTTCTCCTCCTGACTTATTCTGGGATATTCTTGTGTTTGTGGATTACCAACAACAAACTCCAAAACATCTGCAGCGAGCCATTCGTCTGAATAACTGTTTTTCAAATAGCCAGCCAACTGAATACTTTCACATTGGTTTTTTATGGCAACGCTTCAGATTTTTGGTCACGTCTGAGTTCAGTTTACAAACCAGCTGCATATTTGTCGTTTTTATAATATTTTGCAGAGGTTAGTGTGTGTCTTTCATTACTGGTTTTTATGATGTGTCAGTTTCCGTTTGGTGATTGGACTTTATTTTTTTCTTTTCCAATTACAAACAATAAAACTCAATAAAATAAACAAAGCACAATGACATAACTCGGATCCAATGCTGCACTGACTCAGAGCAACTAAGGGGGTGAAGCCGTTACAAAAGACTGTGTATAAAAAAACTGGAATAACCAGTTTAATAAGTTTGAGCCTACAGTACAAAACAATATAAAACTCATTTGCAAATCACTATCCAGTGTGCCCCCAGTCCTGGTCTCAAGCAAGGATAAATGGTGCTGCTGGCCAAGACGGTGATGGTGGAAACTATGCTACTGTTGGCCGAATACAGAGGAGGAGAAGAAGGGAAGGTATGTTGTAAGGCAGCATGAGGGAAGGAAAGGTAGGAGTATGTTAGTGAGAATAGAAACTTTAAATGTTGGGACGATAGAGCTGCCGGACAGAAGGAAAAGAGGAAGAACAGAAAACATTCAAGGATGTAGTGAAGGAACAGGAGAAGCTTGTGTGACAGAGGAGGATGCTGGGATAGGGTGAGATGGAAGCAGATGACCCGCTGTGGCGACCTCTAAAGGGAACAGTCGAATCCATCCATACATCACTCAGGTTCACCATGAGGCTGAAACCTATCCCTGCAGACACTGTGTCAGGTCAATACTTCATCACGAATCAACCAAACCAAATAACAAACTTAAACCTTATAAGGAGAAAACTCTGTGTGCACTATTATTTTTACTGCAACTATATTTTATAGAAAGTAGACAGCACACTATTGTTTGTTAGTGTTTTATAATGTGGACTCGTTCCCATTTAGACACAGTTAGGGTTACTGTTTCAGGCCCAGTCAAAGTATCAACCCACACAGGGTTCATCAGCCAGCAAAACAAACCTCAAAACCACAGCGATGGAGCCACGGCCCCGGCATTGTTCTGGACACGCTGTACATTAAACTCTAGCTAACTTCCTGTGGCTGTGTCTTTATATAAGGTTTGTGAATTGTGTGGGTGCTAACTCACAGGTTAGCCCCAACACTTATTTTGAGACAGACATGGCTCTTCCCAAATATAGTGTACAGAAACAACACGTGTCTTGTCTCTCCAGCGGTCATTATGGCGCAGTGCTAACAATCTGCTCCAGCAAGTGAGGTGACATTGTGTTGTGTAAACATGGTTCTTGGTTGTCACTCTGGATTTGAAGCACACAAAGTGTCATTCCCCCACCACACGTTCAACTCAGATGTGATTATGAACAGACAAGACAAATAAATAATAAATCCACCTCTGCTCCTCCTGCCTTTCACAAGCACTTTCCTACACACACACACATACACACACTCTAACAGATTCTCTTGCATTCACTGATACAGACGGTGAAACCCTAAATTTTCACAGGCACGATGTAGCGGATTAGTCATTATCCTTAAATACAGGACTCTGCCACCTATGCTTAAGCGCTGAAAATCCCATTAAGGTCGTTTTATTTCGCTTTGATATCTTTAAATGATCCCACAGTAAACAGATAGTCTCAGCAGTCTGTCCTCTGTTTCACCGTTTGTTTGTTTCAATCCCCCAAAAAACAACCTCATGATAAAAACGATAACGAGCAAAGATCGCCTCCTCGCTTGAGGACACAACAAGCATGTGAAAAATATCTGTATGTTCTTATGACCTTTTTACCTTTGAAGTAAATTGGGTGCCCTGTAGCACCCCATAAACTGTCTGGCTGAGTACTCATTCAATTAGTTTCTGGCTGCTGCACTTCTGAAGGCCTGATTTCCTCTGCAAAACTAAAGAAAGCTGCCCGAAAATGACAGCTGAGTCAGACCTTTCTATAAGTAAACATACAGCATACTGAACTATGGAAACAGAAGCAATCAAATCAAGTAGCATTCGACTCGCTTCACTGGCAATAAGCAAGTCCTCATTTTCAGAAGTGCGTCTAGCACCAGCTTCAACAGCCAGAACGGCGATACCTTCACAAGCAGGCAGTGAGCACAAATTTCAAACTATTTCCAACTTATCGGCTTAATTACACAGCAAATGTAGTGTGTTTACGGGGGTAAAACACCCTAAAGTCAAAAGAATTTACGTTAGATTACCATGCGGTGTCTGGCTGAGGAAAGCTTTCATGTTAACACGCAGCTACATGCGTTTACACCTGGCATCTGTCAAAGAACACCCAACAGGCGCTTTCTCATTCATCCCCCCAGTTTTTCTGCCTTTCTGGATTTCAAACTGGTGACCTCCCAGACACCAGCTCTCGTCTCTAAAGCTACCGCTGCCATTTTTCAGTTACTTTTACGCTTCCGGCACCATTTGGGTCCCTGTTTGTTTTCAGGACCCTATAATTTCCCCACCAATCACTCACATAGGCCCCTGTCAAGGCTGCCATTCATAAAGTTTAAAGTAGTTTTTAGTGGTCCGTGGAGTTTATTGAAACATTAAATTTGTATCCCAGCAGTGATGGTGTATCTTTAGCCTTTAACTCACGTGCTCGGCCCGGGCCCCCTTACATCAACCACCAATTATGTGCCTCTGCTGGGTGTGGGTTGAGCCTCGGCCAGAATGTCGAAGAAACCAAAAACATCGATTCCTAGGCAGTGGAGCGCACAGAAAGAGAAACAAAATGCGAAAAGCTTTCCCTCAAATACTGTTATCATTGCAGAGTACAGGCACAAACATCACCAGCATTGCCAGTAATGCTGTCCAGCTACTCTCTGAGGATTTTAGTGAAATCCACAGGCTGTTGTTAGATACGGATGAAGGCCTGAAGAACATGCAAGGCCTCAAAATGCCAGTTCATGTCCTCTGCAGAAGGGTCAGGCAAGAAACTTTGCCCTGTCATGGCTTCCCATGCTTGTTTTTATCCTTATTTCAGCCCATGTTTGTTTTGTGGGGCATATGAAGAATCTACAAAGAGTTATGCTCCAAAATAAGAGTTTCTGATTGGACACTAGCAGCAATAAAAAAAAAGTATATATGAATCCCTGTGTTATGCAATAAAAAAGCATTGACATATGACTCCATTAATAATCTGAAACTGCAAAGCTACTAACAAGAGTTGTGAGACAAATATAGTGAAATAAATACTGCAATAATTATTGGATAGTGAAGTACCAAAAAAGCAAATACTCAAGAAGTACCTCAAATGACTCCTTAAATGACTGCTGTCACTAAACTACATGAAAAACAGCCATAAAATCTGTGCGATCTTAAAACAAGGAGCGATTCAGCTTTCACTTGCTCCCAGTGACTTTGGGCGTGTGCATAATTAGCTGTTTTCTCTGTTTTCTAAATTCAGTAAAAAAAATATTTGATGTCACATATCAAGGGTACAAAGTGACACAAAACTGAAAGCATGTGTGTGTTTTACAGTGGGGGGCTCACAAGGAATATAAGCACGAAGCGACGTCACTACCTCAAGTTTGAAGGCCGTTAACCTAATTCCTAATGGTTATTACAATGAGGCTTGCCAGCCACATCAAGCTGCTGCGGCGAAGTAATGAGAAGAGCAGATAGAGCTCTGCCATGTACTTTTCACTGCCTTCAATTCAGCTGCTAGAAGGCACAAGGACACTGCGTCCTTCTCGAATAAGTGCAGTGGCGTGTTAAGAAAAGCAAAAAAAATATATGCTGCAAGGTTATAAACAACATCAAAATTGCACTGTCAATTCAAGTCTTCCTCAAGCCAAAATGAGCTCTGGTTCCAAAGCGCAGCATGAGCCTTCCTGTCGCTTCACATGCAAATGCATGATGGGAGTTTTTTTTCATGCATAAAGAGATGAATCATTGTTTTCAGAACAACAGACTAAAAACAGAGAGCCTCTTTCGCATTGGCTTTGCCTTGTTTGAAAAAACATAAACTGAAATGATCTGAACCTAAACATACAAAATCCTAACTCCACCCTCCTTTGCTCTGTTCTTTCATCTAAATCTGACTAAAGCCGGAAAGCCTCGGCCTCCTCCTAGGGCACAAGCATAAAGAGATTTTAAAATAATAGAGCATAACTTAAAAAAAAATACATAGAACAAAACTGGTGGCACACTGATGTGGCGTTGGTGTGGCATTCACCAGTAATTTCATCAAAATAGAAACCTTCTGCTGTATATTTGCAGGAGAAACCTGATTTTCCAAAGCTGATGAAGCAAGACTAAACATGCACATTCAAAAGGAAAACTTCCAGTAGTGATAACTGGCTTAAGTGCTCTGCTCCTTCCAACTGAGACACACTTCAAGTAAATGCAATGTAACTTCTCTCTATCATTTTACTGCCTCTGGTAGTCAGTCTACACCTTTGCCGCGAGCTATCACTCCCAACTCTTTCATGAGCAAAATTTCAAATATTTGAAAATGAAGATCGCAAATTATATTACGTTTTATTTGACAGCAAGAGTGAACTTAAACAATACTTGCCAAACGTGATTAAGTGATATGAGCCGGGTGAAGGTAGCACTTTGGAAAATTGCAGATAATTTGGTCTAATTTACTAAAAAGGGGGTTCCAACAACCCATGTTGTAGAATCTTTAATTATATATGTGGTGGAAGATGCCAGTCACGGTCACATGTAGTATAGACGCCTTATGTAGAAACATTTTGAAGCCCTCAATCACGCAGTTCATCATCATTTCTGCAAATATACACATGTTGTCAGCAGTATGTATATACATTATAAGAACACAGGAAGAACATGTGCCATAACTGGCTGCGCCATTCACCAAGGAGATTTTGGGATGGGCCGTGGACTACCCTACACATCGTTTATGGCTACTTGTGTGTTTGAGAACATGTGATTATTTGGGTGTATGCATTTCCTATGTGGCTGGGGTGAAACTGAGAAATTACAGTTGGAACATCTCAAAGTAAGCAACACAAGGTGGAGGGTGAGGGCGAGGGAGGATAATACTGGAGGACAGGAGTGAGGAAATACAACATTTTGACAGGAACTAGCTTTTATTGTAGGGATAGGACTGAAACCTCTGATGATGCACTGAGGCGGCCAAAAATAACAAGTGACCACAGGAGCATGGCCCCTTCTCTACAGCAGCGGTACCTCACTCCAGGGATAGGTGCTGTACCTCAGTAAAACCTGCCCTCTGGTGTTTAAACAGGAGTAGTGAACTCTAGTGTAGCAAACACTACTACACTAGAGTGCATTTACAAGACTGCACAGAAACAAGCCCAAATGCCTTTCCCAGTGGCTCTTTATATAGATTTATTAGCTGTTTTGAGGGTGAAACACATACAAAAATATCCAAGTTAAGAAAAAGTGTTCATCTTGAAATAGAGGCTGAAATGAAATCTACTTTGTCCTCTATTAGTCACATAACAAGCTGACCAAATAATAATACCCAGGAAATGTACTGAACTAAATATACGAATCTCTTAAATGACGCCTTCACATCAGTGAAAAAAATATTTTTAGTTCATTTCAGTCAAACTCCACAAAAGCTACTGTACCTTTCATGAAGGCAAGCTTTCCCCACCACTTCCCTTGTTTATGTTATCATGCAGGCATAGAGGTGTCCAGACAGACGGCACAGGTAAAGACAAGTTTCACCAGTCGGCTGGACAAGATGTAAATTTGGAGATGAGACATATAGTGCACTATACATCCTCAAAGCACGCTTTGTGAAGCTATACAGGTGCCGTTACAGACCTACAGTAGCTGTCTGTTTTGACTACCTTAAGATATTTTCATATTTAGAAAGAGGAATTTTAACATAAACATGTCCAGAGCAGATTTTTAAATGCCTCCTGTAAAATGCCATATGCATGTAACCAAGATGAAAATGAAAGGTGTCCTTGTTGCTCTCGTTGAGATTGTTTTTGTCCATTGCAAAAGTATACTTTTTTATTGTTTTATAGTTCAGGAGAAGACAGAAATAAGTGATAATCATGTGTCTGGATATTCAAGACATGGAGGAACCCTGATGTAACATGCCCGCTTTGGGCAGATCTTTCTGCTAATTACAGCCTAGCTGGAGGAGGGAGGTACTTGAGTGGTGGGGGCTTTTTTTTTTTTTTTTTAATGATGCGCAGGGTAGATATGGTATAAATACCCACATCATTGTACTGGAGGGCAGCATATCCTCAGTTGTGCTCCTACCCTAAGGATATACAGCAGCACCGGGAGCTCACTGGTGCTGAGGAGTTTGGTTCTTCTCGTTGGATGCTGGTATGTGAAATTTCCTCTCTATCTCTAGGGGAGTGCTGTCAACATCTAGGCTTTGTGTGGGCCTTCAGTCATTCCTGTGACTGGTTGGAGAAAAATAGAGCAACTTCTGCTGCCTTTTACCTTCATTTGTAATACATGAGCCTGAAGTGTGGAAATAGAAAATTGTGCTTTCTGTTCTTATTTGTTGTCTAGTATTGTTTCTGTAAGAAAGATTAAAGCATGTTCTTGTACCAGAAAAGTTTTCAGGCTCTCTAAAATTCACACTAATACAAACACTAAAGCTTGATGGCACTTTTTATACCTTGAAAACAGATGTACTGACTTTCTTCTTCTTCTCCTCCTCCATTGCAGGTTTGACCTTGCAAGATGGACATACGTGTAGCGACCATCCTCCTCCTTGTGGTGGCCTCTGCAGCAGCCCACGGAAAGGGTTACGTAGTGAGGAAGGTGATGCCTGTGAAGAGCCATGGTAAGAATACGCATCATTTCGCCCTGTGTTCAATCAGTTTGTGAGCTTCACGAACAGCCTATCAACTTTATGGGAGATCTTCTTCCATAAAGTTGGTCTTATTTGAGCAACACTGTATGGCAGGATTTCCTTACCTTCAGTGAGGGGGATAGCTATTTTGACCAATAGAGGTACCGTAAGCAGCCTGACAGATGATAGGCACAGCTGCACTTTACTTTGAAAGCTGAACTCCACCTTGCTCTGGGCCAGTGTTGCTCTCTGATTGGCTACAACAGGTTGCATGCCTCTCCAATGAGGCCGGAAATTGCAGGTTATTTGCACGAAGCAGAGCTTGCAGGTTTTTGTTTTCCTCTAAATCACCAGATTAAATCTCCCTCTGTAGTTTTTGTAGCATTTCCTGTATATTTGTATCCTTATATTCACCCAAAGCGCTAGCTCCGTAGTGCAGTGGTTTAAACATTCCCCAAACAAGCAAAAGATCCCTGGAGGAGATAAAAAAAATCCTGTTAAGAAGGGAATCGAACAGGCGGAGCTTTTCTCTGTGGCGACCCCTTATGACTAAGTGAGCCGAGTTATTCACATT